>NW_011888941.1:2784910-2806872 GCF_000151845.1 Pteropus vampyrus
TATAGTACTTACTCTTAGTAAATTCACTGTAAACCATTTTTCCTCCCAGACCAGAATAGATTATTGTTTCTGAGATTGAGCGAAGGATGGTGCAGTTGTCTTATATTTAGATGTTAAACTGTGTAAATAGCACGTTCTGTATCTAGACTCCCAGAATCCCACTCAGATGTCCCTTACTCTAAGACATAGGGACTGTGTCCATTTAAAGACCTAACAGTCTTTGGCCTCTCATTGCGCTTGATGACAATACTCATCAAGAGGAAGAAGAGATGGGGACATTGCCCTAAGCTATTTTAATTATTTCTTTCTTCCTTCCTCCTTTCCTCCCTTCTTTCCTCTCTTTCTCCCCCCCCCCTTTTTCTCTCTCTTTCTCAATTCCTTTCAGAAATTTATGTACTTGAATTTGAGCAATTTAAGTGTGTAGATATGAAATTCCATTATTATATATTTTAAAAAATTAAGAGTAAAAATGAATAGAAACCAAAGTCTTGAGTCCTAATTGTTTATGTTTCAGTTACCCAGAAACTACAATCTGCCTCCTTGTGTAACAGTGCTAGATAATTAAGGCTTATTTTCCTGAACTTACAGGAAAATAGACTAAGAATGTTAGATCACCTCTGAGCACAATTACCATTCAGAAAGATTGACCAGCTGAAAGCATCTCCTGATTAAGGTGTCAACACAAATTGTCTGCTATACTTCTGGTCCTAGAGTGCATTTAATCTGACATGCCTCCCCTCTCTATATGTGTCTATTTCGGTAGCTATTAGAACCATCATGGTTACCCAAATGATGCAGTTACCTCCATGCTGCAGCAAAAATAAATAGAAGCCTTGATTAGCATTATTCATCTGTTTGGGAAAGTCCTGATTTAGAATTAAAGAGTTCCAAATATGTTAGGAAGATAGGACACAACTTTGTCTTTAATGGGTTCATTATGTTGAACCCATTCTAAATGACAGTATGTGCTGTTACCTTTTAACAACTATCATATGAATGCTTTTATCTCCTTGGTCTACTTACTCTTTCAATTTTTCTTTATAGAATTAATAGCGATAACACTAATAGTGCCAAAATGTACCACCTTTACAGGACATATGAAGACATGAACTTGTCCTTCAGAAAAACACCTTTACTCTTCAAGTATGAGTCCTGTTGAAACTTAAATTGAATCTTCTATGAAGGAGCAATGTACTTCTCTACAATGACTAGAACTGGTTGGTTGACTACGTTATTTGATAAGAAGAGTTGTGTTTTTATTTGAAGATGGGATTATTTTTCATTTTGAATTATTGCTTGGTTTTCTTCCCATACAATTCCATTTTGAGCTACCTGTGCATGCAAATTGCTTTATTTATTACCCAAAGATCAGGGTCCTATTGTTTGTGTGTTTTCTCTATTCCTTCGAAGTTATTTGACTTATTCCCATAAAGTGAGTTTGTGACTTACAACTCTCCTTTGTTTCTTCCTATTAAACATTTGCTTTTCCATCTCTCTGGTGTTAGATTGCCACTGTGCCACTTTTGAAACATATAACTTTCATTTCTCCTATTATCAGCCATATTCCAAGAACAGATCTGCTTAGAAAATTGCTTTTTACTATTTACCTACCTTTTATCCACAAGTCTTCTGTGCAATGATTTTTTTCTCCCCTGCAGTCAGAATACAGTGAGTAATTAGAGAAGACTCTTCCAGAAGCAGAGCTATTTCTCTCGTTGATGTTCTCTAGAGTTTTCCTGGTTTTCTGTCGGGTTTGCATGGACCATCACATGGCCCCTACTCTTGCATGCAGACTGAGACTGTACACGGGGATGCTGAAGTTCCATATTGTTGTGGAACTTCTAGTGTTTTTTTTTTTTAAATTATGTTGAATGCTTTGTAAAGTCAAGTGTACCTTTATTTTAAAGTCTTTATTCTTAAGTACTTAAAAGATGTTTTGATGTATTATCTTATGTGTTTCCTACTTTTCTTTGAGGAGAGAGTGAGGGTGATATGTATATGTAAATAATGTTTTACTGTAATCATTTCTACTCCACATTTCACTTCTGTTGAAGACATCTTGCAAGATGATTTTTGCTAAAAGATGTTACTAAAATTTGTCAATTGATCCAATAGGTATGCTTTTGAATCCCCATGACAAGCCAGGCCGTAGAGGTGGAATGGCACATGGACACTGCATGAAGTCACTTGCAGGCATGTCATGGACTAGGGTATGGAACAAGGAGAGTGCTGGAGTCAAAAACCTACTGTCAGTGCTTCACGGTGAGTACTAAAACTGCGGTCCCTAACCTTTTCGGCACCAAGGACCAGTGCTCCTATGAGAATCTAATGCCTGACGATCTGAGGTGGAGCTGAGGTGGTGATTGGGCAGCGGCTGCAAATACAGATGAAGCTTCGCTCACCGGTTCACCACCTACATCTTGCTGTGTGGCCCAGTTTCTAGTCACGGACCGGTACTGGTCCACAGCCGGGGGCGGGGAGGAGAGGAGTTGGGGACACCTGCCTACTAAATGTTCAGAGTACAAGGCCAAGAGGTACAGACGAAATGTCTTGAAGGGAGTCCAATGCCACGCATTCTCTCTCTAAGCAATCAAGCTGCTGAGGATTCTAGAATCTTTGTATGAAAATCAGTTAGAAAAGATTCTCTCATCATCCAGTTCCACAAATAACAGCTCTGGTTAAGCATCCTTAGATCTTAGCATCTATATCACAATAATGCAATGAAAACTCAGATACCGTCAGAGCTGGTTTTTCTGAGAATTACAGCTCAACTAAATGACTTATTATCTTTATAACTTCTGATAATTTACTCAGCCTCCCAGAATTATTTTCCCCATAGAATTGCTGTAAGGATTAAATGAGATACTGCTTAAAACATGCAGTTAATAATAACAATGTTAATAATAACAATGATAGGTTTCCATCTACTTCATAGGCTAAGCGATGGTGTGCCAGGGCTCAGAAGTTGAAAAGTTCAGAAAGACAATGGGCTTTTTATACCTTGTCACAAACAAGCCAGAAGCATTTGGTGCTTCGCCTGGCAGAGCAGAAAGTTAAATCATGAAACTGAGCAGGCAGCCAGAAGGTGAAGGCGGAGGTGGAGGAGGAGCAGAAGGTAGATTTTGGCAAGGGAGGCATAATACAAAGCTGGGGTGAGCTGCATCCTAAGAGAGAATAAAGTCCTGGTTGGCAGATAGTATCTCTGTTTGTGTCCTGGTCCTCTAGAGCTTGTCACCAATGCGTGAGTTCCATGCCTCATGTTCATCTGGTGGTCAGTGGAGTTCAGAGCCTCTCCTTCATTGTTTGGCCCAAAGGAGGAGAATTGGACTTTAATTGGGGTGGGGTTCCAGGGAATAGAGGCTAAGAGGGCTGGTGGATCTTCCACCCAGACTAAGACTAGAGCAAATAAATATTTTAAGGTCATTAAGTGATTCTAGGTGTGTCCGTAGCTCCGATGTTGAGGGCCTGTCACATTCCTCATGGCTGTCGGGTGTCTGTGTAACGATCATCAAGGAGGAGTAGATAATATTATGCACATTGAGCAAACAGAGGCCGTGCGGGAGAGCTGTTTCAAATCATTCACTTCTGGTCCTGCAATTAGTCCTCCACTGAGCTGGATCTGGGCAGGTCATGGCGAGCTCATCTTCAGAACCTACCCATAGTGACTACTATCCTTTTTTCAAATAAAACCCGAAAAAAATTCCAACAAGCAAAAAAATAAAAAAAAAAAAAAGCAATTGTTCAGGAGCCAATAGAACAAAGAAAACCAAACCGAGAGGATGGTAAATATTTAAATCTAAATTATATTTAGATACTTAGGTATTTCAAACCAAATAATGGGCTAGCAAAACATTTCTCATATTCTCCAATTGAGCAAAGATGCAAGGAGGCCATAAAATACTGTATCTCGCAGTCTACTTTTACTTGAATAAATAAAAAGCTCTTATTCACCAAGTTCCCTTAGTCAAGAAGTAGAAGTGTGATGTTAATGAAGTTAACTGTGAAGAACAAAGTATTTTAACTTCAGATTGTCATTCAAGAAAGAATTTTGAGTACTCCTTTAAAAAAAATTGGCAGTTGTCATTTAATATATGATGTGATCTAGAAGCATATTATTTTTTAATGTTACCTAGGAGATTTCATCAGCTTCATGACATTCTTAATCTTTGGTATAATTGTCTAAATTGATAGAACATCTTTTATTAAACCGATAGAGACACATCCTGCCCTTTTGTAAGTCAAGTAAACAGGTGCGATTATTCAGGGCTCTGAGTTCTCACTTCCTTTGTCTCACTTTTTTTTAACCCTCCTAAAACTCTCTGATAATGATAAAAGTTATATTGTTTTAAAAGATAAGAAGTACCAAAATTATTTTCTCCCCGACCTTTATAGTTTCCAGAACAAGCCGTTTCTGTTAGCAAAATAGTTCAAGCTTTTTCTTACAAAGGATATTGTTCCCTAAGAAAAACATCCTATTCCTGATAAGAAAAGTTATTAAGCCCTCGTCCTTTGCTCAGAAAACTGTTCAACCAAAATAAGGTTGAGGAGAATTTTAGGGCTACTGAGGAAAAAAACTGAAGGAAAGAATGGGAAAAGTTCCACGGGTTACATTATCTGCAGGTATTCACGTAGTTTCATAAATTTATGACTTATTGAGACAAATAAGACAGCCCTCAAGGATGATAATTCTTGGCAGCCTTTGGATGAAAGCAGCATGTCACACAGCTAAAGTTTAATGTTAAAAGTAACTTTGGTAAAAAAAAAAAAAGTTATATATATATATGGAGAATGAGAACAGGACAATTGCATCGAGTTAAAAATTCTTGTGTTAACCATGCTCAAACATCTGAAACTGGCTGTTTCCTATATCCCAGTAGCTCTGATTCAGTTGCCATCTCCTTGTAAACCTGACTCCGTGCGTTTTCATTAAAAATGTTCATTCTGAAAGGCCCGGTGCTTTCAAAGGTGCATCCACACTAGTGGTTAACTGCCTGCATCATTTTTTCTGGGGCTTCAAAATAAACAAACATGATCTATTTATCCTTGCAGGTTGCATAGGCTGGGACAATAGGACACTGTTGTCATTAATTCTTAAGGATCTATGGACTACATGCCTGTGAAGGCAAAGTCATAATACAAACATCCTCCCAGTTACCAAAAAAAGTGGGGGTTGCATTGCCTTCGCACTATGTTTGACTTGGCTGGAAGTACAGAGTATAGTCAGGGAAAAGCACGAAGTGTATTAGAGCCACATAAAAGGAAGCATACATTCACAAATAATAAGATTCATTAAGGAAAATAATAGAAGAGGAAGTAGTTGTCATTACCTCTACAATTCATAACTTCGGATTTCGAATTCGCAATAAGCTTTGTGACACGCCACAGTTTTTAACATTCTGCAGCTTTCTAAAAAAAAATTCTGTTCTCAAAAGATGATTGGCTTTGAATGTTAGAATATGCAAATACACATAAAAGACTGACTTTTCTGACCATTTCTTTGTGTTTGAGTATATATTTCTGGATGGCATAATATTTCCACTTGCGCTGGTTTTCTGGCATGAAAATGTTTATTGCGCTCATTAGCTAAGAGGGTATCGGCACGGGTCCAATGAACACAGATCTGCCTTCTGATTTCAGCCATTAAATTGCAATGGGATTCATAGGCTTAACATTGTGGGTGTGAGGATAATAACATGGAACTCCATCGTTAGCCAGTTACCATGGAGGCAGTTAAAGGTCATAGTGCCAGCTGCTAACTAGTTGCCTTTTGAGCTGCGCTTCGCCTCCTGCTCTGTCTTTTCGAGCACGTTCCTATAGGTCTGTCGTGGAATACCTCCACCTACTTTGGTGACACCCTAGCCTCTTCTTTAAGACGACAGGCTCCGTCTTTCCAAGACAATGGTTGCCATGGACCTCTTCTTTCATGTCTGTATTATAGATATGATATAGAATCGGAAGGTAAAGGCTTTAATAAAAAATACAAATTGCCGTTGCTACAGCATCCAGAATGACTTTCTCATTTTCTGCACACCGCTCTACATTCCTAACCAAAAGAAGAAGAAAAAAAAAAAAAGTATAGTAAATTCCCATCTCCGTTTAAACTGGTAATGGGTTCGGGCACTGAAGCATTCACAACGTCAAACGTCAACTTCGTCTACATTCGGCCCAAAGTCCTGGGAGTTAATTCCCTGTACTGCATGAGGTGTCAGGGTAATTACCGCTGATCAGCCCCACTTCTCCCCCAGCTTCGCGGCCCCCCTATTTACCGATGCACCGCCACAGCACCAAGCGTTTTCATTCAGCCAAGCTTCTTAATCGAAAGGGTTTGGACAATGTCGGATTTTCAAAGAGAAGTAGGGGAAAAAAATTAAAAGTACTCAAGCAAAATAAAGTGCCTGGTAAGAAACTTGAAAGCTCCACAGAATATTTCCTGATGTCAACACTTTATTTCAATAGGTTTAAAACCTCCTAGTCATTTTCAAAAGAAGTTACCGTGAGCCTTTCCTAGGGCGACCTAACTACATGATTGCATTTGGAAATATTTGGGAAATATATATATATAACTAAACACACACCTACACACACACACATGCCACACATTTTGGGAAAGTTTATTGTTTTGATTCTATTTAGAGAGAAGTCCTAGTTATGTATAGCTATATAAGCCAGAGTACAAAGAAACTTACGCAAAAAAAAATGTTGTGCCCCTCTGTTTTAAACATACATTTATATAACTTGTCATTTCATAAAAATAAATTAAGTATTATATGAGCCAAATGTTTCAATTCTACACAAGAGTGGTTTCTGGGACCCTTGGCAGAATGCCACTTTATTCATTTTTATTTCAAACACAATATGAAGTCTTTAATTTTAATATACTTTGTAACTGTAACGGTTATAAGGCATATACTATATTAATTCATCCTCCTTTTTCTGGTCTTGGGCAGATTTCACTGAGTAACAGAAGGATGCACTGATTCCATGTATCTTAGCATACTTTAAAATAGTGTGGCAGCATGGGGTGGGAGTGCAGAGCAGGGAGAAAGAGAGAATTGGGTGCTGGGCACTCAGGCCCCAGGGCCCTAAAAGTGGCTTTGGCATGTTATCTTTCCAAGTTCAAGTGATTACCAGGTAGAAAGGCAAAGGGTGATGCCTTGAGGGAAGTAAAAGTCGCATCTGCCACCAGGGGCTCTTCTCCAGCTCTGAATCCCTGCATACCTCCTTCTTCCGTCTTAGCCTCCTGCAGCTCTTCTGTCTGAAACAAGAGAAGTGTTGCTTAGTCAGCCGATGGGAGCCTCTGCAACTGCCCCATGCAGTGGCAGTATGGTTATGGGCCAGATTTTTCTCCATAGCTCCTTTATCCTCTGAACTCATCTAGCCAACAGTCAGAGAACCGAGCAGGGGAAGAACATAGAAGAATCCAGCCCCATTTAATCTGAGACACTCTGCCTGTAAAAGCAGAAGCTGATCCTCAGTAAGAGGGAACAGAGTCACCACGGCAAATACATATGTAAATGCATTAATCCCCAGTGACAGTCCTGAGGTTGCACAGTGACCTCAGTAGCAGAGTGGTATTTCTTCATTAAAGGGGCTGGTGGAGGTGGTGGGAGAGAGAGAAGTGATTTTCATAAGCCGTTTGGCTGTATTCTAGGGGACACCAGAATAACATGTTTCCAGCGATCACAGAGGCTTCAACTCGACTCTTCCTCACTTCTAATCAGAGAATTTCTTCCTGTGCCTTGTTTACTGTTGATATTTTCTGGCTGATTGGAGAGGAATGACATTTTGACAATTTACTGTAGCAGTAAGCACTGTACAAACAAAAGGTGCTGATGAAAACTGGAACCCATTATTATGTAAATGACGGCTGAGTAACACAGAATCCATCTCCCAGTCACCATCATTGAGACCAGTTTTACTCAATGATAATAATTTTCATGATTGCAGACTTCAGAGTGATCAGAAATATGCTTTAGCTGTTGCATTTATCTACTGCTGGTACTTGACCCTTAATTAAATTCTGAAACTTTTTTATATAATAAAGTAAAATACAGCTGACACTTCTGTTCAAACAAAGAGGCTCAAACACAGAGCTACCAAATAAGATAAAGGTATTTCAGGCTTACCTCGCTGTATTTATAGTAAACAAGGATTGTACAGTGTATTTTAAAAGTAAGCTTAAAGTTTAAAACGCAGATGTGTGTTTTCAAGTAATTTCAATTCTGTACTTCTGTGCTGCTCTTCTTAAATGATGCTGACTCTCTGCTAGCTCATCGTGGACACGTCATAAAGGGGAAAAAAAAAATCTGTTTGAAAGACATGTAAATGTGCTCCGAAAATAAGTTCTGTGGGTTCTTTAAATCTTCCGTCTTAATATCTAGACTATTCAAAGCTTCAAAACCGTGCCTCTTATTAAGCTCCACACAGCTTGGTAAGCGTGCATCGAGTTTTGTCAAGGAATATTTTCTTTGTAAACGTGTTCTTGTCTTAAAAGGAGAAAGCCGAAGCAAATTTTAAAGCAGCATTTGCGGCTTTAATGAAAAATTGATTGGCTAAAACAGATGTCAAAGTGAAAATACAAAGAGCCAGGCATTGTGCAGGTATCAGCTGTTTTTTAAGAATGGCTGACAGGAGAAGACACTCTGGCTAATGTGTTCTCATTCTCTTGAAATTCTGCTAATGCTCCAGAGCATTTATTTACCTTGGAGTTTCCTCACTCTTTCAGGGTAGGAAAAAAAGATCTTCATTTTGACCATGGTAATAAGTAAAAGTCAGCTTAAAGGGAGCAATTGTATGAGCCTAGTTTCTAATATTTCCTTAGATACAACAACCCTTTCTAACCAGGCGACTGGCAGAGCCAATGAGCTAAGAAGGTAATTACTTAAGTGGATTTCATGAAGAGGAGAAAGATGATTGTGCCACATTAAATAACAATTGTGTCCTTAATGATGTGTTGGGCTATAATGCAAATATCCCTCCACCATCTCAGGGCAGGGGCTCCAGTGTACCTTTCTAATGACTCCAGTGGCTTCCGTCCCCCTGCCCCTGCTCTGGGTATTCAGAGCCTATGTAAACACCAAGTAAGAGGGTATATTTTTTTTAGATTGTAGCGCCTGCAGCTGCGTGGTCATTGATAAATTGGCTATGAGTTACTGAAATACTGCGTATGAATATAAACGCTGTTGTAGCTTTGTAGCTTACAAAAAGGAATAAAGAAATGTACTTGTCTGGACAGGGAGACTGCAATTCCACAGCCCAGCCTTCCCGAGCTTTCCTTCTTGGTCAAGTGTGAAAGCCCCGTTTACAGGAAATCCAGCAAGATGGTCTCAAAGAGTATGAGCAGGATGTGAATGCAGTGGAAAAAATTGTTATTGAAAAGAGAATTTTTTTAAAAGAAACTGAATAAAGTGTGATTTCACCTTTAAGTATACTCTTGTATAGAAGCAGGAAATAATGTTACAGTATATTCAATTTTATTCCTTTAGAATATCTGAGCATCTGTATCCACTTGCCTTTGGTTAGAGACACCAAGGAAAGAGCACTATAATAAGTAAACCTAATATCTGAATTAAGAGTCACAAGAGATGTTACCTAACCTCAGCGGAAGAATTTTCACAGCAACATAAACTTGAGAGAGAGAAAAAACAAAAACAAAATAAAACATAATTAACCCATGGCTATAAATGCTCTCGGATGCTATTATAATGTCTGTTTCCCTATAGCCCATAATAGTATCTCTTTGTAGACAAGCCCATTGAGTCTTTACAAGGTCATTTATTTCCCGATGTTAAAATTAATAAATGTTATTTCAAGTGATATGATTCAAATGAAATGTACAAAATGCAATAACAAGTCCAAATATGGAGAAAATGCTTTGCAATAAGACCTAGCTCCTTGATTAGTATTGTACCTGTTTCAGAGCACAGAAATAAGATACCTAAAATCAGAAAACTCTCGAAAACTTCACTATGAGTTCAATATGTTTGGGAATTGGTCAAATCTCGTATCTTTTATTGTTTGTTTGTTTGTTTGTTTGTTTGTTTGTTTGTTTTATGGAATGAAGACATTTGGATAAGAATAGATTACTGAATTGGAGAACCAGGATCTATGGCACAGGTTAAAAGATATCGTGTTATTGTTCTGAGATCGGACTTCGAAAATAACTACCACAAATTCAAATGCTGTAATCATGAACAAAGCCCCAGCAATGCATCAAGCATCTAGCGTTATAGATATAAGAACACGGCCCCTGAGATGAGCAAGAAGAGGAGGCGGCTGCCAGTTACTGGGTCCTGGGCTAGGATTTGTCAGGTGCCGCCTTACCTAGTGCTTCCTTCCATTTCACAGCCATCTGTGACATAGGGAGTCAAATCCCACAGAAGGCTGCATAACTCTCCCACTTTCTCAGGGCCTGTGTCCAACCCACGTCTGACAGACTCCAAAACAAGACTTGTTTACCGCATGTCCTCATTCAGTGGGTGAGAGCGACCTGTCAACGCTGACATCCAGGTGCAAGAATAAAGCCTCGACCAGGTGCTGTAGTCAACTCAAGAAGGAAGCGGTGGAAGAGCACAGATGGTCACAACGGCCACCTCTCCTCTCGAATATGCTTTTTAAACCAGTATGAGCAGCTTATACTGGACGCTAGCCTCATTATTCAGCAAGTATTGGTACTGAAATCTAAATAGTTAAGTATTTTGGCCCATTTTACAGACCAAGAGGAGTAACAGGCATAAAATAATTTCTCTAAAGTTATGATAAATGAATTATATAGCTAGAAATGAGAAAAGCCATGGACGCTTCCATTGGCGGTAGTGGTATCTGCCTTTCCTTGTTACCATATTTCACCCTCAAATAGGCTTCTAGGTTTGTTTGTTATGATCATTTTGGTGACATGCTCAGGTGAGAGGAACCAAGTATGGTACACAACACACGGACTGCCTCAAAACATCTTGGGCATGCTTTTTTTTTTTTTTTTAAGGGGAAATCCATTTAAATAATAATACCGATTATTATTATTTAGAACTTATTATGTGCAATGCACTGTTCCAAGGGTTTGATATACATTAACTTCTCAAAACAACTCTATAAGTTAGGTATTATTAATTCTACCCCCTTTTTACTGCTTCACCAAAAGTAGATGATTCATTGGAGGCCATGAGGCTGCAGAGTGGAGGGCCAGTGTCTAACCCTGGGATGGGTCTCCGAGCCTGGACCACTGGGCCACACTGCTTCCTGTAAAATGTTTTCAAACAACCTATTTGGATGTTTTTATTTCTTCGTAATGCATGTACAGAATGCAAATTAATATGCACAAAATTTGCATCCTAACCTCAGACCGAAATACAATAAAATATAGACTTAGTTCCAGTGATATCTAGGCTTATCCATGTCACATCTAATGTGCTTCTGCATTGTAGCTAAATAATTATCTAATTTTTTGATGCCAATGAGCCAATCCATATGAATGAGACTTGCAGAAAAATTTTACTCCTGAAGCACTTCAGGAAAAGATATAAAAGCATCAAAATAAAATATCAGCAGAAGATATAAAATATTTTGGGGTGGAGTTAAAAATTAAGTACTCCCTCAAAACGTTTGAGAAAGTAAATTTCTCCGTCTTTAAGTTATTTCTGGATTTCTCTTAAAGTGCTACTCTAATTCTGGAGCAGGTAACAGTGTTCTTCCTTCTTCACTCTCAGAAAGGAACCACCGTCTTTGATGTCATTCCCACATAGCCCCTCAGACTGAGACACAGCGGAGACCACTCCTTGCCTCCAGGAACTGGTCCCTCACTAGCTCCAGCATGCACTCTGCCTCTCAGGGGGCTGTAAGGAACTTTCTAGATTAGAACTTGGCATCTGTTTGCATGTGACCAGGGCAAAGGTTCATAACATGTATTGATAACTTTTAGTGCATATTTACTGAGTACCATTGTGTACTCAACATCGAGCACTCCCTTTCCCTCTTGGGAGCACGCCGAGAGATTGCAGAGCAGCTCTCTTTGTGAAGCTCCCCTAAGGCTTGTGGGAAGATGCACCTCCTCCAAATGCAAACAGGAGTCCTAAACTGCATAAGAGCCACTTCACTTTCTTACACGACAGTGCTATTTGTGCTCCCAGGAAGCAGACACAGTGATGAAACTTATGGTGCAAGAGGGCCAGTGGGAGATCTTAAGGGACAAATATGGAGGGAGGAAGTGGAATAAAGCGGTGCAAGGCAGAGGGAGAAGGTGGACTGCCCTGCAGTCTTAGCAAGGTCCAGCTGACCTCGCAGAGCTAGTTCAAAGTCATCCCAACGTGGAGCAAGGGATTCAGGCCTTTATACCCTTGCAACAACCTATCATCGATGTGGGATGACCTGGGAAGAGGCATGACCTTGGGCAAGGCAGCTGTCTCCAGCCGAGGACAGTTTCAGGAGAGGCTAACAGTTAAGCTATCTGCTACCACCATGCCCAGCGGGCAGAATGAGGGATGTGGGAAGCACAGCACCCTATTTTCCATATCTCATCTTCAACCTGGAATCTTGTGCTACTTAAATTATTAGATGAGAAGCAAATGAAGAGAAAGACTTAAAGACTATGAAAGCAGGGCAGGATCTTGGAGGCATCCAAGATAGCACCCTCACAGTGTAGGAATCACTCCTACAGGATCCCAAGTAGCAGGACATCTAGTTTCTATTTAGACACTTGTTGGGAAAGGAGCTCACTGTTGGGAAGCCCTAGCTGTCACACGGTTTTTCCTTCTATTGAGTCAAATGTTCTGGGTAGAAATTGATCCTTGATAATAAGATTGTACTGGTTGTATTGACAAATTATTGGCACTGTAGTTTAAACTTGAAAATAGTAGTATGTTTGTGCAAATTCATTTGGACCAAGGACTGAAATAATGGACTAGATATTTATTTGTTTCCTCTTACCCTACAAGGTCTTCTCCAGAGTGGTCAGTGATCTTTTTAAACGAAGGTCCTTGGCGCAAACCCTTCTGTCCACAAGCCCCCTCTCTTCTGGAGTCTGATCGTGACTCAGCCCTCACCTCCTGCCCACCACTGTTCCCTCGACCTCTTCTCTCTTTCTGCTGTTCTGAAGACACTAGCACCTCATTCTGCTTCAGGCCTTTGTACTTGCTGGGACATCTGCTCTGAACTCATCCCCCAGATTTTGCAAGGCTCCGTTCAAATGCCAACTTCTCAGAAGGGCTTCCTGATACTCCTCCATATCAGAATAGCTCCTCGCCCTGTCGACCCTCTCATGCTGCTTGCTTTCTCTTATTAATACCTGGTAAGGAGTGTGTGCGTGTGTGTGTGTGTGTGTGTGTGTGTCTGTGTCTGTTTTGTTCATCACTGTATCCCTAAGCTCCTAGAACAGTTCCTGGCACATAGGAATGTTAAATAAATATTTGTTGAATGAAGACATTAAAAAAATGAACAAACAAAAGCTTGCCAAAAAAGTTATAGATAACGTAGTTTGTAAGTTACTAAAATTTTCAAGGAGGAGATAAGAATAAACCCAAGCTCAATGAAAATCATCCAGTAAATAGAAATAAAAGTTATTCTACTGAGTTCAAGTCAAAAGAGAAAAGAATTTACTTTGCAATTAATTTATAGGTACCATATTGCAAATTCCTTGAGGCCGGGGACCAGGTTTCAATCTGGTTTTATCCCCCCAACCTCTAGCTTGGTACCATAAATGTATTTGGCACCCACTAAATGTTTGTTGAACTTAATTAATTTAGTATATCAACAAACCTCATGATTAAAACAAAGCCTTCCGGTCACCTGATACTGTCAAAAACAGAGACTGCCAGACTGTTTCAAGTGTGATTATTTTTTTCTTGATCATCTTTAATAGTATTAAACTAGTGCACTAATTTTTCTCAATTTGTTTGTAGACATAATTAGAAAAAAAAATTAAATATTGCAATGCTATTTAAAAGGATTTGCGGACTTTCATTGGAATGAAAGCCCCGTTCCGTGATACTCAGGAGGACTAGCTCACAAGCAGCACTTACTGGTGGTATTGTGTTCTGCCCCACGGTGGGTAGAGATGCTGTCTTCATGCTGTAGAGAAATGCTCAGGACACACTCGGTCATTGGAGGGATGTTGTGTGGGAGTTTGGTTGGGTTCCTCTACTTTAGTTTGGTCAACCAGCCACTCTATCTCCTTGTGAGAAGCTGGTGCAGTTATGTGTTGCAGCAAATAAATGACTGACCCTGATTCTCCCTTCTAGGATAAATGCTTCCCTAGGAAGGCCAAGAGAAGTGCCTTTAGCACTGCTTAGCATCCCTTTCACCACAACTTTGGGACATGGTGACCATGAGTGTCAGCTGGTCAATAACGGGCAGAGTCCAGCTTAGCAGAGATGTACTGAAGCAGACAACCATACCGATATTGAAAGCATTCCACCCACCTTCAGATGTGGACAAAATCTCTCCAAGTCCAGGTCAAATCTCCCACCTCCGACGTGCAGGGGCATGAGAAGAGCAGGGTAACAGAGGGGCAGTAGTGGGCCCTGTGCATCCTCTTTCTTTGTAAAGTTGTGAAACACGTTTAAGGAGACATTTCATTTTTTTAAAATTATCTCTTTTTATTATAATAAAAACAACCCATGCTTTGTAAAATATATATATATTACATGCATGAGTGTATTGCATATATATATGCAATATATATTGCATATATATATTGCATATATATATTGCATATATATATATGCAATACACTCATGCATGTAAGTGAATAAAATCACTTGTAATCCTGCCACATGCAAATCAGCACTTGATAATTTTTTATGTGGATGCTACAGACATCTTTCTACATAATACAGTTATCTTCTATTAACTAATAACTAACTCTCAACCATTTAAGAATTCTGCAATTCTACAGTGTTAGAAAAAGGAGTGATCACCGTACTTGGCATTTATATATAGTCTTTGATCCATTCATTCAATACATTTTTTTGAAGAACCTACTATGTTCTAAGAAATATTCTACAATCTCATGATGCAAATAAAAGATGCTGTTCTTGTCCCCAAGCAGGTCAAAGTGAGAAAAGAAAGTAATTACAGTTCAGTGAATTATATTTCCCTGAGTAGGTACATCTTGCTTAGCCAGAGACTGAGATTTTCAAAAGACATGATAAATGAACTCAGTATTGATGAGTAGGATGCAGTTAATAGAAAAAGAAGTTAGGAGGAGGGGATCAGGATGCAAAAACATGGAGTTGAGAGTAAATATTGTGCTTCTGAGGGATAGCCAGGTCATAAGAAGAACTGAGCACAGGAGGTGGGGGACAAAGTAGAGAAGGTAGAGGATGGATCAGACCAAAAAACACAGGCTTTGTCAGGCATTTGACTCAGGAGGGTTCTGACAAGCCCATATTGGCATTTATTAACCCATTTCCCAGTTAGGAACAAAAAGTGCATCTTGCTGCCAGCATTAATTTAATTTTGCATAAACACGCTCTTTGAGGCTGAAGCAAATAAAACTGTTCTTAGAGTTCTTTCTAAACAGAACTTGTCTCTAATACTAATGTAACCGAAATGTATACATAAATTGGATTCATCAAATAATTTCAGCTAACAACTGTTTGGGAATGATGTTATCACACGCAGGAACGCTACGTTTTCTAGGATTCAACATTTTCGGCAATCAAAATTATATTTTGTAAATGGAAATAGCACGACTAAAAACAGAATGCTATTAACAGAATGATATCATTTGTTTCCAAAGACTATCAATATACTAGAGAATAAAAATAATAATAAAAGTGAGATATTTTGTGGCAAATTTGGGGGATCGGGTTGGAACTCTAATCCATGAGTCATCTCAGAATAAATGCTGCTGCCACAAGCGCCGCCAGAGAGTATTCTCAGAGCAAATGGGAAATGGGTTAAGATTAGTCTGATTAACGTCAAACAGTAACTAGGAGAAACTACAAGCACAGACGGACACAATGAAAAACTTATCTGAGCCCAGGTGGTGAAAAGCTCCTTAGAGGACCCAGAACAGAGGGAATCATGCTGGGAGCAGTGAAGAGAAGGAGGAAACGAGAGGGAGACAAGCTAGAAGGGGTCAGGTCAGGCATGGAGGCAACGGGTAGGACACAGGGGTCAAGAGTCAGCCTTCTGAGGAAAATGATTAATAAGATTTGGGGGGCATGAAATCAGCCTGAGTGGATAACCCAAAGCAAACCAAGGAAAGGAAGTTGGAACTTAGTCCATGAATTAAGCTCTACAACAGGAATTAGTGAAAAAGTCCAGACGTGGTGGCTATGCAGGTGTTTGAGTCACAACCCAGACAGAGTGGACACCAGGCATACAGGAGCAGGACTATTTTCCCCATTCTAGACTTCACTTAAAATATCCACCTTCAGAAAATTTCTCCATGTTTTTTTTCTGTATTTTACTACTCACATTTCACCTAATTTCATCAAAGCTACTCTCTTCTCCTTCTTCCTCTTTCACACACACACACACACACACACACACACACACGCACACGCACGTATGCACAACTGTAAAGCTATCTTTTCCTTTCCCTATAGCTGCCAATTCTTACCTAGATTTCATAGGAAATGATCTCAGTTTTGGAGACTTAATTAGAAACATTACCACTAGACCCCGGTTAGGGCCTCGCCCACCTCCCATCCCCAGTTCCGCCGCGCCCCCGCCATTGCGCACGGGTCCCCGCCGTTGCGCTAGCGTCCTGGGTTGGCCCGCGGGCTGTGAGGCGGAGATAAAGGACAGGTTCTTTCCCTTGCTCTCACCCTCTTCTTCCTCCACCTGCCACGTACTGGGCCTGGGCTCTCGCTAGGCCTCGTGCGTCAGTGTGATCCGCCGAGGCCCTCGCGAGCCTAGGAGAGAGGTGCGGTGGCTGCAGGGGACAGCGGCGTGGCGGTGACTACAGCCTGCTCCCACGCCCCACAGCCGGTGGCCTTACACCTGTCCGATCCGCGGAGACCCGGCGAGGGGCGGCAGTGGAGGTTTTGGCAAGCAGTCTTTCTCTGGGGTTGTGTAGAGCTGACATGCTGGAGTCCACCATGAATGGACAGTTGGACCTCAGTGGGAAGCTAATCATCAAAGCTCAACTCAGCAAGGAAAGTCGACGACTACCCATTCCTAATGAAGATGTTACTTATGATGAACGAGTGCTAGTAATGCAACGAGTGTTCAGAGGAAATGAAGTTACAATAAAGGAGAAAGATGAACATGGTGATCTTATAACAATTTTTGATAGTTCTGACCTTTCTTTTGCAATTCAGTATAGTAGGATAGCGAAACTGACATTATTTGTTAATGGCTAACCAAGACCCCCATGAATCAAGTCAGATGAAATATCTCCATCGAGAACTGACAGAACTTCGAAATAAAGTGAGTCGCTTGTTGGAGAGTTTGGAATCACCTGAAGAACCTGGACCTTCCACCAATATTCCTGAAAATTATAGTGTGGATGGTAGGGAAGAAAAGCCCGCTGACTCTGATTCTTCTAGAAAACAGTCTCTTCGGTTTACAGCATCAAGTATGTCAGCTTTGGATCCTTTAAAAAAAAAAACAAGATGAAATCAATAAAAATGTCATGTCAGAGTTTGGGTTAACAGCCAATCAGGTTTAGGGCCACCCAGTGCTCCTGCGGAAGATGGATCTGGAAACACCTAGCAGCATTGCTTCCTCCTCCGCAGCTCATCCACCAGGAGTTCAGCCACAACAGCCGCCATGTACCGGAGCTCAGACACAAGCAGGCCAGATATTCCGACAGTAACAGTACATGCTACAGGCTGGTTATAGTGCTCAGCTGCCACAGACGCAGGCTCAGCCTACACAGTGGTATGGTATTCAGCATTCACCAGGCTCTAGTCAGCAGATTGGGATCCCAGAAGCCTCAGCAGTTCCAGGGCTATGACCAGCAACCAACTTTCCAGTCACAGCTCCTGCCCTTTCTGGTCATCCTCAGCAACTGCTGGCTCAACCCACACAGCAGTAGCAGGCGAGCAATTACCCTCCACGCACTTATGATACCCAGACTCTCAGCCTCCTGTTTATACTGTGGCCTGTGCCTCACAACCTGGAATAGCTCCAAACCAACCCGGGGCCTATCAACTAATACCAGGTTTTAGTTCACCTCCTGGAAGTATCTCACCTCCTGGAAGTACCACGCCCCCTCCTCCGAGGGGGCCTAGCAGATAGCAGGTAACCACCACCCTCCCTCTGGTGGTGGCCACATCAGGCCTGGACCTGGTTATGGATAAAGGGACTCGGCTGCGCTGATGAATATACCCACGTGCTGTCTGCCTCTCAAAAGACTCCAACACTATTTTATTTTAATTTGTATTTGAAGTTCAGAAATTTAAAAAGCAGAACATTTCTCATATCGTTGCTGTTAATTGAAAGTACAATTTGCTAGAACACAAACAAGGCCAAAATGAAAGTCTTTTCTTCCCTTGCTTAAAAGTACAGCAGCTTCGTAGTAATTTTGGAACGCCACTCTTACGTGTGTGTAAAGTGATTAACTCTCCAGCTTGTCTTGTCCAGGGGATATTAAAATGACAGATTGAAGTTTAGCCATCTTACTTGGCTTTTTACTATTAACATGATGTACTAAAAGTAGATCTCTTTGAGAAGACAACTAGATATTATTATGTAACATTGATAGGTTAATAAAGTTGAATCCATTAAAAAAGGAAATATTACCATTAGATGTTTCCATTAGAAGCTACACACACACACACACACACACACGATAATCTGTCTACAATCTCGTTTTTAAAATTAAACCTACATTTCCTCAAGCGTTAGCATTTTAGATCAAAATTTTAAAGGGGTTTCTTAGTTAATTTTACCACCTTATCATTTTTCTGCTTGGTTGAATTTACCAGCATGGCAACCACACTGACGTTTGGCTTATTACAGTATATAGAGTTTTTAGCCATACACTTGCCATAGAGTGAAAAGACTTATAGGTTAGATCTAGAATGTAATCACTTTTGTAATACAATTCTTTGGGAAAATGTGTACTGAGAGCCCAAGTAACATACTTCAAATTAGCATGTAGAAGTTACCTGCTCACAATTTGAAGTTTACTGAATAGAGATATATGTAAATATATCTAGATAGAACTCTAGATATAAGACATAATTGTGTCATAGCTAAAGATGATGTTTCACAGCAGGGTAAATTAGCACATTTGTGATTTATCCATATGTTTAACATCACTTGCAAAAATCTAATCATTAGTTGAAGAAAATCTTATGTCTCAATCAGAAAAATTTCTATATGAACATTGTTTACTGAGCATAGATTCTTGGAACAAATGGCAAGATCCAAAAAGTCAAACAAGCTTGTGAATTCCAAACAATTTCATTTGCTGAGGGCCACTTGTCAACAGTGTAGTGTCTTTAACTAAACCAAATCTTACAAAAAATTGAAGAAAGCATAATTAACCAAAGAATAAGCTAACTTGTTCTTTCCCACCACAGATTAATCTTAAGGCGTAAAGAGTACAAGCAAGCAGGAATTTGGAAAAACATGTCCCAAAGTATATTCTGTAAAAGATTAGTGAGTGCCCCATAAAATGTTAACAGTTATTCTATTTAAAAAAAAAAAAAAATTAGTTGAGTAGGTTTGGGCATGCTGTGTTAATCATTGTTAAACAGCTTTTCTCCAGAACTTAAAGGCTTTGCTGTCAGGTGTTGAGAATTTCTAAGGAGGACACAGTTTATTTGTGCCTCAGCAATTGGTAGTGGAACTTTGTATTTCACGTGGCAGAGGGCCAAGGCTAGGATGAGAAGACCTTTAAAAATGGGTGAAAATACTGGTCATTTCTAACCACACTTCCAGCCCGAAATTGGTCCCGGAGTGTCCAGGTGTCCCGGGGGCATTCGCCACGGCTTTGTCGCAAATGCAGGTCTGAGTTTACAAAGGAAATTTCACATAGAACAATTTCTTGCTCTAGGCACAGAGCAAGATGTCACTATATCCATGCCTTTCAAACAAATTTAAGGGAAAGAGAAAAAATTAAGAAAGTTTCCCAGAGCTGCCATTTTAAAAAAGCATGGTGTTCCAGGAGGAGATGGGTGGGAACACAGGAGAGGGCAGGGAGGGGTCTCTGCATCACCAGAGGTACCTGGAGGGACAAAAGTAATGAGTCACTTCCCTCCACCCAGCTAATCTACTCTCTAAAAACTGGGCAACAAACTTTAATATCCTTGTGTCCTCGGCTGTCACAAAGGGATGGGCCAATTTAGCCATAACTGGGGAAACACCCTCAGACATCCCCACCACAAGGATGGGTCCTTACCTCTGAAAGCTAGACCCATATCACTCCACAATGATGGTGTTTTACATTTGGAATTAATATTTAATTCATTGATACTAGTCCTGAAAGCTGAAACTACTTTCAGAGTTGGCAAGGGGACTCTAAATTTATGTTTTAATTAGTTGGCCATTTCATCAAAAGGTAGACACGGTGTCTGTGGTTTCGAACTTTGAAATAAACCCTATATGAGGAAAAAAAAAAAGCCACGCACATAGAGCTCATTCATGCACATGTTTACGGTTTCTTTACCTGTGAAAAAGAAAGATTTTGTGAAGGTGTATTCTGGGGAAAATTTACACAGGTTTCTTGTTCATCAAATTAAGCCAGCACATATATTGCTTCTTAGAATGTGAACTTGGGGTATGGCTGCTTAAATTTCAGAGGGGGTGTTTTTTTTGCATGCAGTTTTTTCTGGATTGTTCAATGAAGATACCACACACAGGAAACAAAGTTTACAAAGGAAATTTCACATAGAACAATTTCTTTAAGTATGTACACTCAAGTACTATGAATTAAACTATAAGAGACATTCCTTGTTGGAAAAGAAACCAGAAGCTGTTGCAGAAGTTGACAGGCAACCAGAATAGGTTTTCAATGCTTTCAGTAAGGATTCAGCAAAATCAATGAGATTATTCGTATTCAAACAAAATCTTGATTTCTTCAAACGAAAGCTGGAAAATAGGAGTTAACCATAGCTTTGCTTCTCCTCGGTCGAACCCTAGAATTGGCCCGTGCACGGCACACAGGGCTCCGTCTGCACTAGCCACACATTCAGCCTGTGGCGCGACGACCCTAGGGACAGATGTTACAGGGAAAGGAGAAGGTCATTAACGGTTTCATCCCCACTATTGTGAGACGAAAGCCCATTCTTATGATGCACTCTGCTCTAAGAGGGCTAGAAAACCAGTATCTTTCATAGTAATGACTTCCAGTTTACAGCCTTCATTTGTTATATTTCCTCAATAGCTGTTGTGTTGAGATTAACTGCATAAATGGTCTGCAGCTGTCTGTTATGAATTAAGGGAGTTTAATCAAAGTATTTCTAATGTACAGCATAATGATAATACATGGGGGAAGTACTATTTAAGAGATAATGATGGCTTCAGAAGATCACTGTTGTAATGTTTAGTGCATATGCCTTCAGCATTGAATTTGTTGTTGTTCTGAATATGCTTAATGGGTCACTGAAAAGCTGCCTAATGCGGGATTGTTTGATGGGGCTGACAGAGCTGGAATTAGCCCATTGCTGTTTACTGCATACAGCCATTAAGATTAATTGCTGCCAGATAATTTTGACTGTTTTTATGTTCTGGAAAAAGTGTCACTAATGGGTTTATAAATTGGTTCACTATTACTAATAGTAAGGCCAGTGTAATGGGATAGAATGTCAGCTAATTCTAAAGATAAAGGTAAAAAAGTATACAGAACTATATGGCTTGCAAGTTTTAAGGGATACTGGTATCTAATAACAAACACACTGATATATGATTCTCATTAATGCTATTTCCTGAGCTTTGGGTTGAACTTAATAGATGATAATAAAGTCTTATTTGATGTCCCATTAAAAAGCTCAATCTTTTTGTACATTAATGTCCAGTATTGTTTATCACATCTTTGATGACTAAAACTCAAATTCCAATTTGTTCCAAAA
>NW_011888941.1:2806922-2820821 GCF_000151845.1 Pteropus vampyrus
CAAGGATGGGTCCTTACCTCTGAAAGCTAGACCCATATCACTCCACAATGATGGTGTTTTACATTTGGAATTAATATTTAATTCATTGATACTAGTCCTGAAAGCTGAAACTACTTTCAGAGTTGGCAAGGGGACTCTAAATTTATGTTTTAATTAGTTGGCCATTTCATCAAAAGGTAGACACGGTGTCTGTGGTTTCGAACTTTGAAATAAACCCTATATGAGGAAAAAAAAAAAGCCACGCACATAGAGCTCATTCATGCACATGTTTACGGTTTCTTTACCTGTGAAAAAGAAAGATTTTGTGAAGGTGTATTCTGGGGAAAATTTACACAGGTTTCTTGTTCATCAAATTAAGCCAGCACATATATTGCTTCTTAGAATGTGAACTTGGGGTATGGCTGCTTAAATTTCAGAGGGGGTGTTTTTTTTGCATGCAGTTTTTTCTGGATTGTTCAATGAAGATACCACACACAGGAAACAAAGTTTACAAAGGAAATTTCACATAGAACAATTTCTTTAAGTATGTACACTCAAGTACTATGAATTAAACTATAAGAGACATTCCTTGTTGGAAAAGAAACCAGAAGCTGTTGCAGAAGTTGACAGGCAACCAGAATAGGTTTTCAATGCTTTCAGTAAGGATTCAGCAAAATCAATGAGATTATTCGTATTCAAACAAAATCTTGATTTCTTCAAACGAAAGCTGGAAAATAGGAGTTAACCATAGCTTTGCTTCTCCTCGGTCGAACCCTAGAATTGGCCCGTGCACGGCACACAGGGCTCCGTCTGCACTAGCCACACATTCAGCCTGTGGCGCGACGACCCTAGGGACAGATGTTACAGGGAAAGGAGAAGGTCATTAACGGTTTCATCCCCACTATTGTGAGACGAAAGCCCATTCTTATGATGCACTCTGCTCTAAGAGGGCTAGAAAACCAGTATCTTTCATAGTAATGACTTCCAGTTTACAGCCTTCATTTGTTATATTTCCTCAATAGCTGTTGTGTTGAGATTAACTGCATAAATGGTCTGCAGCTGTCTGTTATGAATTAAGGGAGTTTAATCAAAGTATTTCTAATGTACAGCATAATGATAATACATGGGGGAAGTACTATTTAAGAGATAATGATGGCTTCAGAAGATCACTGTTGTAATGTTTAGTGCATATGCCTTCAGCATTGAATTTGTTGTTGTTCTGAATATGCTTAATGGGTCACTGAAAAGCTGCCTAATGCGGGATTGTTTGATGGGGCTGACAGAGCTGGAATTAGCCCATTGCTGTTTACTGCATACAGCCATTAAGATTAATTGCTGCCAGATAATTTTGACTGTTTTTATGTTCTGGAAAAAGTGTCACTAATGGGTTTATAAATTGGTTCACTATTACTAATAGTAAGGCCAGTGTAATGGGATAGAATGTCAGCTAATTCTAAAGATAAAGGTAAAAAAGTATACAGAACTATATGGCTTGCAAGTTTTAAGGGATACTGGTATCTAATAACAAACACACTGATATATGATTCTCATTAATGCTATTTCCTGAGCTTTGGGTTGAACTTAATAGATGATAATAAAGTCTTATTTGATGTCCCATTAAAAAGCTCAATCTTTTTGTACATTAATGTCCAGTATTGTTTATCACATCTTTGATGACTAAAACTCAAATTCCAATTTGTTCCAAAACCAAGCTTTTCTGAGCCTCATTACGCCTATTTTTATTTTTATGTATGTGAAATATATACAAACAAACTAGAGAAGTATTAACAAAGTTCATGAGTTTGTAATTGTGACACACCGTGTCAGTTACCTAGAAAATCCACAATTCGGGCACATTTATATCATGTGTGTCACACTGTTCTAGAAACAGTGTTTTGTCATTCTAAATATTGTTGAGGGTCCGTTTGCAATTGAATGCAATTTTGAACGTAAAGATAATTTAGCTTAGTGGTGATTAGAAAATCTTCACATACCTAAATCTTAACACATTATAAGGTTAAAAAAATCTAAGCCTATTTTGCTAAAGAAAGTTAAATGGATATAATTATTTTTAATTGATATGATTTTTTTTAAATTTTATTTTATTAGTTTCAAGTATACAGTACATTGGTTAGACATTTATATAGCTTATGAAACAATCCCCCTGATTGCTCTTTCTCTCTCTCCTCTGGCTCTCCACCTAACCATTACATCAATGCTCACTGCATTCCCTATGCCATGCTCCCCATCCCCATGACCATCTAGCAACTACTAATTTATATTTCTTTAACCCAAAGTGACATAATATTTATTGATTATCCATGGAGTATTCATAGCCATCACCAGGAACTAACCAGCCCAACTTCCCACATGAGTTTATGAAAGTTGGTTAACATCTAAATTCTGAGTTTTGCCAGTTTACCATAATCTATAATAAAATTCCTTGTGCACTGAGTTTCAAATGTATTCTTTATTTTTAAGTGTGCTAAAAATCAATGGAAAAAATATGAACCAGACAGACCAACAATGAATATTTAACCATGAAGAAGAAACCAATAATTTATGAATAGTGAAGTCGTTCTTTCCTCAAGGATGAATAGTATAAATTATGAAGTATTTCTTTTGTTAAGTCAAAACATATTTATATTTTTCAACTTTTTTTACATCTCACTTAAAAGTTTTGCATTTAAAAATACTTGAACTCTTAAAGTATATATAACAGACTATATGATGGATTTTTTTTTTTCTTGATGGCTATGTTGGTGGAAGAGAAAGGAAGAAAACCCATACCTTCTAAGTATTATGCTCTATGGAGTGAAAGTTAATGAAAGCTTCAAGAAAGCCATTCTGCTATCTTTAAAACCTTGTTCTAAAGTGACATGAGGTCAGATGCTGAATTGGGCAAATGTTTTTCATAGTTTCAATATCTAATGTAGGTTCAATATTTAACATAAAACAATATGTGTACAGCCTAAAAAAAAAAAAAAATGTGGTGTGGGTGGTGTTTGTGAGACGCTACCTGGTATAGGATCTACCTGTCGAGCTGCCCACTTGTATGACTCTGGATCACGGGAGAGCAAGTGAGTGGCCAGTTGCCTCCCTCAGGTTGCTGCCAAGCCCTTGCTCAGAGGGCACCACTGGAAAAGGAAGGTGTCCAGATTCCTTCAGTAGTGTTTTAGAACACAAAGCGCTGCCTTGTAAACTTTTAATTGTAAACAGTCATTTATCCTGCCTAAATATAAAGACATATTTGCACAGAAGAAAGTTCTAGTTACATCACCTATCTCAATTTGCCACCTCTGGATGCCCCCCTCACTCCCTCCTGGAGCAGGAAATATCCCTGAGCCTCTTTAGCAACATATGCTGCGGTCCTCAGAACTGGGAAGATGTTTCAAGATGTCATTGTTGTTACGAATTGGGAAAAAGGGGCTGGACTTAAGTTTCCCCCACCTCTTGTCTATTTCAGGCCCAAGAATGCTGTGGCTTGGGCCATGTTTTCAAAAACAATAACGACCAAGTCCCCAGTATGAACCTAGATATTGCCTTACCTCTTAGATGTTTTGCGTCTGTCGGTCTGAAACTGAAAACAACCCTGATTGTACTCAGTTGAGAAACCAAGAGGAAATCTAGTATTTCAAGACTCTTTCTATTCCCATGCAATGTAAATGGAGATGGGCCAGCTTAAAAAGGAGACGCAGAGTGGAGACCATGATGGGAGGAAGAAAGCGAATTGCTCTCTAAAGTGATGGGCATGGTTGTGGTCTGGGCCAGAAGACTTTCCTAAATTTCGTGACTGAAAAATATGTTGCTTAGTTTCAGCACCAGGCAAACCCCAGAGCTTTTAACCCTGACCACACCTGTCGACCTAGAGGAAAGTTGTACCAGCAGGTACATTAGGACTATCCGCAATGTGGGGATTTAACAAGGAACCTGAAACTGTAGGCGCACCATTACTGCTGCTGGGAAGTAGCTGCATTTGCAGCATCCCCTTGACATCTGCTTCATTTCAATAATTTCCAGCCATTGAACCTCTGTCTGAATGAGCATTAGGAAGCAGAGGCATGTTTGGTTACTAATTTGAGTCTCTCTCTCTCCCCTCTCTCTCCAGTTTAAATTTTATGCATGTGAAAGGGCTCAGTTGATGATTTTGATGTCTGCAGTGTTCTATCCATATGATTGGACGCAGTCTTACCATCTCCATATACATTATATCAAGAGGAAAGGTCGCCCTGGTATGTGTCCTCCTTTTCCTTTCATCGTTTGGCATCAACTGAGTGGTACAAACATTTCTCTATTAAGAACTGAGCTAAGACTAAAAACCTCACTTCATACCAGCCTGTGCAGAGGTCGTCTTAAGTCTCTACCAGGTGAGGTTATTTGGTTATTAAGAACATCAGTTTTTATGAACCTGGATTTGAAACTGACCTACCAGATCGCCCTATGCTAAGAACAAATGATCTGAAATCGGTGTGTCACAGGACATGATGAGTTGCTCTGACTCGCCTGGGAAGCATAGACTATCTCACCTGTGGGTGAGCCCTGCCTTGCTCTCTATTAGCTTTGCCAATGCATGTCACAGGGAAATGTCTTGGGAGAAGAGCTAGTAGGAGTGAATCGGACATACCTACCAGACTAGGACTCTTAAGACTTCCTTGTGCAGTCCCTCATCCCCATCCACTAGACGCTTTGTCTCATAGCGTCAGTCAGTGTGGTTGGTCCATTCAGAAGAATTTTGAATATGCAGAGTTGGCCTAATTTACTAATATATATTCACTAATGTCAGAGATCTGTTCATGTGATTCCTGAGCTTATTACAGGAACAAGTTTCTCCTACGCTACTGGGCATATCCTTCATGTCTCCTTTTCCAGATTACTGACTCAATTTAAGATTACATCCTCTGCTCCTTTTCTTTCATTGCATTTGCCCTGTAAAACTCATTCCCTTCACATTTTAGCACTTCTAGAGATATGGGGGGCATTCCAAGACTGGAATGTTTGATGCTGTTTCTTTAACGTGATTCACTCTTTGATCTGTGAAACTCCCTAGCATCCTGCCATGGTTACTGGGATCCAGGGATGGCGTGCTGGAGCCTGCTTAAGTATTAATTGTCTGGCGTTGAATGATTTTCTCTCGACCACATTCAGGCTGCTACCTCTGCAGTATGGTATGCAGTGCCTCACTGCATCACAGAGGAAAGAAATGGTAAATTAAGTAGATTTTAAAACTGCCCATTGAACTCACATCATTAAATAGTTCCATAAGAAATTCATAAGCAGAGACAAGTAGGAAGATTAAAATGCTATAAATTGTGTGTGGGGGCGAGGGGAGTATACACTTATTTTGCCCTTTGTTCTGGCCACAAAGCACCCACAGCCATACATGTTTCTGCCCGCTGCTTAACAATAAGTACCTGAAAGGAAGCATGACCCCTGAGTGCCCCCAAAAGGGGGATTATTGTAATAGCATTTAGCTCATCTCTGGGAACTGGTTTAAAACACCTGCGTATCTATCACTCAAGGTACACTTGTCCCAGTGAGGCATTAAAGTTTGTTTCTTTCTTTGCCTCTTGCCCTCTCCACCTTGGTGTTTCCCACTCAACACCCCTCCTCTCCGGCAGCATGAAAGTAAAGAAAGAATGATGTTTACTTTGCATACATGATATTTTGCTCTCATTCACCCCAAAATGCTAAGAAAGTTCTATCCATACCTGGTCACTGTTACTTTTCTCTATTATTATTCTTTGTCATTTTATCCTATTTCTTTGGCAGGTGTTTATCCAAAGTATCCTCATTTTCTCTGTTTCTACCTGGTCTGCAAACTTCATGAAAGCAAGCGCAGTTCTGTTTTCAAACCACTGTACCTCAGTAAAAAGAAACAGTGTCTGGCCCCAAAGTAGTGCTCTCTCTGGATACCCAAGGCTGTGTAACAAGTCCCTCCAAAATATAGTCATTAAAAGCAACAACAATTACCTTCTTATCCCACGCGGTATTTGTGAGTCAGGAATTAGGCTAATTGCTGACCCGCAGTCTCAGAGGTTCTGCCTCACAGTCTCTTGTGCAGGTGCTGGAGATGTAACAGCTCTGGACTCCCTGGGCATCTTTCTCTCTTATATAGCCTCGGGACCTATCAGTGTGGTCTTTCGTCACCTGGTCGGTTGGGCTTCCTTAAAGCATGGCTGACTCGGGCAAGGCGGATTACTTATATAACAAAAGAAGACTTCGAGCCTGAGAGGCCCAGCAGCAAGGCAGAAGCCAGGGAGCTTTTTCTGACCAAGGCTTGGGGGTCACACATATTGTTTCCACAGCTTTCTCTTCGATACAAGTGAGTCCCAAGTTTATTCAGATTCTAGGAGAGGGAAAATGGACTCTGCTTCCTACTGAGAGTGTGAGAAGGTTCTAGAAGAGCATTGGGCCCTGGAAATAAAGTTGCAGACACCTTTGGAAACTGTTATCTGCCCCAGAGAGTACCTAAACGTTGTCTGTGAAAGAAGAAAATAAAAGCCTTCCAATGATTGCTCCGTCTCTCCTACCAGAGAGCACCTCTGACCTCAATTTTCAAAGAACTGTATTTTCATCCCAATAGTTCAAGATCTCTACTGGAAATTGAATTCTGTCCTATTTGTGAATGGTCCCCTCTATTCTACCAAATCAATTTCTTATAGATTATCTTCACTAAACATCAGTTCTCAATGTTTTCTCCCTCTGACTTCTCTATATTCTCACCTACCAAGAAGATTCTGTTGAGCTTAGGTTTCTGCCGTTTGTCTTAAGAATGAGTATAGAAAATTCAATAAAACCCCCTCACCTCAGCAGTCACATCCCACCCCACCCCCACCCTAATGAAAATCACTTCCTTTAAGATTTTATGAATTTCTTCTTCATTCTGCATTTTCAGAATTATGTTTTCATGTTTTTTTTAAATCCCAAGACATACAATTTGTAATCATCTCTTCATGTCTCCATAAGCTAACTAAATGTGAATAATTAATTCATGATTTATCATAACTGCACTAAACTATTTTCTCTTATTTAACCACTTTTCAAAGAAGACTGCTCTGAGTAAGAATTGTTTAATTTCTTGCATGCCCATGTTCACATTAGCAAGAGTCAAAAAATGAAAGGTACTCAAGTGTCCATCTATGTATGAATAGATAAACCAAATGTGCTATCTACACACAATGAAATATTATTCAGCCTTAAAAAGGAAGGAGATTGTAACTCATGCTACAAGATGGATGAAATTTGAGGACATTATGCTAAGTGAAATAAATGTCAAAGACAAATACTATATGATTCTACTTATACGAGGTATGTAAAGTAGTCAAGTTCATGGAGATGGAAGATAGGACGGTGGTTGCCAGGGGCTGAGGTGGAAGAAATAGAGAATAATGTCTAATGAGTACAGAATTTTAGTTTTACGATATGAAAAGGGGTCTGGAGATGGATGGTGGTGAAAGTTTCAGAGCAATGTGAATGTACTTACCGCTTCTGAACTATACACTTAAAAATAGCAAGGTGGTTTTTTGCTACATGTAATTTTGCTACATGTAATCTAACATAATTAAATTTTTTTAATTGTTCAATTCCTTTAAATATTCCTACTCGAAATTTGTAAACCATATTTTTATCTCAGCTTCTGCTCCTGGGAACTTCCGCTGACACCTGTCAACTCGGTTTCAGGTACCATTTGGCTAAAAATTACTCATCACATAAGCAGAACCCATCTATTTAACAAAAAGGTCATCTGAAACTAAGTGGGTTACTCTTAGCACCTTTAGATAAGGATGTGGATGCAAGTGATTGACTCAGGAGTAATCTTGGAAGAACTGGCCAGATTGTGGGGAAGTAGTGAAAGTTAATACAGGGTGCACTTGAGAGCAGGAGAATGTCCTCTCAAGGGTATTTGAGCTCAGATCTGCTGGAGAGCTCTGGGAATCTATGCAGAATATGCTTCAGAGTTGTCCTTTTTATTCCTCTGGTCCTTCAAGCTATTGCCAATATCTGGAGAGTCCCTCTCTCTAGATTTAGTTCTCTGCTTTTCCAACACATTTGTAGCCAGTTTCTTTTATTAACACCCTCTATTTAAAATACCTAGAATGGGACAGAGTTAGTGCCAACCACAGATATCTTCAGAGGTGCCGAACATGACATCAATAACCCAAAGAACCACTGATGGTATCCATCTTCCTCTGCACATCATATAATCTGAGAAAATTATCTGCTTAATCGCTTTATTTATTTAATCTGTCATGATGGGGATTTTATTTTACACATAAAGAATCCAAAAAGTCATCTAAAGAAAGTTAGCCTAAAATGTTTACTTTACTTCACTTAATCATTCCTTTCCACTTATTTATTATTCATTTGTTTGTTTATTTTTAGCGTCAGTTGTTATAAACTGGCCTCATCCAGTTCCTTCACTGGACAAGTGTTTGCTTCCTAATATGTCATATACTGCTCATCATGGAGTCTAGACTGAAAGTGAGGCAGACATCTAACGAGTTCATTTCTGCTTTTACTTCTTTTTGAAACTAACTGGACTGTTCTGTTCCATGTAACCCCACACTCTCCTGTACCCAGGGCATGCATGTTCAGTCACTGGAGCACAAAGGCCTACTCAAGCCACACAAGCTCATTTAAGGCTTGTATCACATTGACTAACATCCCATTGGCCAGTGTAAGTCATATGACCACACCACATGCAAATGAGGCTAAAAAGTATGTCTGCCTACAAGGGGAGCGGAAAAAAAGAGTGCCAAAAAATAATTCTCAAACTTTTACATGCATCGGAATCCCTCAGAAGGTTTGTTAAACCAGTTCATAAGGCCCCATCCCTAGAGTTTCTGCTTTGGGCTTGATAATTTGCTTTTCTGACAAATTCTCTGATGATGCTGATGCTTGTCCAGAGACCATGCTTTGAGGATTACTGATCTAAACTATAATAGCAGGTAGCATGTAGCATCTAAAAGAAAGTGGGGGACAAGAGAGTGCAAAATGCAAAAGGAATGAAAGTCTTGTGAAGAGTCTGTGAGAAAACACAAAGGGATCTCGATTTAATTTCCCTACAGAAGGGCAGCTAAAGGAGAAGCAAATAACAGTCTTCGAGTATGCACCGGGATATGAGCAGCTGTTTTTCTGAGGACAGAAAAGGAGTTACAATATGCCAATAGAGACTCAAGGTAACCATGAGTAAGAACAACCCATCTTCAAGGCTGGAAACATGGCATGTTCACTAAAGGATCTTAGAGAATCAAAAATAGAATATTTAAAGCATAAATTATTTCCTTCTGTAATTATTTGACTTCTGTCCTACACTGGAACACAGAATTATCTGTAAGGGCCATTTTGGCCCTGTACTTCCGATATGAGGATGAGAAGAACAACAGAAGGAAGAGGGTAGAGGTAGAGAGAGACCTTGAGGAAAAACTGCCTTCTTCATTTGTAAGTGCATTCAAAGATGCCACCAATAGATTTTTTTGTCATAAAAGCAAACATTTTCTAATTGTGCTGTCATCCTTAATGTAGGGCGAACCTCTCCCCATCAGGAAGGTGACCTTTGGGGGAAAGACTGAAAACAGTATAATGAATGTCAGAAAAAACTGCCGCGTTTTTTTGTTTGTTTGTTTGTTTTTTGTTTTGGATTGGCTAATTCCTTTAATCTTTCTGAGTTTCAGGTTTTTGTTTGCAAAATGAGGAAAATACTATCAATAACACTGGGGTATTGCAAGGATCCAAAGAGCTGGTAAATGAGAAATTGCTTTACAAACCATAATGTGCTATCGGAATGCTGCCTTCATAGTGATCTGAGGATGGTAGCAGCCATCCGTCACAGGTTGCTGTGCTTCTCCAGTTGGAATTTCAAGCCTTAGGAGGAGGATTGTTTTTTGTTTTAGACTTCAGATAATGAGATTTCAGTTCATTGAACTCTCAGTTAAGGCATATTATGAATATCGGTAGGTGCAAGTCTCTTCTCTTGTCTTATTTTATGATTTTTCTCTTTAACCCCATTCTCAATCCAATCCTCCCTTCCTCACCCCACAATATATCTCTGATATACATAAATCTTTGAAATAGATGGGTTTTTTTGTGCATTATATTGTGCTTTAGATCTCCCTCTGTTTCACTCAACATCATGTGGTTTTTTTTTCACTCTGTCCATTTAATGTTATGCACCTCTAGTGACTGCTATACCAGTAATCCTTTATTAACTAGATTCCTTATATAGGTAATAAAGTTTCTTTTTATTTTGCCAATTAAGGATGTAAGACAAACAGACGTCTCCCATCTACTCTTCTTATCATTTCACCAAAAATGGTATTTTAACACCAAAATATTCTAAAGGATAGACTCTTAAGCTAAAGAGTAGCATTTATGTTGAACACATCGAGATCATCTAGATTTGGGGGAAGACTCATTCATTGTTCTGATTTGTGGACCAGTGAAATTTTATCACAGGCTGTAAATGTGAAAACATCGGAGCTCGGCAAAAGTGATCTGAAACGTGCCATATAGTAATAGTTTAGACTCTGTGGGCTCATCACTGGCTTCATGGGCATGACACCTGTTCAGTTACACAAGGCCCCACACTTAGAAGGGCCTTGTGCTTGGTTTAATGTTCTGCTGTCACTGTTTTTTTAAATTCTTAATTTATGAACAAGAGGCCCTATTTCATTTTGCTTTGGGCCAGAGCAACATGGAAAACAGAAGTACATTCTTAAAAATGGGAATTAACTAATGAGAATTCCTAATATCTTCCAGCCCTTTTTAGGACATACCGATGATGAATTAGTGGCTTATCGAAAAGAAGCACTCAGTCATCCATTAGGAAGGCTTTGCGTTCCCTCAGTGATGAGATCTACATAGATGGTTCTTCCGGCTACATTCAGGATACTGAGTTTTGCTTTGGAAAACGTGATTGATGTGGCTGTGTCTCCATGCACACATCATTAGTCTGTGGCGGGCAAGCTCAGATGGTCGGAGCTTTGTGCTAATGAGGCGAAGGTTAGAGGTTCAGTGCCCATGTGGGCCACTTAGCTTTTGTCTCATTCATGTCCCCAGACTACTCCCAACACAGGCCACCTGTCTCAAAAATGTATGTCTATGGTCAGAAGGAGGAGCCATGTTAAAGGGACTGGATAAATCGCTGAAAATCTATCATGACTCTGGGAAATCAAAACCTCTAGAAGTTCCTGGTGGTTGATGAAGAAACTCACATTTATTTAAAAAGGACAGCAAGCATAAACCTCAAAAATGCATGGCCTATGGATTTTGTGAATAACTGTTTTATATATCCTTGGAAAATATGTAATCGAATGAGAATCTATTGTACAAAACAGTGATGAAGTGCCCTTCTCTTTAAGTAAACCAACTATAGATATTTACTTACAGGCACAAGGGTGAACTTTCACTTTGCAGAAAATTCGCTTTACAGAAAGCAACCACAGATGTCCTTGAATTATTTAATTGGCAAAACCTTGATTAAATGTTATTGAAATAATAGTTGAACTGAACAAAAAATTTTGGCCTTATATTTCTTATATAAAGCAAAGCATATGTTTGATCCAAACTGTTCTTACTCATTTTGGGTAAAGACACTGCAATCCAACACAAGCCAGAGGTCAGAAAATTATTTTCAGATCCTCTCTGACCCACAGACTTTTCTTCTCCTGGAGCCACACGAAGCCAAGCTGTGGTGTTTTAGCTCCTTTACGGCTGTTATATCTGCCCCTCCCCCATTCTGATCACCATCACTCAGCTCAAAACCTATTAATTTCCTTACTAGACCCTTAGAGCACACAGCTAACTAGTCTTCCACCCTTCCCCAACATCGAAGTTGAGTTATGAGGGTGAACTCTAGGGTCTGGTCACCTTGTTCATAAAGCAAATTCACCATTTACTAGCTATGTGACTTTTATCCAGTACCTGTTTTTTTTTCTCACCTGTAAACTGGGCACAATAACTGCCTCAGGGAATTGTTGTGATGATGGAAATCATTTAATTTATAAAATGCTTTTCAATAATTCCCTGGAACATAGTTGCACTTAATAAATGTTAAACGCCATTATTATTTGTTATTATTAATCATCATCACATTTCTATACCTATAGCATGGAGTTGGCAGGCAGATTAGGTTTAAATCTTACTGTAAGACTTCCTAATTAAGTTGCTTTAGACAAGTTACCTACCCCTTTATTGGGTTTCCTCTTCAGCAAAAAGGTTTACGCACGTGAAATTAGTGATTGTACCCACACCATAGGGTTTTGTGAGGATCACATTAGATACTGCAGGAAAGTACTCAGGACAATGCCTACCACATTTTAAATGCTTGGCAAATGTGGACAAGTGCATAACTGCAGATAAATCTTTGATAAAAAGCTATGCTTACATCACTCCCTTGCTTAAAATCATGTAATAGTTCCTCATAGAATATAGCCATTCTTCCCAACTTTTCAGAATAAACTCTTTCTTTTTAACATAAAAAGCTTTCAGTGGCCATCACACAGCAATTCTAAATACTCCAAATACCTGTGTGAAACTTCAGCAGTATGGCAGATCCAGCTGATGTGGAGAGATCCCCGCCCTCCACCACCACCACGCCCCCCCCACCAATATAAATATGTTAAAAAGATTCAGTAAGTTCTAGTACTCAGGGAAATTCTAAAGACAGAGGAGCTTTCCAAGTATGAGAAACTGGGAGGTCATGCAGAGCTAGAGAAGATTTCATCACTGCTCGTTGTAGTATAGTTCTCAGTACAGACCTAGGACTTGGGGCCGAGATTTTACCACTCACACTGGGACAGGTGAGAAAACCTCTCAGGTGAAGAACTGGAATAAGTAATTTTTTTTTTTTTTAAATCCTGGAATTGTGAAAGGCTACCGAGGGCATGAAAAAAATCATTAAAAAATCTATTTACCAACCTGGAGAAATATCAATGCAACTTGCCATCTGCCTTCAGCTATAGGGGAGAAAAGATCTCCTGCAAAATATTAAAACTCCAGAGTTTTGCCATTTGTATGTGTGAGAAACTAACATAAAAATTTTACCTGTAATATGAAATCCCAAGAAAGATGAAGGAGTAAAAGGAAAAATTAATTTGGAGGGACAATTACACAACCCAGGGGACATATGGACCTGGCCTCCAAAAAGAAAAAAGAAAAATATCATACAAAGACCCTAACAAAGCACACACACACAAAAGGTAATACTGTATATATAGAATTAGGACCTCGATAACTAAACAATATAAAAAAGACTAAAAAATAAGTGTGTTGAAAAATGAAGAATTTTAAGATATATATCATAACCAAAAACAAAAGTTATTAAAAAGCAAACATTTTTAATACATTTTTTAAACTTCTAGAATCTACAATTGTGTTCATTAGTATGTTTTAAAACAGTAGATGTGTTAGACAGCATATTAGATATAGCTGACAAAAGAATAAATGAACTGGAAAACAAATTTGGGAAAATCACTCAGAATGCAGCAAAAAATAAATAATAAAGAGGTAAAATTAAAAAGGAGTTAAACAACAGAGATAATGCTCCATATTCATCTAATAAGGACTCCATCAATTAACAAATCAAGAGAATATTTAAAGGGAAATTAATTGATAATTCTCCAAAATTAAGGAAAATCATAAGGCCTCAAATTATAGAAATGCCCCAATTCCTTAGTAAGTAAAAACAAATTCACACCTAAACCCATGTGGTTAAGGTTAGAAAACATCGAAACAAAGATAAACTGTAATGCAACTAGAAGAGAAAGAGACCTCATCCACAAAGGGGACACAATTTTTTAGATAGCTATTTAAAGAATATAGCATTCAGTGACTCTTACTCAAGAAATATTAAAGAAGAAATTTAAAAGAAATTGAATGCAGAAAAAAGTGAATTATAAGAACCATTGATAATTTTAAAAA
>NW_011888941.1:2821326-2839836 GCF_000151845.1 Pteropus vampyrus
TTGCCATTTAAGAAGAATTTGATAATTTTCACAAGTGAGACCTCTCATGTTCTGAGTTGCCAATACATTCAGAAGAGTTTACAAAGCTTAAGGTATAAGCAACGTATTCTTCTTCCCTCTAAGCATATAAATTCTCACATTGTCTTTGAATCAACCTACCATAAAAGTCATTTCTATTCGGTGATCATTTCAGATCTCAAATGGCTCTAAAATCCTGAGGGCTATCTTTATCTTCTGGTGGGACTCTGAATAATCAGGTACACTGCTTTACACCGGCGGTAATAATGTGGAAGTCACAGCTGTGTGGAGGATATATTTTCAGTGCCTATCCGCAAGGTTGTATCTCACATGTATCCAGAAGAGAGGCCTGGCACTTAAATAATTAATTCTCGATGAAAAAGAGGAGACTATCTATTCTTCTTCAGAGAAGACTTTTATTTCTTCTTCATTTTCTTTTATTTTCTCTTTATCTCCTTTGTCTTGTCTTTAATTAGATGAAGATAGATGATAGATGATAGATAGATAGATAGATAGATAGATAGATAGATAGATAGATAGATAGATAGATAGAATCATAAATCTCAGTTTGGCTCTAAAACCTCTAAAATAATCACAGCTATGCCTTCAAACGAGTCCACATCTGAAGTGCCCCCAAAGTCGACAGCTTACTCCACTCTGGACTCCACAACAGAGACACATCTTGGGAGAGGGCATCTCTTTCACTGCCTCCTCCTTCTGGCCAGAGGATGAGGTCAGCCCCCAGTGACCACAAGCCAAGAGCTGTACCCAGCAGGTTAAGAAAATTCTCCTAAATACAAACCACACAATATTGTTTATCATCAGGGGAAAAAAAGTAAAAGAAACAAAGAGATAAGGAAAAAACAAATCTTCCTTGCTTGGCCTTAGAATGTCAGTTGGAGCTGAGAAGGAGTCTTTTATTACATAGATACTTCACAGCCAGAAATCTCCTGTCAGGACAGGGAGTCTCTGGGCTGAACAGGGCAACAAGTTCAACTCACGTCCAAGGCCTTGCTGCTCCATAGGTGATTGTAGCTTGAAATAAAGGTATAAATTATCAGCAGAGCACACAGGGACTTAGCCTTCCAATGCCCCCATTAACCTTACACCCTCCTCTGCCTACAATCACTATGTGGAAAAAGGTCCCGCGTGTGGCCTGGCAGAAGGTAAAACAAATGTTTCACTGACTTTTGAATTAAGAAAGAAAAAAAATCATCCTAACCGTGGCATATAAAAGACATAGCAATTTAGGGTTTGGTTGTTTCCCATAGAAGGTGTATGATTTTTTCTACTCCTCCTCTATTTTTTGCTTAAAAAAAATAATTGTTAAGTTTTTCAACATTGTGGCCTTAGGAGGTAATTTGCTAAATAGGACAAAATTAGCTGATTTTTGGACCATTTAAAAGAACATTTCTTTTGAAAGCTTATAAAATGTATTAAAGCAATCTTCGAAGTCTTTACCCCTGCTTGAGATTTTAATTTACTCCAAGCTAATAAATTATCCCCCTTCTCAGAAGCTATTGAAAAATTCCAGTTAAATCCTTTCTAAATTTTAATGTGTTCAATTGAATCCTAAGCAATTTAGACACACACACGCACAGCTTGGGGTGGTCAGCTCACCGAGGCAAGACTGAAAAGGGGTCAGATTAACTGAACCCCTCCCCCCCTGGGATCACCAAGGTGGTATTCACGAAGGCGACTTCCCCCCACACATACAGGTCTGATTGTTGGATAATTACTTTCCCACAACAGCCTTTAACAAATGCCGTTATTTGAAGGCCAAGACCATTTTCTCTACAGCTGAAGGAAGCTGCAGTCAAGGCAGGAGGAGGTGGAGGCTACGAGGGAGGGGGCGGAGCAGGAAGCAGTGTCCCTCTAATCAGAGAGGGACGTGGGCGCTGCGGAGCCGGGTCACTTTGGTAGTAGGAGCGTTTGGCAAAGCATAAAGGCTCACTTCATCTGGGGCAGGGCTCTGCGTTACCTCTGCACACTTATCAGAAATATTTTTTTCCGGCTATCAATTATTGTATTTGAACATAGCATCCTGTCCCTGGGGAGCCCTTAGCAAGCTGTAGCAAAAATCAATCCAGTTTTACAACTTTTACCTTGGCAGAGTTCCAGCTCTTTATCTACGTTACCCGATAATTTAAAGATGTATCTCTTTTGGTGGCACAGATATACTCCTAAGTGTGACATGTCCTTGATAATAACTGTAATTTTTTAAAGTTTGCCCTGGCTAGTCTGGGTAGGGTTAACTCTCATAGATGTTGCAAGTATCACCTTAGTAGTTCTACCTTGTCAATAATCATTACGACGACGGTTAACGACGCTAATCGCTTTATCTTCCTTTGCTTCTTCTCCCTTCGATGCTTTATATATGACAGCGGCCACAAGCGCTAATACCGTTTGATCACGTAGAAGGATCTATTTGTTTTTTTAATATCACAAGTTGGGACTAGAGACTGTGTCCCATTTAGCAAAATTTGAAATCTGCAGTAGGGAGTGAACACAAGACTCTCTAGAAAGTGCCTCTGTCATTTACACTGTGGGGAGTTGGTACTGGGGCTGAGACTCAAGAGCCTGTTAGCTGAGTGCGCATATGTACAGATTGAGGAATAGGCCATGCAGCTGACACCACGAGAGAAGGTCGCATATCAAAAGCATGGTGGCTGGATTTTCAGAAGAGGTGGTGATGCTCAGAGAACCTCGACTACCTTCCAAAAGGTAGGAAATTTAGGCTGCCGCCACTGTTCTCGGGTGTGCCCGAGGTGGTATAGGTGCAAAAACAATAGGCATATTCTAGGCTTCAGAGATCTATGTAGAAATAGGAATCAAAAAAGACTTTTCCTAGCTGCGAGTGTGTTTTAGAAGCCGCCAGCATCTCGGTCTCTTCCGTGAATCCTCACGTGTGATCACACAATAGAATATACAGATGTCGAATTATAGTGTACACCTGAAAATTATATAATTTTATTAACCAATGTTACCCCAATAAACTTAATAAAAATAAATAAGTAAATAATGAAAATAAATTAAAAATTAAAAAATAAAAATAAATTAATTTTAAAAAAAGAAAAAACAACTCCCACATCCCATCATAAAAAAAAGAAAAAGAAAAAGAAAATAACTAGTGATCAGATAGATCTGATTTTCAGATTCCTTGTTCTGTGTGTGTAGTTCCAAATGTGTTTAATTTGGTTTCTGTGTCTCTCCTTTCTTAAAGCTTCCTCAGAGCATGTAGCCAGAGTCTTTCTGGAATCATCTTCCTTCTCTTGAGCAGGTCTTCACTGAATATTTTGGTAGCTGTCATTGCTGTGAAATCAAAGCTGAACGCATACTAAATGAAAGAGAAATGTTCAGAACCTGAAACTAAAAACAGCAAGTTACTAAATGGATAATCCTCCTATTTATCTTTTATTCATCCATTTATTTATTCAGTCATTCTGGTTTTCAGTCATAATCTGCGGTTGGAATGCCAGGCAAAAAAATAAGGTAAGCTCATGTATAGAATTTCTACTTTTATGTTGAAGAGATTAAAAAGAGTTTTCATTTGTTTGTTTTGCTTTTCACCTTTTATGTATTTTTTTTTTTAATTTTTATTTCACAGGAAATTGTAGAGATGGTACAGAGAGGTCTGGTGTACCCTTCACCCAGTTTTCCCCATGATAATATCTTACATAATTATACTACAATATCGAAACCAAGAAACTGACATTGGTATAATGCATGGGTGTAGTTCTGTCATTTATCACATTAAACATTTCATATTTGCATAACCACGATTAAGAAAGAGAACTATTTCATCACCACCATCATCTCTTTTTTGCCATGAGCCCACCCCTCTCACTCACTATCCCTAAATCTCAACAGACACTAATCTGATTTTCTTCTCTACAATGTTCTCACTGCAAGAATCTTATATCATGGAATCACATGGTAGGTGACATTTTGTCCTTGGCTTTTCTCACTCAGCATCATGCCCCAGAGATCCACGCAAGTTGTTGCATCTACCAAAAGCTTTTTTTTTTTTTCCTTTTTTGTTGCTAAGTAGTATTCATGATGTGGCTTTACCATAGTTTATTTAAACATTCACTTATAGAAGGACATTTGGGATCTTTCTACTTTGGGAGTATTACAAATAAGCTGCTATGAACAATCACATACACCAACTTATATGAGCATAAATTCCCATTTCTCTGGAGTAAATGCCTAGGAGTGCAATCGTTGGATCATATGGTAAATGTATTTTAGTTTTTAAATAAACAGCCAATTTCTCAGCATAGCTGTATCATTTTACATTTTACATTACCCTAGTGATGTGTGAGAGATCCAGTTTCTCTACATCCTCACAAGCATTTATTCTTGCTAATCTAATAGGTGTGTAGTTATATCTCATTATGATATTTATTTACATTTCTCTTATGGCTAAAGATTTTGAACATCTTTTTATGTGCTTTTTGTCATCTTTTTGTCCTCTTGGTGAAATGGCTCTTCATAACTTATCTCATTTTATAATTAGATTTTTTGTTTGTTTGTTTTAATATTCAATTTTAAGGGTGCGCACCATGACTAAGTGGGGTTTATTCCAGGAATGCAAGGGTGGTTCAAAATTCAAAAGTCAGTTAGTGTAATTTGTCATATTAATATGCTGAAGAAGAAAATCCACATGAGCATATCAAGTTTTGCAGAAAAAGTATTTGACAAATCCAACACTGTGTGTGATATTAACTCTCAGAAAGATAGGAATAAAAGATATCCTCATCTTGATAAATGTTGTTTTAAAAACAATGGCTAATATAATACTTCGTGGTGAAAAACTAAGTGTCTTTCTCCTAAGATTGTTAGCAAGGCAAGTATGCTTGATCTATCACTGCTGCTATTCAGCATTGTACTGGAAGTCTAGCCAGCACAATAAAGCAAGAAAAAGAAATAAAATGCATACAGATCAGGAAAAGAAAAAATAAAACTGTTATTGTTTTTAGATGACCTGATAGTGAACATAGACTATTTCATGAGTTGTACAAAAATACTTTTAAAACTAATGAGTGAGTTTGGCAAGGCTGTATGTTGTATGTTTATCTTATCTTCTGTGTGGATTGTCTTAAAGAACCAACATTGTTTCATTAATTTTTCTATTGTTTTTCTATTTTCAATTTTATTTCTCTTATCTTTAGTATTTCTATTCTTCTGCTTGCTTTGTTTTTTCTATTCTTCTGTTTTTAGATTCCTTAGGTGGGAGCTTAGTCCAATGATTTCAGACTTTTTCTCTTTCTACTATAATTACTTAATGCTATAAATATTAGCAGTATTTTAGCTATTTCCCATAAATTTTCATATGTTGTTTTAATTTTCATTCAGTCCAATGGATTTTTTGTTTCTTTCAAGATTTCCTCTTTGATTCATGAATTATTTGACATATGTTGTTTAGTATCCAGATATTTGGAGATTTTTCTGTTATTTTTCTGTTACGAATTTCTAGTTTGATTTCCTTGTGAGCAGAGAACACACTCCTTATGATTTTGGTTCTTTCAAATTTTTGAGATTTGCTTTATGGCCCAGGATATCATTTATCTTATATATGTGCCATGAGCACTTTTAAAAATTATATTTTGCTGTTGTTGTGTAAAATGTTCTGTAAATGTCAGTTGGATCCTTTTGATTGATACTTTTGTTGATATATTCTACATTGGTTCTGATTTTCTGACTAGTCCTATTAATTGTTGAGAGCAGATTTTAAGGTCTCCAACTCTAATTACAGAATGTATATTATGCAGCTCTGTTTTTTGGTACATGTACATTTAATACTGCTATGTCTTCATGGTGAATTGATATTTAATCATTTTAATAATTATCTGTACTGTCTCTCTCCCTGGTAAATTTTCTTAAATTGACATTTAGGTTTGCCAATTTATGTTCCATTTTCTGTTTGTTCTCTGTATTTTGATTCTCTTTTTCCTGCTTCCTGGTAAATTATTTGAACATTTTTATAGAATTTCATTTTGATTTATCTATGGTGTTTTCAGTATATCACATTGTATAATTTTTTCAGTGGCTCCGTTAGATTTCACTATATCTATTTATTTATCTTTGAAGTCAATAGACTCTTCCCTCTGTCCACTTCATCTTCTCTTGAGTTTAACTCCATTTACTGAGCTTTTTATTTAAGTTATTATATTTTTCAACTCTAAAATATCCATTTAGTTCTTTTTTATGTCTTCTATTTATTTTTTTTTGCTGAGATTTTCTAATATTCATTCATTTCAAGCATGTTTGTAATTGCTCATCGAAGTATTTTTATGATGACTGCCTTAAAATCCTGGTCAAATAATTCTAACATCTGTGTCAAATAATTCTAACATCTCTTTCTAAAATCCTGGTCAAATAATTCTAACATCTCTTTATTAGAAAACGTTGATGTTTCTATTTTCTTTCAATTTGTAAGCTTTCTGGTACTTATTATGACAAGTGATCATAGGTTGAAATCTGGAAAGTTTAGATATCTGGAAAGTTCTAAGAGGCTTCTTATTTAAACCTTATGATTTAGAAGGCCTCCTCTGACACTGTTCTGATCAGTGAACAGGGAGTACTGCCTCATTCTGCTAGGTGTGTGTGCATTCCAGGTTCCCCACTTGGCCCCAGTAACACCTGGGAGAGGAGGAGCTCATTTTTGCTGCTGACAAAGAAGGCAGTTCGGGTTCCCCACTAGGCCTCTGCTGATAACACTCTGGCTGGGAGGGATGGAGGCCCCTGTTTACTACTCCAGGCATGTCCTCCACTGACACCAAAGAGGACTAGAGGACAAGCCTTGTTACTGCTTGTTTGGTGGTAAAAGTCTTGGTCTCCTCTGATACCACCCCAGAGAGCAAGGAAGAGCACTTCCTACTTCCAGGTGGGGTCCAGGCTCTCCAAGTGGTCTCCACTGACAGTAGGTGGGGTGGGGTTGGGGTCATTATCACCAGGAAGGGAGTGTGTGTGTGAGGGGGGAAGGCATTACCACCCAATGGAATGAAAGCATCAGCTCCCCTTGGCCTTGTCAGATACAGCCAGAGCTAGGGTGGAGTTGGGGCATCTTGCTTAAAGCCTCATAATGGTAGAAGTCCAGCTGCTCCCTCAACTTTTGCTCATAGGCGAGGTGCGGCCAAAGATTTCTTGTGGTGTTTGTCAAGAGTAGAACTTTTTTTGTGTAAAAGATTTCTGTTTGGCTAGGCCAGGCCATCCCTTTCCTCATTTTTTGGCTTTTCTAAGGGTTTTTACATACTCCACCCACTGGCATTTCCAGGTTTCTGGCTTCTCCAAGTATCCAGCCCAGGAAACTTACTGACATTTTGCTTCTCAGTTTCCAAGGTCCTAACCAGCCTGGCTTTCCTTCACTGGCAGTGTTTTTATGTTTGTTTCATATATAACGCCCACAGATTTTAATTGCTATCAGCAGGAGGAGCAAGGAAAAACATATCCACTCCATCTTCTCAGAAGCAAAAATCTTTTTTGATGTCTTCTCAAATTATTATTTAGTTTAAAAATGACTTTTCCCATGACAGTCTTATGGCTGGATTCATTAATGGACAAAAGAGTTATTTTTTCAGATATTGAACTTTACCATATAAGTAACATTTGTGTTCATTAAAATTTGAAAGCAAATATAAACAACAAATAGTTTTGATGGTAACTGCCTCATTTTAATATTTGTGTAGAGGCTGCTGCATCATAAATATTGAGTTATGCTATTATCCCTGTCTATCCTGGCTTTTAATAAATGTAAAATCTGGCAAATATTACTACATCTATTCCTTATTTAGCTTTGAACTTAAGAACAGAAAGTGTACTCCCTTATTAAAATTTGAAAAATGTCTATTTTACCAATAGAATTTTTACAGATCTGATATCTCCCTCCCACTACCAAAATATTCCCCTAGACTTTCCCTATCTTCATCATTTTTTTGAATGCAGATAAAATACAAAATTATTCACATACCTTATAGTGATGAAATAAGTTGTTTCTCATCTGTTCCTGCTGTCCTTGTTAAATATGTGGAAAAGAGAAGAAGCTGAAAGGAAGAGCTAGAAAAGGAAGGGATAAAAACTAAGGGCAATTCTGGGTGATACATGGCAAGGGGGAAAGGAGGAAAAGAGGGGAGAGAGGAGAGAGCCTCAGAGGAGTTGTGAAGTATCGATTTGGTGCTATCTTTGTGAGGGTAGATTAAAACACTTCTTGATGTTGGGACCCAGAATTTAAGTGTCCATCAACAGATGAGTGGATAAAGCAGATACGGTATAGAGAGAGAATGTGATTATTATCCAGCCATGAGAAAAGGAAATCCTGCCATTTGCAGCAACACAGGTGGAGCTTGAAGGCATTATTCTAAGAGAAATAAGTCAGACAGAGAAAGACAAATACTGTATGATCTCATTTATATGTGGCATCTAAAGAAAAACTGAACTTGTAAAACAGAGTAGAATGGTGGTTATCAGGGGCTGCAGGGTGGGAGGTGGAATTGGAGAGATGTTATTTTAAGGATACAAACTTGCAACTAGATAAATTTTGAAGATCCAGTGCACAACATAGTGATTATAGTCAACCACACTATAGTATAAACTTCAAAATTTCTGAGAGACTTAATCTCGACTGTTCTCAACACTAAAATGATAATTATGAGACATGATAATTATGTGACTGTAGTAATCATATGGCCAAATATAAGTATATCAAATAACCACTTGCAAATTAAACTGATAAAATGTTATATATCCATTATATCTTAATAAAAACAAATAACTCCTCCAACTTTAAATTTCAGATGATGAGTTCTTTCCTTCCAATAGCTTAGGATAAACCCAAAACAAGATTTGACTCAACTTAGGCTTCCTATTTGGGAACCCGATATATTACTTGCTCTCAGTTGCGATCTTCTCAGGGATCATGTCATCAGTAAGAACCTGGCACACTGTCTGGCTCATGTCAATCCACTGGTAGCTACAATGGAGGGACACTACACTTGTGCCTCGGGGAAGGACATAGCCCTTTGGAGATTCCAGGAGAAAATACACACACATGTAGACACAAACACACACGTACGAAAAATTATCATTGCCAACGTATATGTTCAAGTGTAGTTGTTCTGATCAGAAAGTTCGGGAATAATATTTCCAACTTCCCTTAAATAAGTAGATCAGAGCTTGGTGATGATAATTTCTAAAAAATTTAGCAATACATTTCAAATTGGTGAGAACTGTGTTATGGAGGCTACCTGAGTGCTATACCGGGAAGGATTCTGAGGCCAAAACAGGAAAGAGAGCCACCAGAGTGGCAGGCGGAGAGGCAGGACGCTGTGGTGTGTCAAAATGTGAGGCCTGAGGAACAAGAGCGTTGTAGCTTGCAGAGTAGAAACATGAGGCATGGCAAGTTCACACTCCAGTTTCTCTGAAGCGATCGGTGAAAGTGATGTAGAACCATAGTTAAGGACCTGGAGCCCAGCTACACAGGTTCAAACCTGGACTCGACCATGAACCAGGTGTGTGACTAACCACAGGCAACACTTAACCCCTCCGTGTGTCACTTTCCTCAAGTGTAAGAGAGAACGACGCAACAATTGTAGCTGCCTCAAAAAGTGTGAGAATTGAATGATATATTTGTAAAGCACTGACAGATAATTAGCTCTACATAAATACATATCTTATTATTACATAGAGCAGTTCCCTAAAATTTTCATCATGTCTTTTGACAAAAGTATATAATACTGGGGTTGAAATTAGAATTTTTCAGAAAAGAGTGGCGATGAACAACAAAGCTGGGTGACACAGCATTCTCCTGTAAGACATGGGCCATACCCAGTCACAGCTCTCATCCATTCCAAAGCTGTCTTCTTATAAAGAGAGAAACCAGAGAAGTTGGGGGTCAGACACGCAAGCACCAGCTGCAGCAATGTGCAGAGTGGTCTGTCCCTGAGAGCCGACCATGAGTTTGGCCAAACCCCTACTTGGTGCTTAAGGCAGCAGTGCAAGAGATCAGGGCTAGCTGTGCAGCCGAGGCACCCTCGCACTTGATTTTGCTGGGCTCTCTCAGAAATGGGGAGGCCTGGGGTTCCTGCATCTGCTAGACTGAGTGTGAGAGGAGTCCCCCAGCCCCAGAGTCTTCTGCTTGCTTTCTTTCCAGCGTCAAACCCCAAGACCTAGCATCATAAATGAGAAAGAAGTCAACAACATGGAGCATGGTGCTAGCAAGGCCAAGGCCTAGTCTTCAGTTCTCATATACATTAGTGAGCTTTGCACGGAATTGGCCGACTGATCCACAGACCCTGCCAGCACTGATGCAAGAGTGCTCAGGACAACCTTCTACCATTGCCAGAAGGGCTATTGGAAGCTCAGACTCAGGACCATCACCCCGAAGGGAGATGGAGCAATGGCAGTTTGGCATGAGTCTCATCTGCCTACAGTATGTGATGGTCGTCTGTCCCGTAGCTTATGATCGGCACACTGCACTAGTCTTTTCACTCTAAATTTATTGAGTACCAGGTGCATATAAGGCCTATGCTGCTTTCTGTATGGCTACAAAATCAGGTAAAACAAAGTGAAGAGTAGAGGGAAGAGCAGAGGAGATGAAGAGACAATGGGATGACAGAAGGAAGGAGGCAGAGGAAGGAGGGAGAGAAGGGAAGTTTACTCTCTTTACTATCTACTGTATTCCAATTACAATGGGGCTTTTAAAACATATGTTATCTTACTTAATCCTCGTACCAACCTGTGGATAAGAAGTGTTATACACATTTTACACGTGAGAGAGCAAGAGGCTCAGAGAATTTAGAGTTTGAGAAGAGGAGAATGAAGAGCATACACAACACTATCAATGGCTATTTTTTCACCTGGTGGAACTTGAAGTGGCGATGGAAGGTGTTCTGGGCTGGAACCAGAAGCTCCCGGTTCTCGTTGGCCCTTTGATGACCTGGGTGATCCTGAGCAAGTCACAGGATTGCCCTGACTTCTGGTCCTTGGACTGTAAATGGTGTAGGACTAGCAGCCAACAGAGCCTTCCACTCAGCCACAGTGATGGGCTAAAACAAATCGAGTCTGCCTGCCACAGGCAAAGCCTGCAATATGCACTTCACCACATTGCCACCATGGCCTATGACCTTGTATCCTGCCATTTCCCACTTCGGTTACCTTCCTGAAGACATTTAGGTTTGCAACCTCTATACAGTCTGAATTTGTCCAGACCCCCACAGCTTAGCAGACTAACTCCAAATGATAGATTTTTTTCAATATTTATACCAAAAATTTATTTGCAGCTTTCAGATCTTGAAATACTGGCTTTTTCGTAAATGGAGCACATGAAATAATTTCATGTCCGTGGTCTTCCCGAAGACTTAATTCCTTGTGCTAATCCACCAAACAGTCAGCTCTTTTGAAGGGACCTATAAATCAGCCCAACTCTTTCTAACAGACATCCAAGAAACTGGATTAGATAAAAGTAGGGGTTTTAAAAAAAGGCAAGCATTTGATCTCACTTTATGAAGCTGGCTCAGAACTATACCCCCTCGGTGTTAGTACTGGCCTGAGCATCCTGTGAAGACTGAAGATATTCTTGGGGTGTTAAGAACGCTGCTTTCAGTCAGATGAACTGGATCTGTAGCATTCCCAGATAAAATACCCATGTACAGCTTTCCACATGGATATTTTAGAATCTTTATGCCAGATAACTATGTAAACAGACAGAAAAGGAGTCAACTGTCAGAGCACACCTGCCTGTTTCTTCCCCTTTTTCTCCTCTTTTCTTTTGAGAAATGAAAGGAACTTTGTTCCTCAATAAGAGAAAGGGGTTGGAGACAGTTGAGGTGCCATCTCTGAGGGTCTCCCTGGCCACCATCTCACTCTCAGCGGCACTCCCATAGTCAGCACTCCCTCACCTGCCAGGATTCCTGTCCAGTGGGCTGTCTCCCAGCTGGAAGGGGCGGCCTCAGGAAGCAGGCATCTGTCCCCACCCCACCCCTCCATAGATGCCTGGAATCTGCCTGCCACACCTGGCCGTTCTCAGCCAAGTGGCACTTCATGTTTGCAGTTTGACTAGTGTTAGATGTGGATGCAGGAGCAGGAGGATGCAGATGAGGTCACTTAACACTTCAAAGAACTGATGGCCTTTTTCTTAAACTTGGGACTGAGAGGAAAACGACGGGAGTAAAATAATGTACACTGTAGCTGGGATACTTGGTGACAGCCCGGTACATGGTCCAAGGCAGAGAAGAGGAGGGGCTGAGGCAACCTGCAGGTGCCCTCATTTGACACTTAGAGATGCCAGTCGCATCAACTGTCACCCTAAGGAACTAAGTGCTTTAAGAAGAGAAAAGAAATGACGAAGCGCCGGTCACTTCTGTTACGAGATAGTTTTTGAGCTCAATACTGACGGAAGGGGAGCCCTGCCCGAGTTGCCAAGGTGGCTCCTCAGACTACTACAGACTATTGACAAGGTTCTTGGGCTCTGAACTTCCCAGCTCCGCCTCCCCCCACCCTCCACACACGCATACACTCCATCTCTCTCCGCTTCTCAGACAGCTCTCTCCTCTCTCCATTTAGCTTTGTCCTCCCTAGACAGGCACACAGCATGGGGGCTCTATGAATCCTGGCACAGGCAATTTGATTCCCTTAAAGAAAAGGCAATACAGCGACCTGATTTCTGGGGAGAGATGGCCTTTGAGAAAGAAAATACTTAAACAATAACCATGCTGGATTTGTGCTGCAATTAAAAGGTGAGGAATGTTTTTAAAAATCTTTAAAAAGAAACTCAGCATAAATCGACTGAACTACACATGAAAGCTAAGGGAGTGTGACAATCAGATGTTTGTCACTGGTGTCAAACATTGTCTGTTTGGCCATCTAAACAATTGGCCAAATTGTTTAATTTTATCTGAGCATTCGAAACCATGAAAATAAAGCATTAAACAAACTATAGGAAAATTGTATATTCAGTTCCTAAATTAAATTTTTTCTTATTGATACTTTTTATTTTTCTAACTTTCAGATAGAAGCTTAATATGTATGCATCTTCTTGAATAAGAAAAATTTTGAATTTTTCTCCACAACTTTGTTTTTTCAGAAAATAAAAACAACTAAAATTTTCAGAATTTCTATGATACATCTTTGCTCTGCTTAAGTTTATACACAATAATCAATGAGAAAAAATTTAATTTAGCAATTGAATAAAAAATTTTCCTGTAGTTTGTTTTATGTTTTATTTTCATGGTTTCAAATGTTTAGATTTAAAAAAAAAAAAAGCAATTTGGTCAATTGTTTGGATCACTAAACATGTAGATGTTTGACACCAGTGACGAACATCTGCATTATCACACTTTCTTTTACTTTCATGCATATGCTAGGTGTTGTGTAGTTTAGTTGATGTATGCTAATTGATCTCAAATTTAAAAGGTGCATCTCTTGTGTCCCAAACAAAATTTCCAGAAAAAAGAAGAGCGTCGATACCATCCTTAACATGTTTTAAAAATCATCATGGGATATATTAGTAATAAAAATGCCTTATTTGGCATTGCAAAATGTATAAGGAGAGTCAAATAAATGTGAAATGGAAACCCTAATCAAGTGATATTTTGTTTAATCCCTTTGATACTTCATACCTTCAGAGTTAACCTATGTTTATAAAACAAACACATTATTGGCATCAAAAAAAGACTTTTAAATAATTTTGATTGCAACAAAGACAATTCAAGCCTTTCCAAGACCTGAGAGTAAGGGGGATTTGTTAATAATGAGAGTACCATCCTTGACTGAATTTTAAGGCTGTCGTTATCACAATATCATCAGATACATTTACGAAACTCAAAAACATTGTATGCATTTGAATTTCCGACTTAAGAGAGAAAATTGCTTAAAATTAATTAAATTTAAAAAAGAAACAAAGTTTTAATGATCAATTATACTGTTATCAAATTTTTTTACCAAAAAAAAAAAAAAAATTAGATCAATCAGCATGTATTTAAATAGATTCAAAGATCCATCTTGTCCTAGTTCTCATCTCCAGAAATGTAGTCTTATATACCATTCTGTTCTGGGGGCACAGTTGGTGCCACACATTTTCTTTAAGATCAAGATATATTCTAGTTTAGTTTTGCTCAATTTTTGACCAGAGGAGGTCCATTTGCTTTAGAGAGGATAACCCATGGTAAACAACTCCTACTAACTAGCCTTTCTTTTGTTTGAAAAAAAAGTTTTCCTTCTTGCTCCCCACAACCACAATTCTGAAGGATGGGTGGAGGTAAGAACAGTAGACACAGGAGAGGCGGATGTCTTATGCCAATCACAATGCACCTGCTAATGAGGCTGACATGTTTGGACCAAGCAATCCAATTTGCATTTGTCACTAGAGTGAGACATTAGCAATGTGAATATTGAGAGGGACAGATGTGCCCCAGCAGGACTGCCACCTCATACATCCTGCTGTGCTAACAACGCCGGGGAGGCTGCCAGCCCAGGGGACGCTCCCTCACCTCGGAGAAGCCCATGGCACTGCTAGACACAGCGGAAGAATAGAAAGACATGTGTCCTTTCTCAAGGCCCTGGGATCCAAACTAACGGATGGGGGACTATTGACCAGTGTCCTGTTATGTGATGAATCCACAATCCTAGAGGACTGTTAGTTGTCTTATAATTATAATGTCCCTCATCTTTTGTAACTCTACCCCACCACCTTTTCTTGGTTCTCAAGAGATGCAAAGACTACCATATTTTATTCTTCTGAATTGTTGTATGCAGCTTCATCGATATCACCAAATTGTCATTCATCATCTTCTGTTTCTTCCAAATCTCTGGAAAAATTAACAGCTAATTTTAGGACAATTTAGAATACTTAGTGTTACTCCCTGATAGACAGAAATCTCATTGGTATTATACCTGATTTTCTCTATAGGTATATTTTCATTTTAAGACGAGAATTTTACATTAAGCTGAATCAGAATTCCTAATCTGTAATATTTTTTATGCAACCTCATGGTTTAAGGCTGGTATGGGTCAAAAAATGTTTTCTATAAAGAGCCAGTAATAACTTGTTAGGCTTTGGGTGTCTCCTTCACAACCACTCAACTCGGCAGTTGTAGAGCGAAAGCCACCACAGGCAGTACATACACGAGTGGATGTAAACATGTGACAATAAAACTTTATTTACAGAAACATGTTGTGGGTCAGATTTGCCCTGTAGGCTGGAGTTTGTTGATCTCTTATTTAGGACAAGAAAGGTTACTCAAAGCAAAATACACAGTGTTCAGAATTTCATCCTGGTTTGCAGAAAGCAGGAAGGCAAGGATGTCACAGCCCCACATCCCAGGACCTGAGCTCAGCTCCTTTTATCACAGCTGAATGACCTTAACAAAGTCACTCAGCTTCTCCAAACTCATAAAATGAGGATACGGCCTCTCTCAGGCACCAGCTTGCTCTCAGGATTAAATGGCATGATGTTTTACAAGCTTGGTGTAGAGTTGCAAACAGCAAACAGTAAACACACAACGAAGTGTTAATCTCTCCAAATTCTCTGCAAGATTTGTCACGCTCTCTACCCTTATATCTTGAAACTCTCCATTCCCCACACAAAACATATGTTTTCCCATAAGTATCCTTCTCTCTTTCTCCTTCTCCTAGTAAGATAGTTTTGAAACCTCAAATTCTAATCATCTCTTTGAATTATATCTCTCTGTAAATTCTTGCGTATGTATGTAAATAAAAATCTGTCCTTTTCTTATTAATGTGGGGTGTTTTGTGGGGTTTTTTTTGGTCAATATATTTAAATGGCCCCCAATTACTGAACCTAAGAGGTGATTAGAATTTGAGGTTTCAAAACTATCTTACTAGGAGAAGGAGAAGGAGAGAAGGATACTTATGGGAAAACATATGACTTCTTGATAGGGGAGGGAGGGGAGAAGTGGCATTATGGGAAATGAATTTCAGGAATAATAAGAGGCCCTTAAGAGAAGAGATAGGAGATATGATAGTTTTGTGATAATGACGATGAGTCAATCTTCTCTGGTTTTAAAACTTCCAGGAAGGGGATTTAAAACAATTGAGTTATTTGGAGAGATTTTGCTTTGGGGAAGATAAGGGAGTTCAGAAAAAATAAATTTAAAAAAGAAATAAAAGACTATTTCAAATGCCTTTAGCTCAAAATAATGTTCGTGCCCCATCAATATATTCTGGATCCCTTTAATACAAATTCACACTTTCAACCACCGTCTCTGAACCAATGATTCCCAAATGGGTCCTCTCTCAGCTCTAATCCATCTTTAGGAAGCTCTGTCCACATTTCACCTCCTACTGCCTTGGCCACCGGGTGTTCCACTAATGGCCAGCTGCAAAAGTTCACAGACACACTGATTCCCCGGGTTCCCACTCCTATACATTTAATGTCTGTTACTAGCATCTCAGTCCTCTAGAGGCCACACTTTTTACTTCCTACATCCAACCCATTGCCAAATCCTGTAGACTCAACCTCCAAACCTACCCCTGCACTGTCCCCCTCCCCTTTTATCTCAGGAAGGCCCTTCTGAACCAACTTTAGCTCATGTCTCGTTTCGCCTGCTCCTCTGCTTAAAACTGATTCTGCTACCAAACCAAGGTGCTTTCTTTAAAAAGTTACCTTTCTGTCTCCTTCATTTCCTCCCATTCTGTCCCCTCTTACTAGAATGCCCTCACCAAGGTCCATCACACCAATTCCCATCCATCATTCAGGACATGTGTGCAAAAAAGGTTGAACCCTGCTCTTAAAAATTAAAAGGAGGGGGCAGGAAGGAAAACTTAAGTGACATGGGAGAGCCCTCTAACATTATTTCTGTTGGAAAAAATTTTGCCTACCAGTCTGGAAGTTTACAAATGAAAGAACTGCAGTTTTAGAAGCAGAAAAAAAAAATATTTTTAAAGAAAATTAAGTAAAATGCATGAGATAATCAGGCTTCATAAAATCATCCCCTCTCATCCCTTAGAAACTAGTAGACTCAAACACAAAGCTATTTTGAGGGGGACTGATAAGCAACGATAATATAATAATTTAATAACTTACTGACCACCGACTCTGGTGGAATCTCTTTCAAGTATGGAGCAAATAAAATCTTTGTCCTTAAAGAAATTTTGACTTGATCAGAGAATCAGGACTAACCAACACAAGAAGAGCAAAGCAAAAATAAAACGTAAATACTCTGCAAATAGAGGGAAGTGAATGAACACGTTCAAGTGTACGTGGGGGCAAGTCCCTGGAGTTATAGAAGAAAGTTGAAAAATGTCAACCCAGACTGCAGATCTGATGTTTCTCCCAGGTTTATGGAGTGGCCGCTCTAGGACATGGACACCTGGGAAGTAGAGAGGGTTCAAAGCAGGTGGACTGTACTTTAAAATCATGTGTAAAAATTGAGGTATAGGAAAAAGATAAGCTAGCGAATGTTCTCTCAACAGTGAGTTTTTCACCTAAAAAAAAAAAAAAAAAGCAAAGATAGAATCGCTTTGAAAATCCACCAATACAGTTAAACTATGATCCAATTTACAGGAATGTTAGAACATATTCTGTAAGCGACTCCATCTATTCACATATATAAATTACAGATACTGTTTCTGCATATATGCAATTTTTAACAAACATGTAAAACCTTACATAGGACACCTCTCCTTGAGCTGTTTTGCTGTATTTGTATGTGAATGAATGAGCAACTAAATAAACTTGGCTTTCATAAATATGCATTTAAATAGTAGGGATTCATATGTGACCATAAACGCAGTTATCAATACTATTATGGAAGGTCTGTGCCAACTCTTGGAGGGCAAGAGAGCTCTCAAGTAAAGTGTGAAATAAGGAGTCTACTTCTTGCTGTGAATTTTCCTGTAAGTAGCCAGGAGGGTTAGAACCATCTTCCTTCTGCTTACATCCTTTTCCTCTGAAAAACCTTGATGAAAAACCTTATGCTAAAATAGATGTAAATTACCTAGCTCACAGCGAAGACCATCCTTCCCTTACATTGGCACGGGAGCCAACCTGCTGAAGCCCCCAACAGCAACCTGGAGATAAAGTAAAACAAGGGAGCTGTTTGAGGATATGTGTCTATGGTTTGTCCACAGGTGAAGAGGAATGATGAGCTGAGTGATAAACCAACAATCTCAATTCTTGCAAACAGTCCAGTTTCTTCACATCCAGAACATTGCCTTTGCTTATCAATAAAATTGTATGATCCAAAAATAATCAATTTGATCAGGGCTTCATTCACTCTCTGTCTGCAAAACACAACTTTTATATTAAATGATTCTTTAATATATTACCCCATTCCAAAAAATTAAAGTTGAAACTGAGCGGAACCCATTTTTTCTAGATGCTTTCAGCTCCCCCACGTGATGGATGGTGTTTCACAGTGGCAGCTTTCAGAATGCTCAATCATTGCTCGGAAATACATAGTTTCTTAAACTTGGGAACTGAGTGTGGAATGCCAGGGACAAGGTTCTGGGTAGGTCGTTACACTCACAGCCAGG
>NW_011888941.1:2839886-2859413 GCF_000151845.1 Pteropus vampyrus
CTTCCTTCTGCTTACATCCTTTTCCTCTGAAAAACCTTGATGAAAAACCTTATGCTAAAATAGATGTAAATTACCTAGCTCACAGCGAAGACCATCCTTCCCTTACATTGGCACGGGAGCCAACCTGCTGAAGCCCCCAACAGCAACCTGGAGATAAAGTAAAACAAGGGAGCTGTTTGAGGATATGTGTCTATGGTTTGTCCACAGGTGAAGAGGAATGATGAGCTGAGTGATAAACCAACAATCTCAATTCTTGCAAACAGTCCAGTTTCTTCACATCCAGAACATTGCCTTTGCTTATCAATAAAATTGTATGATCTAAAAATAATCAATTTGATCAGGGCTTCATTCACTCTCTGCCTGCAAAACACAACTTTTATATTAAATGATTCTTTAATATATTACCCCATTCCAAAAAATTAAAGTTGAAACTGAGCGGAACCCATTTTTTCTAGATGCTTTCAGCTCCCCCACGTGATGGATGGTGTTTCACAGTGGCAGCTTTCAGGATGCTCAATCATTGCTCGGAAATACATAGTTTCTTAAACTTGGGAACTGAGTGTGGAATGCCAGGGACAAGGTTCTGGGTAGGTCGTTACACTCACAGCCAGGGAGTTTCCGGCATTCCGCGTTCCCGGCATACTCTTCTTCCAGAGCCCGCCTCACTGCAGATGCGACTACGTCTTCTAGCTGATGCTGCCTGCGGGGTGTGTATGCGTGCGTGCGTACTGCATATGTAAATTCTCCTGTTGTTTTAGATTTCCACCCAAGATAATACAATATGTTTCAGCAGCCTCCACTCCTTTTGGGTGTGAAAAACTGTGGCTCCAGCTGAAGTCACAGGTAGCAATAAGATGGCATGCCAGTAAAACAGAAGCTTTGACCCTGAAGTAATCGTCAAAAATGCCTGAGGGATGGAAATGTGGCATTTCTTTTACTGGGCACATGGCATTAGAACTCATGAGTAAAATGTAATGCTTTATTTGAAGATGTCAACGGATTTAGAGGCAGTGTTTCTCTTTGGCAATTGCTTGCTTAGAAGTGATTCACTGAGAGTCAATGGCCTGCTAGAAAAATGTACTTGGCCTGAGAAACATACAGAAAGGATGAAAGATTAATTCTGCCACTTTCCAATGCTATCTAACATGCATATAACAGAATCTGACAAACACCCTTTGGGTTTCAATTCCATTTATTCTTGCTGATTTTCTAATTTCTAGGAGGAAAAGCATGTTAAACAGGTACAGAGCATCCAGTGAAACTCATTGGTGTTGCTTTGCTCAGTTAAATATAAATGGGTTTGGGGCTCAGGATCACATTTCCCTATAAATCGCTACATATCAAAAAAAAAAAAAGGAAAAGAAAATAGTTTAAAACTTTATGGTCAAAGCAGCTGGAAAAATAATTGAAGATATCTAATATTTACATTTTCTCTTCATGAGCAATTAAAATTTAGAATCCATTAATGCTTAAGTCATAGCCTTTTGCTAACTGAACATAGATTTATGAAGACATTTGAAACATATAAGAGTTTTTCATGGTATTTTGTGGAATATCCTTTGTAAAATGGTTGGCTTTCTGTGTTTGTATGTTTATAAAGGAAATAAAGTCCAAATGTACTTTCCAGGTTATATCTATGAATTAACATTCTGGGTTGTATTAACTCCATTTTCTATCCTGACATGTTTAGTACTGTATTTTTTTTTTTATATAGATCAAAGAAACAAAAAATTTGGCAAGCTAGTGCCCTCATTAAAACTGAGTTAGAATAGAGTTATACACATCATCAAAAGAAATGTTCATTTAAGAGTCAAAATAGACCACGGAGTAAAGCCGACCCCTTCTTTCCTGGATCAGAGGGGTACACACCTCAAGCAGCAGGAAATCTTGGATGTGTAAAACCCAAGGCCCTTCACAACTTATTTTTTGGTAATTCTGTGTAAGCACAACCACTTCAAAATATGAGACATGAAACCAAAACAGGATTTAGTATTTTCACCAGGGCTTAAATCTAACCTCTATTTTCAAGCACAAATGGGCAATTTAAAAATAAACTTTCCCAGATCTATTTGCATATGCTAACTTGCCCGCCCTGATTAGTGGAAAGCATTATGTATTCTCAGGGCTCAAAGAGCAACAGGCAGAAAATAGAGAATAATTACCAGATTCTCCTATCCCCTGGGTCCTGCCTCTCAACCTCTATTCTCATCCCTTCAGTAATGCCCAACCGTGATTATTTCTGGGGACTTTCTCCTGCTGTTTCCTTCTCTGAAAAATCAAGGCCGCTAGCAGTTAAACGTGAAAAACATTAGCTTATGAACTAACAGTAAGCGGACGCAGAGGTTATCTGTTTCCTCTCAAAGCTCTAGAGCCCCTGAAATGTGTTTGAACCAGCTTAGTTTTACAAGCTTTAAGAAAAAGTACGTTCATCATCGACTGGCAGATAAGTTACTACCACATAAAAAATACTGGTGAACAAGTCTGGGGAACAAACGGGGAGTTGACCATGGCCTTGTGTAGTAATGTTCTTATCATCTATCAGTATTGACTTAGAGGGATGCAAAATTTTACAACCTAGCACCATATACTTTTAAAGCCTATTCTAAAGCTGATTTAGCCTGAGAATTTACTCCTATGCACACCTTTACCTCTTTAATTAGCACTGTAACTCTTCCTTGCCCTTGGTATTTACTCACAGACATTAGTATGAGTCCCAAAATCATCACTACTGAAGCATGATTTCTTAAGATTGCACAGTCACTCATTCTTAAGACTAAATTCTCATATTACCCACCTTGGACACTGTTCTCAATCCTCTATAGCAGCGATCCCCAACCTTTTTGGCACCAGGGACTGGTGCTTCTATGAGAATCTAATGCCTGATGATCTGAGGTGGAGCTGAGGTGGTAATGCTAGTGCTGGGGAGCAGCTACAAATATAGATGAAGCTTCGCTCACTTGCCTGCTGCTCACATCCTGCCATGTGGCCCGGTTCCCAGGCCTCAGTCCGGGGTTTGGGGACCCCTGCTCTAGACATATTCCATAATTTAATATCAACTATCCAAATCCAGGAGCAAGAAATAAACTCTCACAGAAAGCTTACATAAAGTTCCTATACCATTTCATTTGTGAAACTTGTGTCTATTATATATTAACTACATGTATTGTTGCTAGACGATGCCACATGAAAACCCAGATCTTTCACAGAAGCTAACAGAACACGATGAGACACCTGAATGCCTCAGTGACAAAGGCCGAGATCAATTTTTTGTAGTCATTTAATATTGAAGTATTTTTCATTCTCAAGCACAAGTTCACAATCTTAATAATCTTCCCAAAATATCCAGCTGCCTCCCACACTTCTCTACAAATTTGTTAGGTACCATAGTCACCATGATTTGCACTTGTGTTACTCCTTTTACCCAACGCTAGAAGTATTATTCCATTAATTCTCACAAATGGCCCTTTTAACAAAATCTAACATTAGCAGTATGATGAAGAATTATCACAAATAATCAACATTGAATACCTTTCTGTCAAAATAAGTGGAAAAGAACATTTTGCAGTGCAGGACTCCCAATTTTTATTGTTTATTCATGTACTCACTAATTTGCAGAATTCTATAATCCACAATGGGTTCCCCTGTCATTAGCGCTAATTAGTGGTAGTCTACTGTACTAATAAATCAACATTACCCAAACACAGTGTTTCACCAGGAGATAGTAGTTATAATATCTTCCTGCCTATGAATTTTAAAAAATTAGGTAATTGTTCATCACTGCAGCTCTGATTTTCACTCATAGGATTTTGAAGTAGACCCCACTCTACAGCTTGGTTTGCTTAGAGCGAGCATGCGTGTTTTTAGTGATTGTATATTCATTCCAAGTCTCACATACTCAGACCGGGGAAGAAAGGGACTCAGGGCAGGAAGGCATCCCTGGTCTCACATCGTCCAGTGCACTGAGGTAGGAGTTGAGTGACGAAGGAGCTTGCTCAAAGTCCAGTTGGAACTCAGGGTCTTTCACTCTTAGGCCCAGCCTATGTCTCCTTCTAGAACATCCAACTGGCCACCTATGTCAATGGCATGAACTCACAGCTTCACTGAAAGGTCATTCTTCATATGCAGTAATATTTGCATGATCTTCCTCTACACATACTCGTTTCCAGTCTTCCAACCTACACCTTTAATACTGTCCATTCTGCTAACTTTGCACTCTCTCTGCCCCTTCTGTGGCTTAGCTGTGAACTATGTGCTTCCTATTCTTTTAACACCCTGTGTATATTTTTTTCTCATGAGAACATTCAATCGATTAAATTAGACTTCATAGTCGGTATGCACCTCAGCTCCCCTAAAGCATTTATCTGACCTGAGATCCCTTTATTGAACAGTACACCTTTCTTTCAACTTCACATCATCATTCCATTACAATAGACGAAAATGGTTTTCTTGGCCGGTTGGCACGATGAAAGGTTATGTGGTCACTGACCCACATCTGCAGAGTCTTTCAGCCCCTTGCACAACCTGGTTCTCTGTATGGGCCAATAATGCCCCATATCCAATCAGCACAAATGCTTTTTGACTGCATAGTTATTTTACAATAACTAACACTCAACAGTCACCATGTGAGAGCTGGTATTCCTCGAACTCTTCACAAGGGGAATGGTGGCAGAAAAATGTTCCTCGATCACTACTGCAGCAAATTATCCAGTGTCACAGACACAGGCAAGAGGCCAGTGGGTCTATCTTTCCAGAGTATCTCTTCAGAAAGAGGAGAGATCCCCTTTGAAATGGAAAAAGATTTTTCTAGGTGATCCTCCAAGGTTCTTTTACATTCTGTGAATCTTTGATTCCCTCAGCAGTCACTTTGAATTGTCATTTCTCCCAAATTTTTGTGATTTGTAACTGGTTACATTTATATGCATAGTACATTGAAAAAAAAATTGAGTATAATTTTAGTATCCCCATACTGTACAAAGGGTACTCTGAATCTTACTAATAAGTACATTGGCGTCCTTCACTACCTGTAATCCAAGATGGAGAAACTGTCTGTTTTCTGTTAAGGCTGGATGAATTTTAAAAGACTGCAAGATTACATTTGGAAAAGTACCCTGAAGTTTAGCTGCTTGTTCAAATCCTGTGTAAATTTCTGTAGACTGTTGAATTGATCTGAAATGAACGGTTAGCCTGTAATATTACGGACCTTGATATGTCTTTTCATCTGCTGTTTTTCCTATCAGATTATAAAATAAATTTCGAGGTGGCTCAATTAAGTGTGAAAATGTTGGGAGACACACCACAAAGCCAAGTAGGAGGAAAAAATGTTACAAAAGGGGTCACATTCATTTTAAACTAAGCATATTATTGTGGCTATGCTAAAATCATATTTTATCATGGGGGAAATATAATATGTTTTTCCAACTGTTTAATATTGAGGAAGCATGCACTGTATTAGCAGAAGGAAGTCTTTGATTTGAGAGGTTTTGATTAGTTTTAAGGTCTCATCTGAAACTTTTTAAATGTGATTTCTATTGAAGAGCGTGATTCTGTGTGTGTGTGTGTGTGTGTGTGTGTGTGTGTGTGTGTGTGTGTGTAGGAGCGTGTCGTCTACTTGGAGAACATGTTGTTATTTATTCATCATAGTTTTTCACTTATCAATATTCCACTTTACGGCGAATTTTTAATAAACTGAAAATGGTTAGAACGCTAGATGAAAAATATTCCTTTAGTGTTTTTACAGCATATTTTTAAAAGTTTTAGACTTAGCCCTTATTTACAAAAATAATGTCTAAGACCTTATTTTGGCAGTGGAAATGTAATAAATGTAATATGCAAAACATTTATCTATCACTGCACTTCGTTTGGCCCACTTCTAATTTCATAAAGTGACAGTCATGTCATTAGTTATCAATTCTAAGTTGTGCTATTATAAACAATGTGATATAGAAAAATTCATTTGCTAAAACTGAATACACAGGTAAGGCAAATTCTCATGGTGAATAATCAGCACCGAATTTTCTCAAGTGACTCGCGTAAATTTCAAAAAAAAAAAAAAATAGTATTGACTTCACCTGCTTCATAAACAACAGAAAGCATAGACAGCTGGTTGTAGAGATTCGGGACATAATGACAATTAGTAATTACTATGTTTTTTCTAAACAGGAAGTTCATGGAGAAAATCTTAGGATGCTATAAGCGTTTAGAGACAAGATTCTTTTCATCTTTTTAAGTCATGAAAAGAGTCATTGATGAAGTGCCTCATGAAAACTGAAACCGTTCATCGCGTTGCCGAGGAAGACATCACTCCCGTTCCAAATTTCCTGCAAAAGGGAGCAAAGAGAAATCATCGCAAATAGAAAACAGTGAATACAAGTATGCACAGAAGCCCGAATTTCTGAAAGGTGAATATTTTGAATTTCCTAGCAGGATTTGTCAGTTCCAACTATCATATATAACATACGGCTCATTAGAGGCAATTCGCCCTGCTTTTTGCCAGGTATAAATATTACAAGTAAATCCTTAACGAGCCATCTCTATCATTGTGCTACTGTTAACATTTGTCCATCAGCGCATGTTCCAATGTAGGGTACTATGTTTCAGCAAGTTAAATAAAAACAGTCATCCTCAACTAGGGTCAGTTTTTGCTCCTGTGGGATATTTGGTAATGTCTGGAAACATTTTTGCTTTTAAGAACTGAGGAGGAAGAGATCGGATACAGGTATCTTACTGGGCAGAGACCAGAGATGCTGCTAACCACTCTTCAATGCATAGACCAGCTTCTACAACAAACAGTTATCTGGCCACCAATGTCCAGAATGACAGATTGGAGAAATCTTGAATTAGAGTGAATGAAGAATGCATTACCCCGTGTCTGATAATGTATTTCGCAAGTGTCAATAGTCAAAGTCTGTATCACCCAGACGCTCAGTGATAACATTCTAAATGTCTCACCAGTGGGGGATCTCGTGGGAAACTCTGACTGTCCCTTACAGCAGAGTGCAGCTGGATGGAAATCTGCCCGAAGCAGAAATCCCTTTTCTCTCTCCCTATTTATCATCATCATCATTACTTTTTTACTTTGGTTAGCAGATGTTTCCTTAGTGCTCTGACATCCTTTTTAATTTGCACATTTATTAATTCAGCTGGAGGAGAGCAGAGTTATTTACCTGCTGAATCTTCCCTGCACCTTGGGGCTGGAGGTATTGCACATAAAGGAGAAAGGATTTTTAACCTCAAACATCTTTAAGTGGGATCATGGGATGACCACTGCAATTCTGGCTTTTGTCCTATCTCACACTCCAGGTGAAAGGAACTGACTGCTCCCAAGTTCATTTACTCATCCAACTCTAGGGGGAATTGTTTGGATTCTAACGTGTACCCTCACAACATCCCATTTATAGCTGTGACAAAGAGGTAAGCAATTAATCAGACATCCCTTCTAACGATACTGACCTGCCAGCATTCAAATGCTTTAATTAAAATCACAGCACAATATATGCCAGGGGTAACAGCCTAGCAATGTCTCCAGAAGGCAGGAGGCTGCTCTCCTTACTAGCCCTGAAGCAAACACATATTGTGGACCTCACTGGAATGAGACCTCTAATGAGAAGGAAAGGAGGTCTCCAGGGCCAGTTTGTGCATGCCGCTGCTCACATACAAAAATAGATTATATCATGCTCATTCAGAGGCTTTTGCATAAAAGGGTGCAACCAATAGAGATTTTCTCACTTTCCTTTAATCTCTTCCTTCCTTCCTTCCTTCCTTCCTTTCCTTTCCTTTCCTTTTTCCTTTCTTTTCCTTTTTTGGGGGGGAAACACGCAAAAGAGAAGCCATATTACACTGGGCAATATTAAGCTTAATTCACCTCTGCTGCTTCAAAAATAAAATGTCAATGCAATATGAGATTTAAAAAGTTTAAGTATCAGTAAGCACAGAAAAAAAATCTGGAGTTTGTTTTCTTCCAATGTTAACTTACCCTTGTGACAGGCTTTAGCCTCTTGTTATTCATGCCTGGTCCCCAATCATTCTGCCTTTTTTGTACACGGTAATACCTAGATTTTAAAATTATAAGGGCACGTTACATTTAGAGTTAAATTGTTTTGGAGAGTTTGGAAAGATCGTCGTTCACTTATTTTATTATATTTACGCTTATTTTTTTCCAAGGTGATATATAATTTCATTGAAACATGTCGGCATTCTTTGAAATATACACAAATCCCATCATTTTCTTCTTGAGTTATAGCACTTGCACATTTAACACTTCCCTTCATCACCTATATTTTAACTGGTAACATAGACATATTAACCGGTAATATAAAACAGGGCAGATTACCTTTCGACATAAGCCAAGCTAAAATAAAATGCCTCTAACTCCTCACGCCCTATGATCATCACCTTACACTTCAAGTTTGATTTTCTTCTTCGCTTCTTGCTAAAATTCTGTAGCAAATCCTTCATGCAAAGTATTTTTAAAGCATTAGTCTTATTCGTAAATGTTCTACTGGAGCACCTGTCTACAATGTTAGTGTTGGTCTTCCTGTCACCCAGTATTTCCAGTTGATTTTCAAAACTCCAGGTGCCTTTTTCCAGGAACTCAAACCCTAAATGTGTTTATTCATGTTTCTCTCCCAAGCCGCCTTCAAAACTGGTGACCTTTGTGGATCCTGCTATAAAGTGCTTTCACAGCTTGTCCTTCTTTCCACATGTGGCTGTGGAAATTTGCCTGCGTCCCTCAGTGCCTCAGAAAGGATTGCTGTATTCTTCTTTCCCTAGCTCAGGGCTCAAGTCTGGGTCATCCTTTCACTTCCGGAAGCAAGCCTCCTCTCACTCTGTTTATCCATGCTTCCCTCAGGGCACTGCATATGGTGAGCTTCCTTCTGCACTCAGCAGCCCATTATACCCTCTCTTTTTCATATCCTGCCCCCTTTCAAGTTTGTATTCTTTTTCCTTTGAAGGATACTGAAACTCCCCATAATGGTTTTCAAGTTGGAAATATGAAACTTAAAACTTTCCCTCGGCCCCCTCTCTACTTCCTTTCTGTGTTTATTAAAATAATACCTCTTCTCTCTCTCTCTGTCTCTGTCTCTGTCTCTCTGTCTCTCTGTCTCTCTGTCTCTCTGTCTCTCTCTCTGTCTCTCTGTCTCTGTCTCTCTCTCTCTGTCTCTCTCTCTCTCTCTCTCTCTCTCTCTCATACACACACACACACACACACACACACACACACACACACACACACAATTCAATTCAAATCGGGTTCAGAGAGAATAATGACAACTGTCTTCTCAAAACATCAACCTAATTGTCATGTAAGACAATGGACAATTTCAAGCCAGAGGACATGGATCCAGTTGTCAGTAGCCAAATATAATTTATTTATTTTAAAAGAAATCCAGAACATCATAAAGACTGCTTGTCATAGAGAAATTATTTTCTTATCCCAAATTTGGTTTTTCTCTCACCTTCTTTATTAGTTCCTCCTGATTCTCTTTAGCCTGTTTCCCAAAATGTTATATGAGGGGAAGTGTGTTTATAAGAATTCTCCAGAGAAACAGAACCAACAAAACACATATAGAGAGGAAGCACGATTTATTTTAAGGAATTAACTCACATTAGTTGGTAAATCCAAAATCTTCAGGGAACAGAGTACTGAACACCTCCTAGATGTCAGGTGCTGGACATTCACTGTCTCATTTAATTCTTATAACAATCTTATGGAATAGATATCACTATCAGAATTCTTGATGTGAGAAAATAATATATTAATTTAGATATATTACTGTTTTAAATGTCATAGTTTACGGAAAAAAAAGACACAAACTCTTCATTAAAATCTTAGTCATCATTAGACAAGTCTCTTTTGAAACAGCTAAATCAGTCTGTCTATTTGCAACTAATTTGTTTGAGATATAGCATTTTAATCCATTATTCCAACCCACAGGATATCAGAATAGTTGTTTATTTCATCTACCCCACAGGAGTACATTTATCTTAGATTTTATGAAATGTGATTTGAAAGTTCTTAAGTTTATGAAGTAAGTTCTTAAGTTTATGAAGAATTTTATGAAATTCTTTAGCTTACCTCTATAAGCATCCAAAGCCAGAACTGATTGAAGTGATTTCAGGCTATAAAGTTTTCCCCAAATGGTATGTTTTTTTTCTGGGTGGGGCAGGGGAGTGATTGAGAGAGTACCTAGTAGGAAAAAAAAATGTTAGCAAGGAGTCAAATATAACACAATAGCTTTTTTTTTTTTTTTTTTTTTAATAATTTGGTGGTGATGGGAGGGAGGAAGGATTTTGCCTTATTTTCTGGCACATAGGACAATAGATTTTATCAACATCACACAGCATTATAGTTGATACTGGGTCAACATGCCCTTTAGCCTTGAGAGTCACCAGAGTTAAAGCAATGCTCATATAATCCAAGGCAGGAGTAGGAAAAGCATGGAGAAAAACAAGAGAAAATGATGGTAAAGGGGAGAGAGGGGTTGAAATAATATCAAAGTCCCTTTACATTGGGGAGAGTAGCTGATAAACTCTTCAAGGTCAAGGTCATGTCTGCCATTTCAAATTCTCTAGAGCAGTATTCCACAAATGAGGGCTGGAAGTCAAATCTGGCCCACTGCTTGTATTTGTAAATAAAGTTTTATTGAAATACAGTCACATCCATTTGTATATGTATTATCTATGGCCGCTTTCACTACCAGAGCATAGTTGAGTAGCTATGACAGAAACCATATCACTCTCAAAGCCTAAAATATTTACCATCTGGCCTGTGACAGAAAAGTCTACCGGCCCTTGGCTAGTGCAAGGCCTGCCCAATGAAAGTGTCCATCTTCATGGACAGGTTGCATGCTCTATGCCAGGGCCTTCTCCATAGGTTCTTGTAAAGATACCGCATACCTATTCCGCAGTTATTTTTGAAAAGTCTTGTTGATTTTTGTGGAACAATATTTGTTTTTCCCTATCTTAATCAGGGTGACTACAGAGGGAATTATTTTTATATGACTTTGATATCCTTGGGAAATTTTTTTAAAAAATTACATTCATCAAGATAAAACAGGTTTGACGTATAGGAGAATTTTTTTAAAGTAAAAATGTCACAATGTTCAGAAGAATGGGAGAAATCATAAAACCCTGGTTTGGAGTCAGGCAGCCGTGCCATGAAAGAGCCCGCTGACTAGCTGTGACATCTGAGACAAAGTGTATATTCTTCTGAGACCACTCCTGACCTATAAAATGGGACCAATAATACCCACCTTCCTGTGTTTTTATTAGGATTAAAATGTTTGACACGGAGTAGGAGTCCAACAAACCACATCAAAACTGAGTGGTTAAAAGTAATTTATAATTTCTTGCAATTCTGTGGCTTTCTAGGTAGTTTCACTATTCTCACCTGAGTTCTCACAGGCATTCTCATCAAGGACACTGGGTTGAGGGCTATGTCGCTGGGACAGCTGGGCCCCTTTCCATGGTGGCCCACCCTGGGCTTTGCTCTGTGGCTACTTCAGGGCAGCCTGTGGGCATGCATTTACCAAGTTTCTGCTTCTTCCATATTTTCTGATGTCCTATAGGCCCAAACCAGACACACGGCCAAGCCCAGAGGCAGAGCAGTGCCATGGAAGCAGCAACACCTCTGCCTCCTGCGGGGGGAGGGGCAAAGGATGCATGGCCTTTTCCAGCACACCACTCCTGCTCAGGAAGAGGCTTAGAAAAAGACAGGTTTGTGTTTTTCGATCTATGTGGATTCTTGTTCTGTTGTACCTCAGCCACTTTTCAAGTATCAGGAAGTGTTTTAATATACTACCATTATTCCTTTCCTGGGTGTCAGACACTGTACTCTACCCTATTAACAGGCATAATTACTTGTGCCATTACTGTTCTTATCTTTCAGATTTTAGGAAAGCTAACTAACTTATGGCTAGAAACGGATGGAGCAGGGTTTCAAGCCCAGTAGTCCAGCTCGAGGTCTTATCCCAACCCCCACTGCAGCCTCTGTAACTAGTTATATCTAACAGGGTCGGAGTGACTTTGGCAAATGCCTCTTTGCCTGAGTGTTGACTGGCCATGCAACAGTGCTGGCTGCAAACCCTGTAATCCAGCACGGCTGTGCATGCGCAGGCCCCAGAAGTTTAGTATGAAGCTGGCCCCCTTCCCACCACAGCCTGTCCAATGCAGAACTAAGCAGTTCAAAAACCTAGAAGTTTCTCTTTTTCAAGCACTCCCAGGGTGCTCAAGTGCTCAGAGAGAGATATAATGGATATGAACTAACTCCGATACCATTCCCTTTTAGCGAATGGGAACTCTAAGCCCAATAACCAGTTAGCATCAGTCCCTGTTTGCTCCGGACTTTTCCAGTTTTCACAATGAAAGTCCCTCCAAGAGACCTTTCAGTCCCAGGAACACTGGGATGGTTGGTCATTCTGGTCACCAGACTGTCTGCTCTCTGCCTACGAGCCTCAAAAAACATCTGGTCGCTGCCTGAACAGCTAATAGAATGAGAAAAGATCTTTTTGACTGATTTTTTTTTTTTTACCACTGTACCTTCAGAGCCTAGGACAGAGTTTGCTGACAAATAAAAGTAAAAAAAAAATACTAGTTGAAAAATGTGTATGTGAATGAATGAATATAGAAATGAATCCTGATTCCTGCCAACTAAGAGAGTGGGTGACGCTTTGGAAACCCAGGAATAGGACCCAGCGTTTGCCCGAGTTTACACTGAGGAACATTTACGTCATCCGGTCCTTTCTAAGTCAAGGAGGAATGGACGAAGAGACTGGCTGGTTCAAATAACTCAATTTACACACAAATAAACACGATTTCCCAATATCTTATTAAGTCTTCTTGAACTTATTATGTTTAGTGAAAATCTGTCCCAACATTTTTATGAACTCTCCCCGCCCCCGCCAAAAATTTGTTTTTTCTAATGGAACCATCTTAAGTGAAACTTTCTGGATTATTAACACTTCAAGGAAGAGATTACATGAAAGAGTAGCTATTTTAGTCTCAATTAAAGCTAATAATAAGTCAAAGAGATTCTTAGCTAGAGGTGATGGGCACTGAATGTTTGTGTCTCCCTCAAATTCATATGTGGAAGCCCTAACCCCCAGTGTGGTGATATTTGGAGGTGGGACGTTTGGGAATTGATTAGGTTATGAGGGTGGAGTCCTCATGATGAGATGAATGTCCTTGTTAAAAGACACATGAGAGCCCTCTGCCCTGTGCAAGGAGACACGAAGAAGGCAGCCATCTGCAAACCAAGAAGAGAGCTGTCACCAGGAACCAAATAGTCTCAGCATCCTGATGGTGGATTTCCCGGCCTTTAGAACTGTGAGAAGTAAATTGCTGCTCTGTAAGTCACTCAGTCCATGGTGTTTTGTCAAGCAGCTCAGCTGACTGGGACGAGCAGAATAGTCCAGTGGCTAATGGAAGGCCTATTTAAATAAAGCCAACTTGCATTTGAATCCTGGCTTTGTCACCTTGTAGCCATGTGGTACAGGGCATAGTATTTGAGTCTGTAAGCCTTTTTTTTCTCGCCTACAAAATAGACATGGCGCTGATTGTCTTTGGGGGTCTTGGTGAGAATCAACACACAGAGAGGTCTGGGTGAGTCTCCACCACAGGCCTGCTTTCACTTTCAAAGGTCTCCGGGTTTGCCTGAAATACTGTCTGATTTCCTACTACTGCAAGTACTCAGCTCCAGGCCTAATGCACACCAAGTGCTCCATTAAGCACCATGGCTTAATATACTAAAATTTTCCCAAACTTTGCATTAGCTTTTTCAAATCTGTACCTTTTAAAACTATTTTTAGCATAAAAATAGTGCTAAGAATTGATATTGAACAAAAGTTCAAGAATATGCAACGTCATCATGCCATGTGGGCACCAGAGCCTGTAAAATGAAATAGCATTTTGGAAAAAGGAAGACAACAATGATGCTACCTTCATCCGTTGTGTAACGATGTCCTAGGCATGCTTACAAGGCTCTATGCGTCAGGCCATGAGTTCAACGTGCTTCACCTTTATTAACTCCTCCTCAGCCTCACATAACTCTGAGCGAGATGCTTGAATTGTCACCCCTATTTTGTGGAAGGGGAAATGGAGGCATGTATGTCACCCAGGGAGTAAGTGGCAGATTACAGGCAGCCTGGCTCCAGGGTCTGTGCTCTTGGCCTTGCTGAGTGTATTAACAATGTACGTCTTACCCCACTGGTTGCAGTGTTCGCTGTCTGCCCAGGTTGGGAAATTAGGCAAAATACGAGACTCTTCCACAATTAGGAAAAGCTTCAGTGCCACTCGGACCTTCTGACACCTTGTTGGCCTCTCAAGGTCTTTTTTTTTTTGCTTCTTTCCAAGCATACAACTGTGTTCCAAGATAGTTGATGTTCCAGTCTGACTGGCTGGAAAAAATGATTAACTTTTCCTCTTAAAAATCAACATATTTTACCCAAAAGAGGTTTCAGAATATCTTACCTCTCTGTAAGTCTGATCATTTTTCTAATAACTACCTTGGTTTTTTTTTTTTTTTTCCCCCAGTCATACCTAGAGAAGGCATGAGCTTCACTCTACGATAATAGGAATGGCTCAGATTCTACTCTCATTAATATAATGATTCCATAACACAATGACAGATAAAAGAACTTTCTTTTTATTCTACTCAAGGCTGGTTTTACATAAAAAAAGACCATAACTCAGAGTCTGTAATGTCTATGGAAAGGTTATACTCGTTACCATCCAAATAGGCTGAGCTAATAAAAATTATATTTGTTACAATCCAAATAGATTAACCAGCCTTAAGGGCTTAGCTATGTATTACACTTTTCAATTTTCTTATAATTAAATTAACATAAAATAGTCTTCACAAATAAATGGCTGTTTCAGAAATAGTTAAGCTCTGTTTAACAAAAATAGCCATTCTATTTACATGTGCAGCCACTCACGTAACTGAGAAGTGAAAAGAGGTGCTTTCTGTACAGTGGATTCATGATCCAGAGATTAGCAGAAAAATGCCTTCTCATTTGTCCTGCTGAAGCCATGGATGCCTCAGCTGGTGGCCCAAGAACAAACCTGGGACAAATGTCCTGTTTGGGTGCTCCCAGCCATCCACCAGGGGGCACGATGGTGGGACCTCAGTCCCTGTGTTGTGATTTCCTGCTGGTCTTGATGCCCATTGACAAAATTCTGCCATGTTCTTCGTTCATATTCCTTTTTCTTCTCCAGAAGACTGACCTCTAGATATTTGCCTTCTAGCTCTAAATTCTGTTGGAATGTTGCTTTCATTCGTAAAATCCTTTACTCAGGATTTCACATTTTTATTCAGGTGACACTTTATTACTTCATTCCAGTAGTGTTCACAACATTGAATAAACAGCGATGACTTAACTCTCTCAGCTGAGGAGCTCTTAAACAAGGCAGCTGCCCCCCACCCCCGCAAGCTGGTTGAATTCCTTAAGTGTTAGGATCCACACAAAGCTAACTGATTCAGATTCGCCTTTTGTTTTATTCTATAAAAGTCATAAGAAGAGATGAAGAAAAGGGAACAAGTTATCTATCTGTTGCCATTTGAAACAGTCAAAAGCTTGAGTTTTTTTTTTTTTCATTCTGAGAGTCAAGAGAGAGACAGCTCACAAGGAAAAAGATGGGAGCTAACACTGGCTGGGTGCTTAGATGCCAGGAGGGGGGCTGGGGGCCATGCTAAACACCTTTACTTGCTTGAGCTCATTTAATCCATACACCTTCCTGTGTATTAGAGGAACCTACCCAAGTTAGAAATGGGGAAATAGAGGTCACAGAGCTAGTGTGAGTCAGAGCCAGTTTTACAAACCCCAAAATAAGGAGATGCATTCAAAATGCTGAGAAGCCAGCTATAGATCCGGAAAAGCCCTGGGTTGGAGTATTTCTGAAAACGTAAAACAGAATACTACTATCTCTGGTCAAATTTTATTCAAGGGCTTGGGAAGGACTCCGAACTTGACAGTACGATCAGTAGCCATCAATTCTGAGTGCTCTTCTTTGAGCTCAGTGGTTTGACTCCATTGACAGTAAAATACAGTTTCATAGGACTGCATGATAATATAATATAAATCCCCAGCAGCTCTTGATATGTCATGGTGATTACCTCTTTGAAAATAAGTAAGTAGAACTTGGAAGATACCTTGATCATGTTGAGGCAGGCGGTGCAGACTCTAAACCTCTGTGTGCCTCTTGTGCTGACCACCTTTTGGGCAATCAAGTCCCCGTTAGCACCTCAACAAAAGGTCGAGCAAGAAAAATAGAGATGAGGCTCAAATGAGTCTATTTTGCTGCACCCACAGCTTTTGTTGAAGGTTTGATGAGGGAGGAGATGAAAAGTAATGGTACAATAGACATCTAAATTTTCTGCAGACCACGTCTATTTATGGCACCCTATTCCCCATCACTGTGGATGAGTGAGACCTGGTCATGCACCTGAGAAGATTAAGCATAGTTTAATTCACAGTGCTCCAGTAAGGTGACTAGGTGAGAAACATAGTAATCTGCATTTTATAGCTTCCCCCCACCTTTTTAGTGTAAACGGTAGTGAAATTATTCATCTTTATCTTCCAAGTGCCCAGCACTAAGTAGGTATTCAACATGCACCTGCACTGAGGACAGACCATGTGAGGATATATGAGAAATCAGCCATCTGTAGCTCAGCAAGAGAGCTTTTACCAGGAACCAAATCGGCAGGCACCTTGATCTTGGACTTGCAGCTTCCGGAACTGTGCGATGTAAATCTCTGTTGTTTAAGCCTCCAGACTGTGGCCTTGTGTTGTGATGGCCGTGCCAAGACAGAGATGAGTATACGGGAGGAGTGGGCATATAGTGGGCACTCGGCCTCACACACACACACACACACACATGCACACACGCACACACGCACATACAAACACATGCACACCTGCACATGCACACATCCACACACACATGCACACACATGTACACACCCATACACAAATACTCACACACACACCTTCCCAAGCTGTGCCTGCAAAAAACATTTGAGAGACCATTTTGGCAGTCATCCTCACCTAAACCACTTCCTCTTTCCACACGTTAGACCAGGGTGAAAACGTTTTTGATGGAGTCTCATAGAGAGAGAGAGTTCAGTCAATATTAAGGTGGAGCAGTTGCTCATGGTCCCTGCTTAGTTAGTTCAGACCACTATAACAAAAACACCATAAACTAAATGGCTAACCAACAATAAATGCTTATTTCTGACAGTTCACGAACCTGGAAGTCCAAGATTGAGGGGCCTACGGATTCGGTATCTGGTGAGAGCCCACTTCCTGGTTTGTAGGCAGCTCTCTCTCCCATGCCCTCCCCTGGAGGAGGGTGAAGATGCTCTCTGAGGCCTCTTTTACAAGTGTACTAATCCCTTTCATGAGGGCTTCACCCGCACGACCTAATCAACCCCTAATACCATCATGTGAGGTTTCAACACACAAATTTGGAGGTCACAAACATTCAGACCATAACAGTTGTCAACAAAGCAGAGCCGCCCACCCTTGTAGCACCTGGTGGCCTTCGGCTCCACACTCCAGAGCACTGGGACAGCAAAGCCCTTGGGAGCTCTCAGAGCAGCTTCTCGTGGGCACCTGTGAGACCCCTCTCTTCCTGCCACTCACTTTTCCCTTCTCAACTTTTCTGCCACTTGCCCGTGTGGTCCTTTGGGCAGACGTAAGGCTGACTGACATCTCCCTGGCCTAAAGTGTATCAGTTCATCCCACTGATCAAAAGCTAAATGACTCCTGCTTCCCTAGGCACTTTTAGTTTTGAAGCCTATTTTTAACTGGAGGGGTAATTCACGATTTCACGGGAGACCAAGCTCTTTGGGGAACCCAGTATTAAAGTCTTCTTCTCATCCACAGAAGTGATATGGATGTATCCATCCTGTCATGCTCTGGGACAAGGACTGCATTCCACCGACCCACTCCAGACACAAAATTAGGCCACGTTTAAAACAAACAGTGTCACAGACAGCATGGGAGAAAGCATTGACCTACATACTGGGAAACACTGAAGCCATCTATTTTAGATCCTAAAGCAGGCTGAAATTCCTCCTCACACACCTGTGTCATTTGTACTGAGAATACAGGGTAAAAATCGATCGTCAGAGTTAAAAAGGGGCCTCAAGATGATCTAACCCAGGGATTATTAAGTAGGGATGCACATCGAAATCGAAATCAACTGAAGAGATTTTTCAAAGCAGACAAGAGGATCTGATTCTCTAATTTGAGCTGAATTATAAAGGAATTAATATGGTGCCAGTGATTTTTTTTTTTTCTATTTTGTTTGGGTAAACAGGGAGAAGAGGTTATTTGTATCATCGTCATTTTCCGTGAAGTGAAAAAGCACAAATCCTGCCTGACTGATAGCTCCCCCTCTCACTTTTCCTGTGGCATATGAATTTTTCTACAGCCTCACAATCTTCGATTAAGTGAAAGAGGTAGAAAGTGGAAGAAGAATGGGGGCTCGTACAGGAACAAAGGAGAGCCAATGAAAGCAAAATATTTGATCTTCTTCCCTTTTCTTTGAGAGAAGTCCTGTAACATTTCCTCTCCTGCCACTTCAATTGCTTATTCATGTCATCTCTTTGCCTCATTTGCCTTTCTCATCTTTCAGACTTTTCCCCTTTACTAATTCCTTTGTTCCCATTTCCCTCTCACCTTCCCATTCCCCTACTCAAATCCTCCTGGATAAAAATGAGAATGACTTTACCACTTGGTGTTTCATGATATAGGACTTGGTGTTTCATGATATAGGATGCGAACTTCATGGGACACACAGGCAGCTTTGTCCCCACTTCCCCTCCACGCCACTCCGCACAAAGTGTAGGCTCGGTGATTCTCAAACCTCTGCAAACCTGAAAAATCACCTGTGATGGCTTATAGAAATACGAATGTCCAGGCCTGCCCTCGATAGACTTTGAATCATAAGTATAAGGTGGTGCCCCAAATTCTAAAGCAGAGCGCAAAGTGATCGTACTGCAAGTAGTGCAAGGAATACACATCAAAGGAGGCTGGTGTCGTAAAGGGGCCCTCAGATCCCAAGTTCAAGCCCCAGTACCGAACACTCAACTACCTGTTTGCACAACGGAGGAAGCCATCAACAAAGCAAAAGGACAACCCACTGAATGGGAGAAGGTATTCACAAATTGTACATCCAATAGGGCTTAATATCAAAAATACAGAAGGCACTCATAACAACACAAAAGGACAAACAATCCAATTAAAAAATGGGCAGTGGATCTGAATAGAAATTTCTCCAAAGAGGACATACAATTTGCCAATAGACATTTGAAAAGATACTCATTATTATTACACTAATAATCAGAGAAATGCAAATTAAAACCAAAATGAGATATCACCTCATACCTGTCAGAAAAGCTATCATCAATAAACAAACTAACAATAGGTGTTGGCAAGGATGTGGGGAAAAGGGAACCCTTGGTGAGATGGCAAATTAGTGCAGCCACTATGGAAAACAGTATGGAGGTTCCTCAAAAAATTAAGA
>NW_011888941.1:2860518-2865017 GCF_000151845.1 Pteropus vampyrus
TTTTTTTTTTTTTTTTTAATTTCCATGTACATCTCCTCCACTGGGGCTGGCATACTGTCTGGACAGGAAAGGTTCTATTCAGCATCCCTGATCCCCAGCGTCTCATCCAGAGCCTCAGCGATAGGTAAATAAGCTCTGGACTTCTGATCTCTTAGAGGAGAAAATACAAAAAGCATGGGAAACATCTAAAAGATGACATGAGGACATCTGATATATAAAGCAAATATCTGAGGCCTCTCCTTTCGTGGTTTTATCCAAATCTCTTCCTCTGATTGTCGCAATGGTTAATCCTTTAACAAACACAGCCTTGACTGTCCCTCAGTTGAGCAATATAGCTGTTCCATGCTCAGGAAAAGGGCTGTGGGAACAAGTTCCCAGATTTATCCAGGCCTAACGTGTCCCTGCAGTGTAAAATTATAGTATATTGTTTAACACATAGCGGATAATCAATAGATGTTTATAAAAGGAACAGCCATACATTTTTGTCATTTTTATTAGTACCCTTCAGTTGTTGTATTATGGTGTTGCTTGGAATTGTTGCAATAGAGGGAGGGGGGCAATTGATTTCTACCAAATTTTATATATTGTTTCAAAGTGTAAATGATTTGCATTTATGGTTTATTTTATTCGTAGGTGCTCTATTAGTTTCCTAGGACTGCTGTAGCAAATTATTATAAACTGGGTGGCTTAAAACAAGACATTTATTATCTCATGGTTCTGGAAGCTAGCAGTTCAAAATCAAGGTGCTGCCAAGGCCATGCTCCCTCTGAAGGCTTAGGGATTAGGGAAGAATCCTTCCTTGCCTCTTCTACCTCCTGGTGGTTGCTGTGTTCCTCGACTTTGAATACATGACTCAATATCTGTCTCTATTTTTGCATGGCATTCTCCTCTGTGTGTCTGTTGCCAATTTTTGGCTCTTCCTATAGATTAGGCTTAGGGCCCACTCTAATCCATTATGACTTCATTGTAGCTTTATTACATCTTCCAAGACCCAGTTTCCAAATAAGGTTACATTCTTAGATTTCAAGTGGACATGAATTTGGGAGGACACTTATTTTTAGAATTATTTATTATTATTTATGCCTATAGCACCTGGTCTTCCTACGTGGTCTCCCATCCAAGTACTAACCAGGCCCCGCCCAGCTTAGCTTCCAAGATCAGACATCGGGCTTGTTCAGGGTGGCATGGCCACAGACCATGGACCGTGACTCCACTAGGGTGCTAACCCAGGACCTTCTGCATGTAAAGCAGATGTGCTAACTGCTACACTATGGAACCACATCTGAAAGGGACACTGATAAACCCAGTAAAGGTACCATCTTGTCCTGAGAACTATAAATACATAGAGTACATGAATTCTCCTCCATCAGTTCTTTGATGAGAAAAGCAATTTTTTATTTCCCTAAGGCCTGAACTTTAGTTAGTTAGAAGAAGGTGTTGGGGATGGGAAGGGGAGTGTTAATGTGAGGACTATTCAAGAGTGGTGTCCATTTCCACTGGAAAAAGGGTCTATCCTCGCATTTCTGGACTGACTGCCCTCCCGGAGAGAAGGTTCTCATCATGGAACCAGGTCAGGGAAGGGGAGGGAGGCTACAGGCCAGTCTCCACCCTCTCACAGCCACCTTTAAAACTTCAGAGTCAAAAGTTGTCTTAGTCAGCTCAGGCTGCCATATAAAATACCACAAATGGGTGCCTTAAACAACAAAATGTATTTTCTCACAGTTTTGAAGGAGAGAAGTCCAAGATCAAGGTTCAAACTAACTTGATCTTCATTGAGCTCTCTCTTCCTGCTTTTCAGACAGTTGACTTCCCACTGTGTCCTCACACAGACTTTCTCTGAGAGAGAAAGAGAAAGGGACAGAGAAAAAGAGAGAGAATGTTTGAGAAGGATCTCTGGAGTTTCTTCCCCTTTATATAAACATCAGTCCTATGGGATTAGGAGACCCCCACCCATGACCTCAGTCAATCTTTTTTTTTTTTTTTGCTGTTTCTTTTTTAACATTTTATTTATCTATTTATTTTAACATTATATTTATTTTCCCCCTCCCCCTCCCTTCTCCCCTCTAGTAACCACTAGTCCGTTATCCATGTCCATGAGTTTCTGTTTGTTTGTCCTGTTCATTTGTTGCTTTTAAGTTTATATCTCACATACAAGTGATATCATGTGATTTTCAACTTTTTCTGTCTGGCTTATCTTGCTTAGTATGATTATTTCAAGGTCCATCCATGTTGTTGCAAATGGCAGTATTTCATCTCTTTTTGTGGCTGAATAATATTCCATTGTATACATGTACAACACCTTCTTTATCCAATCATCTACCGTAGAACACTTCAGTTGCTTCCATGTCCTGGCCACTGTAAATAATGCTGCTATGAACATCGATGTGCAAATATCTTTTCGGATATAAGTTTTCAAGTCTTTGGGGTAAATATCCAGTAGAGGGATTGCTGGATCATATGGTAGATCAATTCTTAGATTTTTGAGGAACCTCCATGCTGCTTTCCATAGTGGCTGTACCCATTTGCAGTCCCACCAGCAGCATATGAGGGTTCCTTTTCTCCACATCCTCTCTAATATTTGTTACTACTTGTCCTGTTGATTATAGCCAATCTAGCAGGCGTGAGATGGTATCTCATTGTGATTTTGATTTGCGTTTCCTTAATAGCTAGCAATGTTGAGCATCTTTTCATATATTTGTTGGTCATTTGTATGTCCTCTAGGGAGAAGTGTCTGTTCAGGTCCTCTGCCCATTTTTTGATTGGATCATTTGGTTTTTTGTTGTTATTGATTCATATGAGTTCTTTGTATATTTTGGATATTAGGCCCTTATTGGAAGTGTTGCTAGCAAATATATTTTCCCATTTAGATGGTTGTCTTTTTATCTCGTGGACAGTTTCCTTTGCTGAGGAGAAGGTTTTAGTTTGATGTAGTCCTATTCATTTATTTTTGCTTTTACTTCCCTTGCCTTTGAGGTAAAATTCATAAAGTCCTCTTTAAGTCCAAGGTCCTTGAGTTTAATTCCTATGTTTTCTTCTATGCACTTTATTGTTTCAGGTCTAATATTCAGATTCTTAATCCATTTTGAGTTAATTTTGGTGTATGGTGATAGATAACAGTCTAGTTTCATTCTTTTGCAGGTGGCTTTCCAGTTTTCCCAGCACCATTTATTGAAGAGGCTTTCCTTTCTCTATTGTATGTTTTTGGCTTTTTTGTCGAAAATTTTTTGCCCATATAAATATAGGTTTACTTCTGGATTCTTGATTCTGTTCCACTGGTCCGTGTGTCTGTTTTCCTGCCAATACCATGCTGTTTTGATTACTATCACTTTGTAGTATAATTTGAAGTCGGGCAGAGTGATGCCTCCAGCCTCATTCTTTTTTCTCAGGATGGCTTTGGCAATTTGGGGTCTTTTGTGCTTCCATACACATCTGATATTTTTTTGTTCTATTTCTTTAAAATATGCCGATGAGATTTTGATGGGTATTGCATTAAATCTGTATAATGCTTTAGGTAATGTGGTCATTTTAACTATGTTGACTCTTCCAATGTAAGAACACGAAATATCTTTCCATTTCTTTGTATCTTCTTCAATTTCTTTTAATGGAGTCTTGCAGTTTTCATTATATAGGTCCTTCACAGGTTTCATTAGATTTATTCCTAGGTATTTTATTCTTTTTGTTGCAATTGCAAAAGGAATTATTTTTTCCACTTCTTTTTCTGACACTTTGTTATTAGAGTATAGGAATGCTATGGATCTTTGAACATTGATTTTGTAACCAGAAACTTTACTGTTCTTGCTTATTGTTCCTAGTAGTGTTCTTGTGGAGTCTTTAGGATTTCTATCTAGAGAATCATGTCATCCGCAAATAGTGACAGTTTGACTTCTTTGTTTCCTATTTGGATGCCTTTTATATCTTTCTCTTGCCTGATTGCACTCCCTAGGACTTCCAATGTTATATTGAATAGCAGTGGCAATAGTGGACAGACTTGTCTTGTTCCTGATCTTAGAGGGAAGGTTTTTAGTCTTTCACCATTAAGTATAATGCTGGCTGACGGCTTGTCATATATGGCCTTTATTACATTAAGGTATTTTCCTTTTATTCCGATTTTGTTAAGTGTTTTGATCATAGATGGGTGCTGTATCTTGTTGAATGCTCTTTCTGTATCTATTAATATGATCACATGATTCTTATTTTTTAATTCGTTTATGTGGTGTATCACATTAATCGATTTGCATATGTTGAACCATCCCTTTGCCTCTGGGATGAAGCCCACTTGATCATGGTGTATAATTTTTTTAATATGTTGCCATATTCAGTACGCTAGTATTTTATTTAGGATTTTTGCATCTGTGTTCATGAGAGATATTGGTCTGTAGTTTTCTTTATTGTGTTATCTTTACTAGGTTTGGGTATAGGGTGATTTTGGACTCATAAAATGAATTGGGAAGCATTGCCTCCTCTTCGATGTTTTTGTAAGAGTTTGAGAATAGGTATTA
>NW_011888941.1:2866307-2880057 GCF_000151845.1 Pteropus vampyrus
AGGTTTGGGTATAGGGTGATTTTGGACTCATAAAATGAATTGGGAAGCATTGCCTCCTCTTCGATGTTTTTGTAAGAGTTTGAGAATAGGTATTAAATCTTTGAATGTTTGGTAGAATTCACTGGTGAAGCCATCTGGTCCTGGACTTTTACTTTTTAGCAGGTTTTTGATGATTGTTTCAATTTCCATACTGCCGATGGGTCTATTTAGATTTTCCGGTTCTTGATTCAGTCTAGGAAGGTTGTATATTTCTAAGTACTGGTCCATTTCTTCTAGGTTATTAAATTTGGTGTTTTATACTTTTTCATAGTATTCTTGTATGATCTTTTGTATTTCTGCAGTTTCTGTTGAAATTTCCCCTCTTTCATTCCCAATTTTGATGCTTTGTGTTCTTTCTCTCTTTTCTTTAGTGAGTCTAGCCAGGTGTTTGTCAAATTTATTAACCTTTTCAAAGAACCAGCTCTTTGTTGCATTTGTTTTTTCTACTGTTTCTTTGTTTGTTTGTTTGTTTGTTCATTTTCAATTTCATTTATTTCTGCTCTAATTTTGATGATTTCTTTCCTTCTGCTCGCTTTAGGCTTCATTTGTTCTTCTTTTTCTAGTTTTTTAAGATGAAGCATTAGGTTGTTTATTTGGGCTCATTCTTGGTTTTGGAGGTGGCCTGTAATGATATGAACTTCCCTCTTATGACCTCTTTTGCCGTGTTCCAAAAGTTTTGATATGTTGTACTGTCATTATCATTTGTTTCTATGTATTTCTTGATCTCTCTTTTTATTTCTTCTCTGACTCGGTTATTCTTCAGTAGTATGTTGTTTAATCTCCCTGTATTTGTGGTTCTTTCCACTTTCTTTTTACAGTTGATCTCTAGTTTCAAAGCATTATGATCAGAGAATGTGGTTGGTATGATTTCAACCTTCTTATATTTGTCGAGGCTATCTCTGTGTCCTAGCATATGGTCAATCCTTGAGAATGTTCCATGTGCACCAGAGAAGAATGTATAAGCAACTGTTTTGAGATGGAAGGCTCTGTAAATGTCAATTATGTCCAGTTGGTCTAATGTGTCATTTAAGGATGTTATTTCCTTATTGATTTTCTGTTCGGATGATCTGTCCATATCTGATAGTTGGATATTTAGGTCCCTACTGTGGTAGTGTTTTGGTCTGTTTCTCCCTTTAGTTCTGTTAGTAATTGCTTTATATATATTGGGGCTCTCTAATTGGGAGCATAGATATTAATAAGTGTTATGTCTCCTTGGTGCATGATTCCCTTTATCATTATAAAGTATCCCTCAGTATTTTTCTTTACATTTTTTATTTTGAAGTCTATTTCATCTGATATTAATACCGCTACTCCTGCTTTTCTCCGAATGCCATTTGCTTGAAATATCATTTTCCACCCTTTCACTTTGAGTCTATATTTGTCTTTGGAACTGAGATGTGTCTCCTGGAGGCAGCATATGGCTGGGTTTTGTTTTTTGATCCATTCTGCAACATTGTGTCTTTTTATTGGTGAGTTCAGTCCATTTATGGTTAGGATGATTATTGAAATATGAGGTCTTCTTATAGCCATTTTATCTTGTGCTTTCTGGTAGCTCAGTGTTTTCATTGCTTCCTTGTCCTTGTGTTTCTGTTTTCTTTATTTTGGTTGGCTTTTGTGGGTTTTCCCTCTGGTCCTTCTTGTTTTATGTTATATACTTCAGTTCTGAATCTTTGGCTTGTGGTTACCATTACGAATATGTAAAAGATAGTTACATATACACAATCGTCCCTTTTTTTCTTCACACGCCTTATCTCCATTCCCCTTTGCGAATTTGGATCTCTGAATCCTCCCCTTTTCAGTCAAGTCTGCTAGTCGCCTTACTCTTAATTATGATTTTTTTTTTTTTGTCATTTTGTTTTAGGTAAGCTGACCCCTTCCAGTATTTCCTGTAGTGCAGGCCTCATAGTGGAAAATTCCCTCAATTTTTGTATGTCTGGAAAGGTCTTTATTTCGTCTTCATATCTAAAGGAGAGCTTAGCTGGATACATTATTCTTGGCTGGTAGTTCCTTTCATTTAATAGTTTGAATATTTGATTGCACTCCTTTCTGGCTTGTAAGGTTAGCGCTGAGAAGTCCGATGATAATCTAATGGTTATAGGTTACCATCTTCTTTTCCCTGGCTGCCCTGAGAATTCTGTCTTTGTCATTGATTTTTGATAATTTTAATACAATGTGTCTTGGTGAAGGCCTTTTGGGGTTGAGATAATTTGGCGTTCTATTGACTTCTTGAATTCCAAGCTCCAGTTCATTCCTTATATTTGGGGAATTCTTATCAACTATTTGTCTGAAAATACTTTCTAATCCCTGTTGCCCTTCCTCCCCTTCGAGAATGTCCATTATTCTTATGTTTCCTTTCCTGATGCTGTCAGCTAGTTCTTGTATTTTTCTTTCATTATTTTTATTTTTGGTTTCTCTCTTCTTCTTTCTGATTTATTTCTAGATTTTTTGTCTTTGATATCACTGATCCTTTCCTCCATTTGGTCGACTCTATTTCTCAAGCTTGTTATTTCATTTTGCAACTCTTGCAGTGTGTTCTTTATCTCCAAAAGGTCTATTAGGTTCTTTTTTTGAGAGTTTCGATCTCTTTGCTAAAGAACTCATTCCGCTCATCTAGTTGGTTTTTCAATTTCTGAAATTGTTGATAAGATTCATTTCTGATCTCACTGAGTTTTTTTAGAAGTATCATCCTGAATTCTGAATTCTCCGTCATTTAAGTCACATATTTCTATAACTATAAGCTTATTTTCCGGAGATTTTTCTTTTTCTTTCTGAGATTTCACTTTGGTTGTTCATGGTGTTTAATGGACCATTTCTCCGCCTGGGCATTAATGGAAGTGTGTTCTGCTCCCCCCGACCAAAAAAAAAGAAGATTTATTATAAAATGGTCCCTAGCCTGTTGCAAAGAAGGTGTTTTTCTTTTGGTTTCCAGTAGGTGGCATCAAAGCCTCTTGTATCTCATCTCAATAATGTCTTTTTTTCCCTTATAGATGTTTAATCACACTGGCTACCCTCAGTCTCAGTTCTTGTCAGTGTTAGCGACAGTTTCGGTAGCCTTTGCTCAGATTCCCCTGGGGCTCCACAGTGATCAGTCTCAGAGGGTATGTGGGGGAGGGGCCCTCTAGGTTGGAGGATGGGGACTGCAGCTCAGCCTCGGTTTTGTGACTGCGGCTGGTAAAAATAAACTGTTGTTTCTCTGCCATCCCACTTTTCTGCCTTCCCTGTTTCTTTGCCTTCTACCCTGATGACTGGACACTGCCATCAGCCACATGGAGCTCACAGCACTCCCAGGCAGGGCTATTCAAGGAAGTTGCAGCGCCTTCTCCTCTCTCCTTCCTCCTACAGGGAGCTCTGGCACCTGTGAGTGGCAGCTTCTTTATTTCTCCCAACCTATCACCCAACACTGGGGGTTCTGACCTATGGTAGCTCTTATGCGCAAATCCCATGCTCAGACCTGCTGGTGTGCAGTTTGGGTGTTTTTTGTTGAGTTTTAGATGTTCAGCTTATTGTTATTTCAAGGGGAGAGATCTGGGGATGTCTCTCACTCTGTCATGTTTAATTCAGTCCTCAGTCAATCTTAATTAGCTCCTAAAGGTCTTGTCTCCAAATACAGTTACATTGGAGTTAGGGCTTCAACATGTAAATTTGGGTGAGAAGAGGGCACACGTCAATTCACCGCAGAAGGGACCTTGGAAATCATAGCCTGGATCTTCATTGCACAAATGAGCATCGTTCTGCAAGATGAAGAGTCTTGGTGAAGATTACCCAGTTTGGCAAGGTAGCATGTTCGTGACATTCCTCCATTTTACCAGAACCTCTAGTCCAAAGTCTTGACTTTTGCATTGTTTTCTGCTTCTCAGAACACAAATATACATACACACATGCACACATCTTAAATAAACAAACATGGATGAACTCCCTTTCATTTTCACTTAATCCCAAAGGCAATAAATAGAAGCTTGACCTAAAAGTCACTTCTGTGAAGGGGTACAGATACAAATGGAAAACTATTTTGGATTCCCCATGAACCTAGCTCTATGTGTTATTCATACTAGGCACATATTAACTATAGATCATATTAATAATTAATACTTTATTTAGTACTTACACTATTCTGAGCACTTTTCATGTATTAACTCATTTATTAACTGATGTATTAACTCAATACACTTTTCATGTATTAACTCATGTATTAACTCAATTATTGTAACTCTCACAATAATTGAATAGATATGTTCTACTGTCAGTGGCATTTTACAGATAAGGAAATTGAGGAAAAGAGAAACTTATTAATTTACTCAAGTTTCACTAATGTATAAATGAATAAATGGAAGAATCAAGATATCCAAAGATCGCTTCAAACTGTATGCTTTAACACTGCCTAGCTGCATCCCTCTTGTTTTAACAACCTCTAGTCTGAATTTATTTTGGAAGATTTTGTTATTGTTTTGTTCTTGTTGAAGGTAAGAGAATGTCAGACAAATCACACTAATAAAAAAAAGCCATTAACTATAAACATTTTACACTCTATTATTAGTGTTTTTTTTTATCAAAACTCATACACATACAAAAACAAGTGTCCCCCAAATAATACTCAGCCTCACTATGTACTCTAACGTAATCTGTTATTCTCTATTGTATTCTATTTTAGTCTTAGTCTAATTTGTCTAACTTAATTTTTTAGTCTAACTTAATTTTTTAATATAGATCATGGCCAACAAAATTTATTTCATGAGTCATAATTGAGTCAAAAACAACTGTTTGAAAAACAACACTGCTTTATATAATAGATTAACCTAATCAGTAGATTTTTCTTCTGCTTTCAGCTACTGAAGTTCAAGATTATTAAGATGTTGTCATATGTATATCCTTAAATGCTTTCAGAATGTATTTTTAAAAATGAACACTTTATACTTAGCCTGGAGTAAAAAAGACTAACAGATTTTGGAGATTTAGGCTTTAAAAACTCATTTAATTTTTTTTCGGTTGTATCACAGTATGTTTCCTTTCATTAGACTGACCTTCTTAAAAGGAACACATTTTTTAGTTAAAAGGAACAATTCAGATCAGACATCAGATTGTGGTTCTATTTAAGTTCTAAATTGTGAATCCCAAATGCATCCCAAAATTTTAGAGGTGAATTCAAGTTCTTTTGTGAATTTCCAGTACTTTAGTAACCATATTGTCTTGACATACCACCTATGACGCAATCAGCTTCCTCAAACTGTAAGATCCAAAGCTCCTCTTCTCACAGTTCAGTTTGATACATTCTTTCAGAGGCGAGAAAGCTGGAAATTTGCATCTTGCAAAGCCTTGGAAAAGAAAAGCATCAAGGAAAGAACTGAAATATATCTTGGAATGGTGTACTCAGGAAGGTAAAAAGAGCTAATATATTTTAAAACATGATAAAAAGATAGATTTGAAGCATCCCCTATTTATATATTCTGTTTATTTTAAAATTGTGCCATAGAAAAAGAAAACAGTGAATGCTCTATTGAACTGAAATGTTTTCTGGAAATATCTAGAACTTATTTATAGGAATAAACGCTTTATGAAAACCAAAGACACAAATAAGTATGTCATCTCACTATTAAAAAATTGTAATAGTTAACTTTTAAAGAGATTTATTGATATCAGTTTTCTTTTTCTCAAAAAAAAAAAAAAGGTTAATTCTCTTGATCTTCCCCTTCTTAAAGCGAGAGCAAGTCATCTTTCAATAAGCCATGCCAAGAGATGATTCTAAGTATCTTGGGTAATCCAAAACAGTATTTGTACGTGGCACTGGAATGTACTTTGTCAGAGAAGTGTTGCTAAAGACAGTCACATTCGTGATCGCTCTCTGAGGGTCACCACCATGTGTCGGCTACTCCCAGGAGCGCACACACAATACAAAGGGGAGGATGAGATGCTAACATTGTAAGCGGGTCATTGATTTGAAGTTCCTCAAGACTTTAGTCCTTCGATTCTCAGACCTGGAAGGCAAGTTAAAACAGGGATCGCTGAACACCTCTCCTCCCTGACTCCGATCCAGTGGGCAGGGCCAGAGGCTTCGCCTGTGCAACAAATTCTCAGGAGATGCTATGGTTGGTGATCTGAAACAAACTTCAAGAATCACTGCTCTAGTCCCATTTTGTGGAATTAGGACACTGAATTTAACCCAAGGGTAAAGTACGGACACTTCCTGACTTTTTTTGGAGATATCGGCTGCCACTACAATAAAAATTTAATTTCTTTTTTAATTAAAAAAGATCTAGTTGACTGTAAGCCCAAGAGTACCAATGAAAATCACGTACAAGTGAAACAGGAAGGTGGCCATTATAACAAGAATGTTGTCCCCACTCAGCCGGGACTTACAGAAGTTGAGACTCAGCTCAAGTTCTCCAAATTTCACTTTTCAAGAAAGGAAAAAGAAAGAAAGTTTTATCAGACATAATGGCTATACAATTGAATGGAGCACACTTCATTCTCCCTTTCAATAAATAGCTGATACCTCATAACACCAGACAGAGAAAGGGCAAGTGGGGCCAGACTGTGGATCACAGGGCAAGGTCTATAATTTATCTGTAGGTAAAATAAGGACTTTGGAGCACAAACGCTGTGAAACACAGAAAATGTTATTCTTTAAAGGAAAGAAGGAAGGAGGAAAGGGAAAAGGAAGGACGGAAGGAAGGAAGGAAGGAAGGAAGGAAGGAAGGAAGGAAGGAAGGAAGGAAGGAAGGAAGGAAGGAAGGAAGGAAGGAAGGAAGGAAGGAAGGAAGGAAGGAAGGAAGGAAGGAAGCAAAGTAACAGAAGCAGCGTTCTTGGTGAGCATCACTCTAAAATGGTTTGTCAAATGCCTTATGGTGCAGGAGACTGGCTCTACCAGGTCTCAGGGTGAGTCCTTTCCCACAATTCCACAGGTCATTTCTCACAGAACAGAGCTGTAGTCCCTTCCCCAAAAGGCACCAGATAAGCCATCCAAAACCCAGCCAATGTAGGTGGCGGCCCACAGATTGCTTTAAGAGGGAAAGACTTTATTAAAATTTTAAGAAAAAAATCAGCTGAGGTGATTTAGAAAGCATTATGCATTTATTGAACAAACACTGCTAAAGACATTTCAGCAAACTGTGTGTTTAAAAAGTAATAAATAGCTATTGTGCTTACTTCATAAACTTGTCAGACTGTCTTCATTTTATTTTCCTGAACAAACTGAATTTCTGTACTGCTCATCCCCAGCCAGTTAATAAATACATCACCCTAAAAAGTGCTGTGGTATTAAATTTACAGCAGATAAAATATGGATGAAGTTGCTGTGCCTCAGGTACGTCAAGTGTGATTTAATATCTCACACTCCTCTCATGAGGAGTAAAAGATTACTCGGCTGCTTCAACCGCCAGAGAGCGACCTTTGCCCTGAGTAACAGCCACTCAGCAAATAGTGCCAAATGAAGACAGAGAATAACATATAGATTTGCCATAAGAAAAAATTGATCTAAATCTATATATCAAATCTGCTGATCAGAGCTCTGGAGAAACACCTCGGAATCTCCGGTACACAGTTGCAGAAACTTTGGGTGGGAAGGGGACCTTCCAGAAAGTAGATGGGATATTTTTGTGTTTTTCTTAAATTTTTTACCTTATTACTATTATTATTATTTATGTTTTATATCACTGGGGAAAAAATCTCCTTAGAAGAAAATGTTCTTTGGCTTAATATCTCAGTGGTAAGTATTTTTTTCTCCCTGTAGGAATCATAAACACTTTGGGCATTTCAGAGATCAGGAGGATCTTATAAATGAAGGTATTATTCCCCAGGGAAATCTCCCAACAATCTGATTGAATTTATGTCTTTTTTTAAAGTTCTGTCTAAATAATTTTTTTAAAAAAATCTCCAAAGAAAACATTTGTTAGCACAGAAAATAAATTCTTATGATTAACATTTTGCCATCCAAAAAGGCTGGTAACTAAGAGCGTTTTCTGCACTTCAAAGGTAGGAGAGAAATGAATTTTAAAAAAGAAGTGAATTGCAGCTGAGCTATTTTTATTGCAAATATATAAAGGTAGAGTTAGTAACCGCCATGGATAAATCTTCAAAGTGCGGATTGCCAAGGGTCTTCCCCTAAAGACTGCTGTGAAAAAATAAACTTGGGCAATTAAAGCGGTTTTTGCCTTTCACCACGCAAGTGAGGGAAGTTGCTGGTGTCCCAGGGGCTCCTGGCACCCTCTGTTCCCAGGGAGCAGTGTGCTTTGGCTAATTTAAAAAAATCTCTCCAGCTCTGGGTCTTTGCAAATAAAATCTTTTGTTGCCTCCCCAAAATGTGACTGCTCCATGGTTTGAGGAGTTTTTTTGTTTGTTTATTTGTGTTTTACTGGGCACTCCTGTGCTCAACTGGTAATTGGTTTGACTGAGCCAGAGGCAGGTGGGGACAAGGCTTTTTATTTCGAATTTCCTCACTGGTGAGTAGGAACGCCTTGGCACTAGCAGATAGGTTTACATAAAAGCTGTAATTGTTATATATGAGCTAGAGAAATATTCCAAAACAAGAGAAAGAGGGGACCGAGTAGAGTCGTTTGAGGGGTGTGTGAGTGTGTCTGCACGTGCACACCTCCCAAAGAGGCTCTCCTATCAGGAATGAAAACTCTCTTTAAAGGAGAACAGAGAAACAGGCCTGCACCCCTCTTCCCAGATTGGCCCAGATTCGCTCAGCATAATAGCTGTCTGTCCCTGCACCTTTCTACACAAGTGTTTTTCCCACTCTGATTGTACAGTGGATCAGCCAGGGCAGGACATCATTTCTGGAGTGACAGATGTGCCTGCTGCAGGGGCTCCCCCAGCCAGGTCCCACTTCCTTGGGATGAGATACTCCAGGAGGAGCCAGGCTGGACCCTTCAGTGCAGTGGGCTGTGCGGCGGGTGGACTGGGGCTGGGTTTGGGAAGGCATGAGAGCCAGTGACAGGGAAGAGAATGAAAGGGAGACGAACTTTTTATGCTTGAGATGACTTTATTTTTAAAATATCTATGTGTATATTGTGAACCCAGAGGGGAGAGTTGGAGGCTACTGGCAAGAATCTGGAGGTGGTGCAGAGATGAGGAAGATTTTAATGGCATGGTGTCAAACCCCATGAAAGCCTCCTCCTCATGGTTAGCTCTTTCTCAGACTGACCAGACAGAGAAGGGTTAGTATTCAGTTAACAGCAGAAAGGAAAATAATGCCTGAATTTTAAAATATAATATTTTCCAAAGGCCGATTTCCCCTTATCGAGCAACCATTTTATTTTTATTTACCCACTCACCCCCAGCTTATAGATTATCCTGTCAATTGGTTTTCAATATGGAATTTGTTCCTTAAAAAACTACAGGAAAATGACGTTCCCAAGGGATTTATGTACACCTTGCCCTGTGATGGCAACAAGAGCCCCGCCTGAGGAGGTAGTAAAAGAAATCTCTTCAATTAAAACCTCTCATTTCCATTTAACACAGTTGAAAAGATGTACGTATGAGTGATTCTGACTTAAGTCTGCAATACTACCTTTTGGAGGAATAAACTTAACTCACTGGTAATGATCCTATGGAAATGTATTAGCAATTCAAAACAACTAGCAAGTGGCCATTTATTTTTTAATTTTTTAAAAAGCTAACAATACCATTAATGATTCCTTTTATGAATCCTGGTAATGGCTTTTTACTTGCAATAAATTGATATTACACTGTCAGGGACATAGCATTCCTGCATATTACAGCTTTTTTGTTTTCAACAGACCACAATACAGACCTCTTCTCATGACAAAGCAAATCACAAGTGTCTCTCAAAATCTTGCAACTCCTGGTGCTTCCAGCCAGCCACCAGTATCACTTTTTTCTTTCTGACTTCACTCTGCTGAGACCTTTCCCTGAATGTGTCCACTTGACCTTAACATATAACTGAGAACAGATGGTTTCAGCGTTCACCTTTCTAATCCAAGCACTTCCTAGTGCTTCAGTCTTAGTGCCAAATTAACTTGCAACTAACAATTCGTTTTCAATTTAGTTGAACTGGGTTTTTTTTTATTATTATTATTATTCAAATTAAAACCCAGGTCACATCCTGGTATATTTTTTTAAGACTTTATTTTTTAGAACAGTTTTTGGATTCTTCCTGGTCTGTCTTTAATATTGTCTTTAAATATGTTTTCTTCATTCAAGAATGTCACTGAAAATCTTATGAAATTATAAACCATGGTTTTTGACCTGTGTGGATTAGAATTTACAGCCCCTGAAACAATGAAGGAGAAAATGTCATTCAGAATGGTATTGATGCTATGACTAAAAATAAATTTACTTGAAACATTTTTTTAAAAGAACATGGAGATAAAGGTCATTAGTATTTATAATAGAACTCGATTGTTTATTTTTTTCCCTTGGGGGAATAAAACTTATAAATGAAATTGCTGGATCAAAAGGAAAGCACATCTTTACAATGTTTACTGTATGTACACTCACACACAGATACATATATATCCTTTAATCCCTCTAAAAGTATATACTTACTAATATTCCTCATATCCATTTAGACAGAACGTTTTCCCAAACATGGAATGCTGATTATTCTCATTCTTTTTAATGTGATAAATTATATGTTGTTGTTTTTATTTGCAATTTGTTGATTTCTGCAATTTGAAGTTTTTCACCTGCGCTTTCCTCTGCTTTGTCATGACCTTATCTCATGTGTCTATTGGGGCAGTCACCTTTTTTTCTTATTGATATAGAGAAGCTCTTTTATATCTTAAGAATGTTAAATAACATTTATTATTTAGTTACAAGAGTGTTCTTCAATTTTGTTATTTATCTTCTATTTTTTAATTTTACTTTTCTATGTTAGTTTGCTATTATAATATAGAAACTTGGGGTGAGGGTTGCTTAGTTTTTGTTTATTATAATATGGTAAAATGTATTGGAATTCCCTTCATGCTTTCTGCCTCAAATGCAAAGATAATGTAGGCTTTCCCACCTACCCCAAATTTAATTATTCATCTATGTTTTTATTTTACTATTTTGTTCCAATAATCTGACTATTATTATACCAGTTTCATATTGTTTTTAGCTTTATAGTATATTTTAATATCTGTTAAAGCAAATCTTTTCTCATTCTTATTTTCAAAGTTCCCCTTGTACTATTAAGTATTTAGTCTTACTAGTAGATTATTTAGATTAACCTTAAGTTCCAAACTCCTACTGAAATTTTATTAAATTTATTTTTTTACTTTGGAAAAAGTTAATGTTTTTATCACTATTGAGTTTTCCCATCCAACAATACTGCAATCATTTTTTTTTTTTTTAAATGCAAGCCTTTTTTTATAATGTAGCTCAGTAGAGTTTTAGTTTCTCAGGTCAGTCAAGTACTCTTCTTTCCAAGCCTATTGCTAAATATAGGATTTTTATAACATTTTTAATACTTATTATAATTCTAAGAGAAAGTTACTACATTTGATTTTATTATTTTCTTACCAGCCAAAGTTTCTTAGTATTCCTGATAGCAGTTCAACTGATTCCTTTTTATGCCACAAGTTTATAATCACCTCATGTACAAATAATAATTTTATCTCTTCTTTCTCAATATTTACATGCCATATTTCAATTTCTTATCTAATTGCATTGGCTGACTTTTTCTGAAAAAAATAAATAATGATAATGGCGGATATCTTTGCTTTCTCCAGCATTTAAAGAAATACTTTCACTACTTCACCATAGAACATAAAGCTCTTCTGGGGTTTGATATATAGTCTGCGTTCTTTTTGCATTAAGTTGTTATAATCAAGAACAGATGTTGAATTTAACATTATGATTCACTGGATCTTATGAGATATGTTTTTCTTTTCCTTTAGATATTATAAATTATACTAATACATTTGAATATACTCTTAACATTCCTGGCCTAAGCCTTAATTGATCAGAACAGATACAATTATTAAATACTGATAGATTCATTCCAGTAATATTTTATTTAAGAATTTCATATTTATACCCAAAAGTAATATGGGTCTATATTTGCCAAAGATGAGGAAATTGCAAAAATCAAGAAGGCTGTGGTTAACAAACAACTTTCTCCTGGATGTAAATGAGGATAACATTGAAGAGCTCCTAGAGGTGAAGGTGGCTCTGAGGAATTGACTGATGAGGAGTCATGGGAACTGGACCAGAAACACAGAGCTGAAAAAGAAACAAGAGGAAAGGAAGCTGCAGAATAACAAAAAGAAGGATTCCCCAAGAAAATTAGCAATGAAACGTGCAGCAGAAGCTTTTGTAGACCTCAATAAGCTTCTTTAAAAAGTTTAAAAACATGGACTCCCAACACTGAAAGGTTTTTGGTAATCAAAATGTTCATGGTGCATTATCTATTACAAGCAAATCTATGATGAAAAATAAAAAAAGCAAACCACCATGGACATATTTCTGAAAAGGGTGACACCTCTTCAAGAAGAGCTTCAGGCAGGACCTTCAGGAGGTGTTCCAAAAGACATTGTTATCATAGGAAGTGACATACGTAAGAGCTCCATGTATGTCATTGCCCCTGAAGTCCTTCCAGTGGAACAAAATGCGAAAGTGGAGGACAGTGATATTGATGGTCCTGATCTGGGTAAACCTAGGCGAATGTGCATGTGTGCGTCTTGGTTTTTTAAAAAAGTTTAAAAAGTAATTTTTTAATTAAAAAAGAAAAAGCAGAATAAGGATATAAAAAAAGTTGTATATCTGTACAATGCGTGTTTTAAGCTATGTTAGTACAAAAGAGTTGAAAAGTTTTAAAAAATTAAAAAACTTATAAAGTATAAAAGTTACAGTAAGCTAAGATTAATTTATTCTTGAAGAAAAATATATATTTTTATAAGTTTAGTGTAGTCCAAGTGTACTATGTTTATAAAATGTACAGTTATGAACTGTCATATCCTAGGCCTTCACACTCACTCACCACTCATTCACTGACACACCCAGAGCAATTTCCAGTCCTGCAAGCTCTGTTCATGGTACGTACAAGTATACAGGTACAGCATCTTTTATCTTTTATACCGAATTTTTACTATATCTTTGCTATGTTTAGATATATTTAGATACACAAATATTTACCATTATGTTGCAATTGCCTATAATATTCAGTACAGTAAAATGTTGCACAGATTTGTAACCTGGGAAAAATAGGCTATATATACCATAGGGACTAGGTGTATAGCAGGCTATATCATCTAGGTTTGTGTAAGTGCCCTCTATATCAGTCACACAATGGTGAAATTGCCTAATAATGCCTTTCTCAGAACGTATCCCCATCATTAAGCGATATGTGACTGTATTGGAAGATGGCATCTAGGACTATCAAAGCTAGAGAGAAGTCAAGACTTGGCTTCAAAACTTCAAAACACAGCCGACTCTCTAGTTAGGAATAAATGCAGTTGGTGACCTTAAGTTGAAACCATTTTGAAAATCCTACAGCCCTTAAGAGTGATGCTAAATCCACTCTGCCCGTGCGCTGTAAATTTAACAACAAAAACTGGATGATAGCACATCCATTTACAAAATGGTTTACTGACTATTTTAAGGTTACTGTTGAGACCTGCTCAGAAAAAAAAAGATTTCTTTCAAAATATCACTGCCCATTGACAATGCATCTGGTCACCCAAGCACTCTGATGAAAATGGACAATGAGATTAATGCAGTATTCATGCCGACCAACACAACACCCATTCTGCAGCCCGTGGATCAAGAAGTA
>NW_011888941.1:2880292-2887440 GCF_000151845.1 Pteropus vampyrus
CCTAAAGATATGGCCAGACTGCTATAAGCTCATGATAAAACTCTAATGAATAAGGAGTTACTTTCTATGGATAAGCAAAGAAAGTGGCTTATTGAAATGGAAACTACTCCTGGAAAAGATGCTGTGAAGATTATTGAAATGACAACAAAGAATTTAGAATATTGCTTATACTTAGTTGATAAATCAGAGGCAAGTTTTGAGAGGACTGACTCCAATTTTCAAAGTTCTACTATAGATAAAATACTACCAAATGGCATCACATGCTACAGAGAAATCGTTCATGAAAGTGAGTCAATCTATGTGGCAAATTTCATTATTGTCTTATTTTTCAAAATTGCCACAGCCACCCAACCTTCGATAACTACCACCCCAATCAGTCAACAGCCATCAACATCAAGGCAAGACTCTCCACCAGCAAAAAGATTCTGACTTGCTAAAGGCTCAGATGATGATGGTTAGCATTTTTTTTAGCAATAAAGTACTTTTAAATTAAGATATGTACATTGTTTCTTAGACACAAAGCTATTTCACACTTAACATGATATAGGGTAAACAAAACTTTTATGTGCACTGGAAAACAAAAACTTGTGTGACTTGCTTTTTTGCAATATTTGTTTTATTGTGGTCTAAAACAAACACAATAACTCCAAGGTATGCCTATCTAAACGTAAGACTCTCGGGTGCAGGGCAAAAGACAGTGCATTGCTCACAACAAGAGCACTAGCCAGAGTATCAGCATTTACACTGATTCCCCAAGCTCCAGTTCCCATAAGGTGACACAAAGAGAACCAGGTGACACCTGTATGTACTGTGGGAACCCTGAGTTTAGAGAACATTAATCTTTAATAGTGGACACTGAGAATGTCTGCTCTTTGCTTTGGAGCAAAGCATTATCTTTATTATATTACCAGCATCCATGAAACTATGGCCAACTAACTTGTTAGCTTGCAAGTCAGGTGAAATCTCCTTCTTTGCTCTAAGTGGCAACAGTTGCTCTGTTTTTCAGGGCTGTTTACTCTATGACATCCTTGGTAAGGTAGTTCAGAACAAAGTGCCTTTGTTCACAATGTGTCCAGAATCAGGAGAGGATCATGGATAACTGGCCCCAGCCCTGCTCTCTGAAAACTGTGACTTGGAAATACGACAGTTTTCCATGTGCCCAGAAACATTTTTCAAACTATTTACCTTTTATGGGTGAAAAGTGCTTTAAGAAAAAGACAGCTCAAGAAAATGATCACTGAAGTTTTGGTGTCAGTTTGTTTGTGTGTTCATTCATGGCATTTTCAAAGGAAAAAAGGAAAAGTTTTACATATCAGTCTTCCTGTTATCTATTACTACCTATCAGAAATTGTGACTTCAAACAATAATTTACTATTATTGCTCATGATTGTTGATTCAACTGAGCTGTTGTTGCTCAGCCTTTTTGTCATGTGCTTGCTGCCACATGGTGGCAAGGGCTGAGTTTTCTGGAAGCTTCTGACATAGGATGGCTGGAACAGCCCAGGCATGGTCAGCTCTCTCTCTCTCTATGCACACAGCCTCTTAACTAGCTGCCCTTCCTCACAGCATGGTAATAGCACAGTCAAGCTCCCTGCATGGTGGCTGGCTTATTCCATAGTGAGGGTCCATAAGATGAAGGCCAAAACTTCAAGTTTTTCTAGAACCTTACTCGAGTCCCACTGCATCCCTTTTATCTCCTTCAATGAGTGACAGAGGGCAGTCCCGATTCTTGTTGGGAGGGGACCCACACTGCATATAAAGAACAGGATTGTGGCTCATTGTGGACCTTTACTTTTGAATCTGCCACTGTTCACCTGGAATCAGAAGCTCCATGCCTGAGTTCTCATTTTTGATTCTTGATGACTATGTAATCTTAAACAAGTCATTTGTCTTCTTGAAGCCTGTTTCCCCATCTTTAACATAGAAATAATATTACCTCACACATAAGTAGACAGTGAGGAATGCTTAAGATGACGTGAAAACACTTTGAAAACCTAGTGAAAATATACATGTTAATATCATAGCTTTATACGGACCAAATTCTTCCCTCGACTTGAATATTTTTGAAATTGTAACTTGGTTTTATAAAATGGAGCATGCCTTTCTACTCAACTCACCCAAATGTAGTTCAGAAAGTGTAAGTAAACCTGGAGCTTGGTTATGTCTCACAGAGCCTCCATTCTTTCTAGCCTTGAATACAAACAAGATACACAACACCTCAGTCAACAGGTGACATTGAGTCTCTGTGTATCACTAGAGCGGGCAGTGAAATGCAGGAGGAGGCGGCCAGCTCCAAAGTTATACTATTAAATTTCATTCTGTCCAAGGAGAGTCATCTCTTGTTTCAACAGCAAGTGCTTGTCTCAGAAACTATAAAAACCCAAAGCATTTTAAAATAAGCTATCACATAAAACGCCATCAATTATTGCAGCCAAATATTCTATCATTCACTTACGTTAAGAACAACAGTCTGCCTGAGAGAGAAAAATACAAACTCAAAACCTTGTTTCTGATTTATTTGTTTTTCTTTCCTTGCCCAACTTCAGGAGAAGCTAGGAGACAGCTTTATTTAATTACATAATACCAGTTTTTACTTTTGTATATTTAAAACATCTTGGAGCTGCCCAAGATGGGAAAAAAGAATCTATTTTAGAAACAAGAGTGAGATAACCATTCTTATGTGCCATACAGATGGATGTGTCAAAATAGTAAGAAAATTGTACAGAAAACAAAATACAGAGAAACAAATATATTTTCACCTTGATTTCCATTATAATTTCAGATTTGAATACTCACAGGAAATTGATCTAAAACGCAGTAGAAATCACCTCTTAGATCTTTCCATCTATTCCAAGGAATACCCTGCTTTATTGGCAGACATTCTATGTGCATACAATTCCCTTTAGTCAGTTTCTACTAGAATAGCTAGTCAAATAAATAATCGGTCCACCCGATCTTGACACACTCACTAAATGTAACATGTATTACAGTGTACCACTCACTGAATTGTCATTTGTTTAGAAGGTTTAAACACTCTATCCGTCTTATGTGTAGTACACAGTAGCCACACTGTTGTTCCAGATCGCAACAGAATTTAGAAGCCCAGCCAGCCACATGAAGGCTACTTTGGATCGAATATGGGCTAAACCACTTCATTGCTTCACATGGTTATCAAAAGATCAGTGTCGAGTGAAAGAGTCTCATTATCTGTTTAGACGGACTTCCTACTGATGCCTTCTTTAGTAGCACCCATTAATATAGGTGTTAATTATAATAGCCTTTCTAAGACGAGAAGAGAAAACAGGGAAGCATACCCGCAAAATCATTTCTATAATTTTTTGACATTTTTACTTATCTCCAACCAGCAAAAAAAGCCCGGTTTCCTTACAATTTATGCATAGATAGAAGATGATGATGATGATGATGATGATGATGACAATGATGATTATGATGAAGATAGATAGGTAGGTAGATAGATGATAGATAGATAGATAGATAGATAGATAGATAGATAGATAGATACAATTCTGTCCACTATTTTTAACTGAACAAAACAGAAACTGTTCTAAGTAAATATGTACAGATTCAGGTTGACTTATTATCAATAAGAAAGGAATTTCCAGGTTGATAGAGTTTAGTTCCAGTGACCTTGCCATTTGCCCATCCACTTATCTACTCATTAGACATTTCTTGTGACAGAAACTGAAGAATGGACCCAGAGATGAAAGGTATAGTCCTTGTTTTCAAGTAGCTCATGATCTAGAAGAGGAGAAAGACACGCAAGCATAAAATGTTTATACGATGCAATAAAAGTCATAATAGGGTCACAGTAATGTGGGGGTTCTAGAAAGAAGGGCTTAAGCCTATGGCAAAGGTGGGGTGGGCACGTAGAGATCAAAGATCAGAAGAGAAAGGAGGCCATTGGGTTGACAAAGGTGACAAGACTCCCAGTCTGAAGAGAACAGGCTAACAGCATGGCGACAACCCAGAGTTAGGAAACAGCCTGAAATCTTTGGAAGAGCTGCTCAGAAAGCCATGGACAAGGGGACAGAGTAGAAGAATGACAAGATAAAAGATAGGAGTGATAAGCCATGCCTAGCACAGGAGATATCATGTGGCCCAAACTAAGAGTAGGAACCCATCCATTGAAAAATTTCATTGAAATCCACAAATATAATTTGCACATCTATTTGTATAAATAAGCTTTGTTATTTTTTTTAAATAGCACTTTTTAGGGACCAAAATTGCATCATAATTCTGTCTATGAAGCTCATAGGTCTGCTTGTTGGAGGTGAGATAAAAAAAGCATGAGAGGGTCAATGTTGATGAGCATCTTGGCTGGTGGAGGTGGCAGGGAGCTTGAATTACATGTACTACTGAGGAAGTCATCAACTTCCTAGAGAAAAACGTGAAAAATGATTGCCTTTTGTGGAGTGACTTTCTCTTCAATTTAGGATAACAAAACACTTGATAATATGTTGAAACAATGTTTCAAGATTTGCAACTGCCTATGTATCACAAAGTCCCTCAGAAAATATGATACATCAAAGCCATTCATGTGTTGCAGATGGCACTAATTCCATCAGAAAATTGTACAGAGCATGAAAGTCACTAATATGAAGTGAAAAATCCGAGTCTGCAATTATATTAGAAGCACTAGTCCATTTTATTAATCTTTTACACAGCTCCTTTCTATCAAATCAGATTAGCAAATTTGGTTTAAACTAATGTGCTATAAAAATCTTATCATTTTTATTAAGTATGAGAAAATTGTGGTTTTACTTATATTGAATGTTTGGTCTCATTCATCCCTCTATGTCAGATTAGTGATAAAGGAGAACTTTGCTATCCTTTATTTCTTGTTTCCTAATAATAAAGACATGAATCTTATCACTTGGGTGAGAGCAAGTTTGGATTAAGATGCAAAGGCATGATGGCAGGCCCCTGACATGAAAACTATACATTTAAATTTAGAAACTAGGTTATTCACGTTCAATTTTATTTGCTCTCCAGTTTCCTTAGATCTGCCTACCAACTTATCAGTGCTTCTCACCTTCAGTAGGATGTGCTTCAACTTGAACATGGTGGTTCAGCCCCAGGACAACCCCTAAGAAGTATTACCTCCACTGAATCACAATACAAAAAGTTTTTGCAATGCTCACTAATTGGAACACCTGAGTAAAAAGTCCCTAGCTAAGGTTTCTTCCTTCCCCATCTTCACTCTCAGCCAGTGCTTCCTACTTCTCTGAAGAAATCAAGGCACCATTGATCGCGCTCTATTCCTTGATGCTCCTGCTTCCTCGGCCTTTTGGGGATACCACATTCTCTAGGGTTTCCTCTTCCCTTCATGGTGAGTCTTTTTCAGTCACCATTGCCTCTTCATCTCTTCTTCCAGGAGTCTTACGGTGAAAGGCTCTAGGTACAGTCCTTTCTCTTTTCTCCCTCTAGACTCATTCTCTCAGTGACCTCACCTGGACTTGCCCACCTGCAGGCTTCCTCATCACTGTCAATATCAACTCTAATCTCCCAGTTGCTCAAGTCGTAGTCATCCTTGGCTCTCTTTCTCTCACACTCACATATACCCCATTAGGAATTCTGCTGGCTTTGCCTTCAAAACGTATCAAGAACCTGACTTTTTGTCACTTCCATGGCTACCGTGTAGTCAGAGTCATCACACTGTTTCTCAGATTACTGCACTAGCCTCCTAAGTAGTATGAGTCACCATACTCATGCCCAGATTACTGCATTAGCCTTCCATCTACACACTGTGCTTCTGCACTCTAATGTCTAAAAGTTCCACAGCCACCAGAGGCGGAAAACAACCATCTTCTCAAAGCCCTTCAATGGCTCACCTTTCGACTCATGGTAAAACCAAAGTTCTTACAGTGGCTACCAAAGCCCTCCCCGGTCTGCCTGCCCAGCCCCCTGGCAAGTATCTCTCTAATCTTGGCTATTGCTTTCTCTTTTACTCATCCTGCTCCTGCAGCCCAGCCTTTCTGCTCTGCTCCAAAGCGGCCCCGTATCCTAAGACTTTTGCTCTTGTGGTTCTCTCTGCTTGGAGTGATCTTTCCCCTCTTCCCAGGTACTCACGTGGTCAACTTCCATATCTGCAAGTCTTGGCTCATAGGTCATTTTCTCAATGAGCCTGGTGCAACCATTTGATTTAATACTTCATCCTGCCTGTCTGCTTCCCTTACCCCGGTCACCCAACATGATTCTTGATTCCTCTTTTCCCGCTTTGCTTTTTCTTTTTCATCATAGCACTCCTATCTTCCTCCAACATAGTTTATAACTAAATTATCTGATATATTTACTGTTCATTTTCTGTTGCCCACAGCTAAAATGTAAGCCCCACATTAGGCTGACATACCCTATGCACCTAGAACAATGACTGATATGTAGTAGAAGTCAATAAATATTGGATAAATCAATGAATACATGAAATATTTTGCCATTCATAAAAATTGTGAATATGATGTTTTTATTCTGTATTTTTCTAATGTTTAAGTAAAAGAAACTGATTTGAAAATTTTTGAAAATGAGTCCTATGTTAGTGTATAAAGCTAGAAATAAAAATCATTAATATGTCTACCAATCCATTTAAAAAGTTAACTTTTTGCATATTTTTCTATAATTAAAGATTAGATCATGTTTTAGGCACTATTGTGCATATTGCTTTTTCATTACATGTATATCAAAGCCATGTCTATGACATTAGGAATGTATCAAGATTTGTGGCAGTATTTTAGCCAACAAGGTTTATCATAGACCAGATTGTAGCTAAACGGACATACCAAAAACATATTTTTAAATGGTTGCATAATATCCCATTATGCAAGCTACCATGTTGTGCTTAATTGTGGTCATTTATATTGTTTCCATGTATTTTATATTATTTACTACTACAATAAACATTTGTGTGCAGCTGTCCTTGTTAACATATCCAATTTTCCCTGAGACTAATTCACAAAGGAGGAAGAGGTCCCAGGGAAACAATGGCATAGATATTTTAAAGGATTTTATCTATATTGCTAATTGGCCTTTCAGAAAGAGGTTGCCAATATATGCTGCCACCAGCAGCTTATCTGAATCAAAAAGAAACCATTATAAGATTATCACAAAATTATTTAATTTTACTAATTTTATAT
>NW_011888941.1:2889645-2921209 GCF_000151845.1 Pteropus vampyrus
ATTGTTGATCAGGTCACATCAATTCAAAGGGAAGAGAATTAGACTCTGCTTCCAATGGAAGGAATGTCAAAGAATTTCCCCCTACCTTTAGTCTTTCTCAGCTCCTCTAAGAAAAAAAAAAAAAAAGTCTTTAAAGGCTGAACTTACAGCAAACTGAAAATGCTCTTGTCATTGAAAATGATTTCCCTTATTCTATCTACTTGAAGATGGTCAAGAGGTGATTAGAAAGCTTTTATTCAATAGCAATAGTTTCTATAATTGAAGATATTTATATCTCATCTGGGATTCTATTTTCCCTGTTCACGAAATAAGATGCTAAAATTTACACAGTACTCTCCAACTCTAATTTTTAGGACTCTATATGGTACTCTTTATTCATCTTTTAGTCTTGTGCAAAAAAATCTGAAAACTGCTTCATAATAAATACTTACTTTCAATGACTGAACCACAACTCCTCAAATAACTGACAAAATTTTTCCCTCGTTTACTACCACTGAATTGTTATTGTCCAGATAGAAACTGCTCTAAATTTACACATAAAAGATAAAATTATTACAACATTTTGAAGAAAATCTTTGAAGCTAATTATCTAAAGATTAGAGAAAGGATATCTTTTAATTAATTTCAAACTCTGGTTGAGTACTAAGCAGAAACATGAAAGAAAGATTTCCAATAGGAAGTAGTGGTTATGGAAGAGTCTCCCTCCCCTGAGGTTTACCATTTAATTTTCAACATTGATTTGAAATAAATGCTGGTATGCTCTCCAAGGGCAGACTGTTTCCATTATAAACCTAACGAAGAAGCACGCAGTATAATAAGCAAAATATATTCTGTTCTCCTCTGTTAAACTAACTTCCGTGCTCAATGCTTTGGTTTCAATGAGGGCGCAATTACACACTCTCTGACATCTCAGATCAATGTTATGGGGGATGAATCTTTGAGGGAGGAGTACACTTGGTCTTTAGTGATCTTATTTTTTTTCTCCATTCAGCATTCCACATGCTGCTTGGCACTTTGAGTTTTGGTAAGTGAAATGCGATAAGTATTTTGCTTTTCCTTATATTAATGAAAAAACTTAAAATTTTAAGTTATCTAATTTAAATTATGGCAATGATGCACACTGTGTCAGACTAAGCTTAAAACACCTGCAGCTTACTTCTACAACTCAGGAGAAAAAAATATTAATAAGCTGAGTAAAACATAGGCTAAGATTTGATAAGACATTTCTCCAAAGACATACAAATGCTCAACATCACAAATCATCATGGAAATGCAAATCAAAACCACAATGAGACACTACCTCACACCTGTCAGGATGGCTATTATAAAAAAAAAAAAAAAAAGGTAAGTGCTGGTGAAAGTGTGGAGGTATTGGAGCCCTTGTGCACTGTTGATGGGAATATAACTTGGTGCAGCCACTATGGAAAACAGTATAGAGAGTCCTCAGAAAATTAAAAAGTATAACTACCATATGATCTAGTAATCCTACGTCTGGGTATTTATTCAAAAGAATTAAAAATCATAATCTTGAATACATATATATGCACATATGTTTATTGCAACGCTATTTACAATAGCCAAGATGTAAAAACAACCTAAATGTCCATTGGTGGATGAATGGATAAAGGAAATATGGCATATACATACAATGAAATACTATTCAGTCTTAAAAAAGAAGGAAATTCTGCAATATGTGACAACATGGATAAACATGGAGGACATACACTAAGTGAAATAAGCCAGCCACAGAAAGACAAATACTACATGACTCCACTTATATGAGATATCTAAAATAATCAAATTCATAGAATCAGAGAGTGGAATGGTAACTGCCAGTTGCTGGGAAGAAAAGGAAATAGGAGAAAGTTCAGTAAGCAAGATAAATCAGCTCTAGAATCTGCTGTATAACACTGTGCCTTTAGTCAACAAAAATGTACTGTACATGTAGAAATTGGTTAGCAAGTGGATCTCGTGTTATATTTTTCCACAACAGAATATTTTTTTTAAAATCCACAGGCATAGCTGAAAAAAATACCTACTGGTTAAATAATGTATGATTCTCAGAACTTTTTATGTATCTTAACTTCTCAGTGTTAATTTAGAAAAAAAAAATCTGCAAAGTACGTGCGGAGTGCCAGATAATGAGTAGGTGCTAAGGGTACAAGGATGCCTGAGAAATGCTCCCTGCCCTAGGAGACTTCCAGGATTCCTCTGGCTTCTGGAAGCCAGAATTACTTTTCCTGGCTTGTCAGCATACATGTAACAGTCCTTTCCCAGCTCCCATATTTGCTTTCTTTTTTCAAGCTTGGTTTTAAAATAACTTCCAAATATACATTATTTTATCTTTAGAACTATAGCCTAATATACAGTCTATGCTCTTTCAAACAAAATGCTTAAATTAAAAAAGAAAAAAGCTTCTTTTTCTTCTACACCATGGGCCTTCCACAAACTTCACCTTCACACCCCCAGTTCCTTGACCGTGTGCTCTACAGACTAACAAGAGCCTTCCTAGACTGCAGCAGTTTGCCCCTCACAAAGGGCATGCATCTTTCAATTCATCACGTAGCAATATGTACATGTTAACGGGAAGTCCACAACATCACGCCATTAAGTCCAATATCGCTAGCAATAGGTAGAGAAAAATTCATTGTGGCAGAGCCACACCCAGACTGACGAATGGGAATTTCCCAGTCCTAATTAGTACTCACATTAATTTCATGTCACTTTATTGGCACAAATTAATCTCAAGTCCTAATTCTTTCTCTCTTAGACTACGAAACAGCTTCTAACTGAACTCTTCTCTTTCATTAATGCCTTCATTCATTCATTCATTCATTCATCATTTATATTTTTAAAAGCAATATTGCCATCACTTATTTATTTGTGCCTTTTCTTTTTCTGTTGATCTTCCATTTCCTAAGCATGAGTATCTAACATTTTATTGAGGATTTAGGAACATTTTGGCTCCTCCTAAAAAATAAATGACTGACTCACATGTGTTTATTGCTATATAATGCATACAATAGACAACATCCTCTTCTCCTCAGTGATTCTTGCTTCTACCTGCATCTTGACATGCAGAAGATATTATCAGAGAGGTTGACAGAGTGAAATTACAAATGACCACGTGTCTACACAGAAATTGTCAACTGTGCAGATTCCCCCAAAAGGTTTGAGCAGGAGGATCACACGATCAGACAGGAATTTTAGAGCACTCTGTCCAGCAGCATGGAGAAAGGATGAGGAAAGTCAGCTGTAGATATATCCAGAACAACTGAGGAGACAAGTTAAAGTCAAACTTAAAGTCAGATCCAAACTCTTGGTGAGAGGCAAGCACCACCAAAGATTATCACCAAAGATTTTATTAACATGCATCCAGTCACCTGGGCTCTCCCTCAGTTTGAAACTTTAATACTCAGCATAGCTTTAACAATGGTTTTTGGCCAAGGCTTTTAATTGAGACTAGCCACTGTCTTTTAGGTCATAAGTTTGTAAAAAAACAAAAACAAAACAAAAAGAAAGAAAAGAAAGAAAGAAAGAAAGAAAAAAGAAAAAAGACTGGTGAGAGTGAGCTCATCAGGGCCCCCAGACTTGCTCATGGAAAACCTCTCTCCCCAAGGAATTTGATCCGTGCCCTTGAGCGTTCCAAAGTCTGCAACTTTCCAGAGCTACATATGGCCCATTGACAGTTAGCAGCTGTCAAGCGGACAAGCCGAGCACACCCAGCTGGTCAATTGAGGCCACGTCTAGACAAAACGAATGGACGCAGCTCATCAGTTCCGTTTGGCCATCCCAGCAATTGATGCAGATCAGCCCGGGGCTCACTGCAACTGCAGGGATGAGCGCGGGAGCGTGGCACTCGTCACCGACAAGCAGGCAGCCACATCGTGGTCCTGGCTGCCCAAGGTAAACTCTATACACTGTGCCCCTGAGATGAAGACCCGCTCCGGAACCCTCTTGTTCACCTTCATCCTAGTTGGTGGCTCATTCTGACCTCAGGCCCCCGCCACCGAACAGTTCATCTCAAGAAGCCCTTTCTAAAGTCACCTCACCCAGCATCCTCTCTAGCAGGAGAAGCTCAACGCTCCCGAGTCAAAAATCCCTTTCCTTATTAAACATCTACTATGGTAGAAAAGGACTATTTTTAAAAAAAACTGAGGAAGTAGTGACTTCTCTTCAATTGCCATCACATGACATGCATTAAAGAAAAAAAAATCTTCAAAGCATAATATAGTCACAAATATAGAATGTAACTAAACTGATCATTTCACCTTCAGCCTAAACTTTACAGTATTGAAAAAACAACAACAAATCTCTCCTGAAGAATTTCAACATCATCACAAAATTCTCCCTCAGACAAACGTTTCTCTGTAAACTGATAAACAATTCCAGGGACAGGCTGGCCTTTGTTAGGGGCAAAGAAAACTGGTTATCAAAACAATTTCGGCATGCTTCAAAAGAGAAAAAGAGGAAGACAGAAGACATCACGAAATCTGCTCAAGGAAACAAGAGTTGTATGGCATCCAACAACTTCAGGGCTGGGGCGATGAGCTCCAAGTCTCTCACCAAACATGTGGCCCCATGCAGAAATATGCCAAAACAGCACAGTTTGGGCTCATTGTACCTCAATTAATACCATAATGAGCTCCCTTCGATAGCCAAATCCTTAATCAGCCCTATCAAAACTACGTCTGCTCAGAAAAAGACTCCTGTTAATTCTGCTTAATGCCTGACAGTGGTTAAGCACCATTAATACTCCATAATTTCATTGTATGTTATTGTAATCATATCAGCACATATCTCAGTGGCCACGCAAGGCTCAATAGGCTGCCGTGAATTACAGGTCACGTGACTCTGCTTCAGTAAGAGACTATCTTCCATCACAGCTAGACCCCCTTTGCCCTCCCCGCAGTCAGTAGCCTAAGCAGGTATTAATAAAGGTCTCCTTTTTTAAATTGCACAGCTCTAAATGGTCTTTAAGGGACCCAGCAGTAATCTCAAGATCCCTATATTTTAGCAGGAAAGCAGGACAGAGGAATTAATAAGAGCCTTTTCTGTGTAAACTGCTCCCTGCTCTAAGGCTATAGCGTGATGTCAGGGCGCTAAGAGAATTTTAAATGCACAGGATGGATTGTTTGTGTTGCAAAAGCGAAACAGGGGGCAAAGGCTAAGAGACTTGAGGAAATTGAAAGACTGCCAGGGATGCTGGGATGCAAATAGCAACAAAACAGGGATAAATGCTCCTGCTCGCATATGCAGGAGTCCTGCAGAAGGGGGAGAAAAAAGGTTATTAATTTTCACCAGGCTGTATCTTACAGCTGGTGGCTCAGCATCAGTTTTTGGTGTAATGAAAATGGTCTGAGCAGAAGATAAATGGTTCATAAAGTGGACCATTTAGATGCAATCGAGGCTCAATCTGCCCAGTGACTAATCACGTCCCCCCAGTAAAGCTGAATTCTACTAACAGACTTTTTTTTTTCCCTGGCTGTACCAGTGAATTGTAGCCGGGTCTAAGTTCAAGGCAGGCAGAGAATTATCTTGATTTATTAGCACACTCCCTGGCCGTGCCACTCGCTCGGCTGTGCCTTTGTGGGGCTTCTGCCCTGTTGCTGTCGGAGTGTAATTTTTACTGTTCCCCTGTGACCAGTACACAGCATCATTTTCAGCTGCTAGAAAAATGGGCTGCTTTTGCACCTGTAATTTTTCTTCTTTTGCTGCTGAAGGTATATAATATATCTCTAAAGTACGTAATAAGTTTCTGAAAAACGTGTTTTTAAAAGAAATTGATTCCGGTGGTTTATAAGCCTGAGCAAGGCCACATAAGGAAATACACCAGATTGCAAAGGTATGCGTGGCTGGCGAGGCAGCCATTTTTCCCCTTCCGTTCAGTAAATCCTGACTTCTATCTAGTCCAGACTATCGTTTCAGACATTTTTCTATACAGTAGTTGCTTCTCATAATGAACTCAGATCAAATAAAAATGCTGTTTATATTGAGACTTTACAAGTCCTGATTACATATAAAATAGAGTAGAATCCCTCATAATGACATTTAATTGTGAGAAAGAAAAGATCCCACTCGAAGAGCATTCAGCTGCATTTGTTCAACGTTCCTTTGCATAATGCCGTTTATAGATCATCCAATTATGACATTATTATGAGCAGCATAAGAGTAACTCACTGGTTCCCCATATATTTAGACCTATGGAAAATAAACTTGGGGGTGATTTTCATCATATCGACTGGGACTTACTCACAAAAGGCCCTTCGTTTTCATGAGGTTGACTACCCATTTGGCTAATTCTGATGCTTCATCCGTAATCTCATGAGCATCTTCAGAAGGGAAATTATTGCTGCTGAGGACACTAGAATTGGCCAAGTCCCCTCCTCTTTGAGGCTCTAAAGATTCTAACAGAACATTAATAACCCAACAAATGGCATGGGGGGAGGAGGCCCGAGCTGTTTTCTTCTGAGCCCTCCAAGGTTATTTTTTTGTTTTCTGAAGGACCTGACAGATATGATAGGTAAACTAGCAGGTAATAAGCAGGGAGAAATGCTGCTGAAAACCTCAATGATCATACATCTTTTATAAAAAGAGCCCAAGTTTTCTGATACCTGCCTCTGCAGTCTCACTCCTTCAATAACATCGGTTTTTCTGTAGGCGGCAGAAGGTGTAGATTCATTAGTCTGAGCCGCCTCTCAGACCTACATCTGTCTATTTAGCAGGGTGAGCTGTCACCTGCCTTCCTTTCTTTTTCACAGAGCTTTGACCAATGCAGCTGTGAACTGGATTTACAGGAAAGCAAATGGGCCTGTGGGATACCGGCCACGCCTACAGTTTGAGCAGCAAAATAAATAAATAAATAAATAAATAAATAAAAGGCAGATAAACATTGCCCACATCATTTGCAGCCCAAAGTATCAGCAGAACACATCTGTAATGACACAACTAAAACAACCAATGCTTTCTGTTGTTCATGTAACAAACATTCATTGCATAGTTAGTATGTGTCGAAAAGAGTGATACGTTCGCAGAACACATAGATGAATGAGGCAGAGCCCTTCCCTCAAGAACCTGTAATCCCAAATGACTGATGACTGACTGACTGATTGACTAAATGAATGAATGATGTCTCTAAACCATATGATGCTCAATAAATCTGAAAGACTAAGGCCAAGGGTTAGTAACCTCTGGTTCTAGTCAGGACCACTTAGGGTCCGTGTGGCTTTGGGGAAGTCATATAACTTCTCTGTACTCTGGTCCCGTGACAATAAAATGAGGATGAGAATCTTCACCCCACTCATTCTTCAAGATGTTTTTGGAATTAATGAGTTAGCATTTGAGCAATTGCTTTGATATGCCACAGAATTTAGGGAGTTATCACTATTGCCTGAAAGTTCAAGGACTACCATAGAGTCATGGACACCATGCCCAAGGGCTTCAGGTCAAGGGAGGAAGAGCAAGCTGGAATACAGCCCACTTCTGGCTCACCAAGCCATGTGATTGATTGGGTGGGGGCTGGGTCACTCTAGAGAAGGGGCACAGGTTTCTCATTTGCACAAATGCACCAAATGGATTAACAACAGCGTGTGCAAATGTGTAAAGTATGTGTAGCAGCTCTTGGAACCATTCCATCACGGAGCATTTCCATAAACCGTTAAGTGCCGAGCCTTCACTTGCTTCTGTCACGTTCTATGTGGGCCACTAACACCAAGCTATAATATCTTGAAAAACCACACCTTGGTTAAAGAACATGATTTTTAAAAATTTATTTAGCCCATAAAAACATAGCCTATTTTTAATTCACAAGATTATAAATGTGTATGGGTGAGAAAGTTTTCATAAATGAAAGCATAGCTTACACAGCAGGTAGATCAAATTCTTTAGAAATATCCCTTGATTGAATGGCGCTGCTGAGAGTTAAATTGGTCCAGTGTGACCTCAACACAAGACCCATTCAACTGCAAGCCAGAATAGTTTTTATGTGTTCTCAGCATTCTCCAAAAGCCCAAACTAAATAGCCCTATCCGTCACTGATTCTGCTTTTACCCGCCTTATCTTTATGGCACTGATAAATACAGAAATTATATTTTTGGTTTTGTTTGCTTCCTTATTTTCTATTTCCCCATTTAGGAACTCTTGAGCAAGTCTTGATCCTCAGTTTCCTCATCTGTCAAATAGAGATGCTAACACCATTCAGGACCAAGAGGAACCACTGACAGTAAAGAATCTGATGAAAGTTGTGTGAGCCCTTGACAGCACTGACCCAAGCATCCTGAGAATGCCTGAATCCTGCCCAGAACATAACAACTTTTCCATACAGAGCCCCTGACAGATAGATATGGTCCAGTGGCAGCAGCAAATAAATTAAAATCATGCTTCTCCAGTGAGCCTGGAACAGTGACAGAGCCCCAAACCAATCCGTCAGTTTATCCTGCCTCGAAGTAGAACAGTAGATAAAAGAGATCAAGGGAAAAGGCTGAACCAGGATGTGTGTGTGTGTGTGTGTGTGTGTGTAATAGAGGGGGTGGGGTTGAAGGAAGAGACAGTAGCCAGCAGCCTGATCACCTTTCCTGCAGCCGGCAAGAAGAAAGAACACCCAAGAGGAGCAAATCTGTGTGTCTGAATTTTAACTTACGGTTACTTTGCCTGCTGAAAGAATGGCGTTCTGCAATAAAACCAACGAATAGCAACTCCTTTTGGTGGTGGTGAGGTGGGGGCAGGACAGTGGAGGCGGAGAAGTCGGCAGCAGAAATAGTAGTGAACACTTGACCGCCCACACACCGGTCTCGAGCACCTGACACCTACTGGGTACTCAGGACCCAACAGTGAATGAGATCATGATGATCTCATCAAAGAACATTTTCCAAATAAAATGGACTAAGGAGAATTTACTTTTGAGTGACTTACATGAGGATGACCTTCAGAATTGTCACATATGAGTGTAGATTGTGGTCCTCTGTGAAGGTACCTCACCCACTTCAGGGTTATCCAATGCTCTAGTCAGTTCGGGCCACTGTAACAAAATATCAGAGACTAGGTGATTTAAACAACAAACATTTATTTTTCACAGTACTGGAAGCTGGAGAGGTCAAGTCCAAGGTGCCAGGTGATTCAGTTCCTGGTGAGATAACTCTTCCCAGTTTGCATACAGCTGTCTTCTCTCTGTATCCTCACGTGGTGAAAAGACAGGTCATCTCTCTTGTGTCTCTTATAAGGGCACTAATTACATCATGGGGGCTCCACACTTAAGACCTAATCACTTACCGGGACCTCACCACCATCAGATTGGAATTTAGGAATCCCCATATGAATTTGTGGGGGACACAAACGTTTAGTCCATAACATCTTTTTTTTTTTTTTTATAATTGGCAATAATAAAAAATAAAATCATGCTACCTCAGAACTTCCATTTTCTTTTTTAAAGAATGTTCAAAAAAGAATGGCTTAGGGATTTTGGCTGACATTTATGTGGAAAGACAAGTATTTATTCTTTCTACCAACTAAGTCTTAGAAAACTAAATGGCTTACCAGTTCTGTGTTGCAAATAAAATCAACACGTCTCTCTATAAGTTATCAGCTTGTCTCTAAAAACACTTGGATTAATCTAGTATCTTCTTGTCTCTATGTTAAGATAATCATGACAACTGGGTAAAATATTTATCAATAGAAAATTGAATCCAAGTACACTAAAACACTCACTGAGCAACTTTGACAAGCCAGTAAGAATTAGGCGTAAGACTTACATTAGAGGTAGTATCTTCCGATGCTACAAATAGTGGAGCTCAATTGGTAAACTGGCTTTGAGAATAAAAATAGGGAGTAAGAATTCATGTTGACAGGGGCTGTCCTGTCAGCACTTTACACATTCACGGGTTCTGTATGTTTCTGTGAACCTCTTTATATTTACTGGTGTGACTATATTTGTCCTGACAGTAGGCACGTGTGTGTGTGTGTGTGTGTGTGTGTGTGTGTGTGTGTGTGTGTGCGTGCGTGTGTGAGGGAGATGGGGGCAGGGGGAGTATGTGTTATTCATGCTGGGACACAAATATGCTAATTAGCTAATTATTTACTGATTTGACAACTAAAGATGATTTTTAAAGCCCAATTGGCCACAAATTATTGACTTTTTCCCCCTGTACTTCGGAAAACTGTTCTTTAAATGGAAAATTATATTAATGATAATAATAAAAATAATTAGCATCACTCTAAAACCTGATATCTCAATTTTGTCTTCACATAGTGCTATGTCCTATTATTGTCACATTTCTTAAAAATTAATCCATATGTAGTTTCATTTTTCCCAGCTCGGCAAATGACGCGGTTTAGCCAAAGACTATGGGCTCCATTCTCTTCCTACTTATAATCGAGGCTGAAGATAAGAATTGAACAACCAGGCAAAAACTTAGGAAAAGCTCCAATTTTCATATTCTCCTTCTGTCTGAGCTTTCTACAAGAGGATGGCTGGCAATACTAAAGAAATCCAGGATACAGAGTAGGAAGACGTGGAGGATTCAAACCAGAGATGCCATTGCTGATGAAAGGCACCTATGGCTGCTATCTGACTTGGTGACAATATCTGAAACTACTTCCCACTGCACCTTCCCCCAGGACAGACTGGATAGGGAAGGAGAAGTACCGTGCAGAATCCTACCTGGCTGCTTCTCCTCCAATTGCATGTTCAGCAGGAGAGACTTACTGGCAGGTTCAGGAACCAAGGTTGGTCCTCAATCCCTACTCGCCCTTGTTTGAGATGTAGTTTTTCCTTCTAAGCAGCAAAAAAGGCAGATGTTGATCAGACATCTTTTCCTTCTACTGAGATTTCTAAAGCACTGACACAGCTCATCCCCTGCACATGATCAACCACAGGTGCAAGAAGAATTAAGGATGAAAAAAGATCATTACGCACATGACCTTGGTTCATATCTCAAAAATCAAACATCTGGATAGGATAGGCACTGCAAACCCTCAGACTGGGAGGAGGAGGGGACCAGAGTCATGTGACATTTTAAGAACATCCAGATCCAGCCCCTGGACACTCCTGGGTTTGAGAGGGTGCATTCTTTTCTCATTAATTATTTTGTCATGTACCTGAAGTCTACAGTTCTTAGGAAGAATTTTATTCTAACCAAGGCAGTCAAATGATGTGTGGGAAGAGTATTGGGGAAAGAAGTTAAAAAATCTGGAATTTCTGAGTTGTAGTAAATATTTTTATGGACCTGGTTGCTATAACCTCATGAGGAAGAACCATCGTGGGACACCAAGTTCCATATCTGAGCAGTTGCAAATATCAATTCCTAAAAAGTTAATAACCAGAAAGAATTGACGTCTTCCCCTTGTTCCCCTTGTTTCTCCACAAGAGAGAATTTATCAAATATTGCCCTGATACTCAACACCTGATAGAACCTACCTCTCTCCAGTATTTTACTGAAGCAGGATCAAAATAGCCTCTGCCTGTAGAGGGCCAAGTGTCTTTCTATGGACAGGGAACAAAGGCACCACTACTCAAAGGAGTAAACCAGAAGCCTGAAATTTTCACTGCTATGATGAACACTCGGGAAAAGCAATGCTCCTAGCTTCGAGGTTTAAAGTCACTGTTCGAACAACTGACCTGTCCAGTTATGCCCATACTATGTGCCAGCTACTGTTCCAGGTGCTTAAGATATGTCAGTGAATGAAACAGATGAAACCCCTGTCCTCACAGAGCAAAGAAAAAAGCTGGTTAATAGACTTGGTATAACATCCCCAACACCAGTATCCCCACCAAGTTGTTACCAAGACAACCCAATTCCATCTTGTGCAGTGTTAATTTCCAAAGGTATTTTAATACATATTTTGATGTGGTGATAAAAATGGCAGCAGTGGCCTAGAACACTAGTCTTCTATTCCTTCAGAGCTGAAACTGTCAATTCAGTGAACTAGTGAAAATTCTAAATGTTATATTTGGAGTTGAATTCAGCCAAACCTACCGTGAGCCAGTTGCAGGAATGAAGCATAGAGGTGAGAGTTCAAAACCCTCAGTCTATCCTGACATAGGCAGCAACTCTGAGAGTCACTATCCATCTGTGTCTTCGACTTGAGACCACCACCTCACCCCCACAGACCAGGCCCGCACAAGGGTGGAAAGTAGCCTTTGGGGGTCTTTGCGGGTTCCGGTTGGATGTTAGCCAGCCATTCAGAGGTGAAAGCCATCTAGCCTCTGACCACCACTCCCCTCCCCCAGCCATTGAATTCCCTGAGAGGTAAAATGGCTTGCCTGTGCTTGCTACATCCCTCTTTTCTGCCCTCATTTTTCATTTATCTTTATCAGTGGACGTCTGGAAAATCTAATTGCCGTTATTTCCATTTTGATCAGGCTAATAGGAATCTGAGACGGAAAAGCTTCCTCCCTCTTCCCACTCCCCGAATTGACAAAAAAAAAAAAAATCATAATAGTAATAACAATAAAATAAAAGCCTACATTGATAAGGGAACTATAACTTGGTCTTTTGCCTTAACAAAATTTGCTTTCTTTAAAACAGAATATGCCTCATAGCTCTATGATTACTTTGGTGTGTTGCATTCACCAGCATAAATAAACCTACCGCTTTTGAGCTGGGAAGGCTGCTATTTTAAAGATGAAAAAATTTCAGCTTCTGGATGGCTGCTTTCATTTAACACAGCTTCAAATGAATTTATGAACTGTTCTATAATGTTTTCTGCATACACCAAATGGCAGGCGTTAGGCAGAAACCCAATATATGTTTAGTTAGTATATAATAAACATAATATTTACATGGGCTATGCACTGTGTTAAGAATCAAGAGCAGTTGCTCTATAAACTGTTATTGAATTCTCTAACACAGAGCGCTAACCAAGTGGTCCATCAAGATTCCAGAAGAATCTTCGAGAAGAGGTCCTGACCTACTCCAAGTACACGGACACATGTGCATTTGTTGGCACACAGGTGTGAGCAAACAAACCTATGTCTCCTTCATTTAAAAAAAAATCTCTTTAATCGAAATCTTGACTACAATCTCATTTTCTTTGGCCGCTAGGATGACAATGTAGTTTAAGATACTGTTTTTAACTTTAAAGGCGTCTCTGTGGTTTTGAAGAATGTTTCAGGGGCTAAAATATACATATATATATATATATGTATTTTTTAAATCCCAGTAGATAGAAATACCAGTTCATTTCTTAAGCAATAAACAGAAAGCGGGGGGAGGGGTGCTGAATAAGCACGCTTAGATGGAATTTTTCTTTGAAAAGCCCACTAGTTAGGCACTATAACACTTCAGTTGATATTTCTACAGTGCAAACACGATAGTGGAAATTAAGTTGCCCCAGCAAATTCAGTTTAGTGGAAATTTGTTATGAATAAAATGCTGCTGTTGGCTCTAGAACATTGAATTTATCCACCAAATAATATCTCAGAAATACCCCTTCAGAAGAAATCAGCTCTAAATAATTGATAAATTTGGTTTGTTTAGAAACCTTTTGACCTCTGTAATAGAAAGTAAAAACACATTTCAGTTATTAAAGTCACATATACTCCCTCTGGTCAGAGCAGCTTTTAATTTTAAACTGGGCTCCGTAGGGGCCATTTGATAAAGCTTAGAGGAATTTTTCAACTGCCGCTGTTGGATTTGGGTCAACCTCCCCTGGGAAAATAGAAAAAGATAAATTTGCTGCTTTTCATAACACACAAGAAAAATTCAGAGATTTTAAACATTAAGACCTATTGAAAGTGAAAGATGGTTTTTTGGTAGCCCCTTTGGATTACCTTTCCTTCCCCAAACTCTCTCTTTCTCACTCTTTCTTTACCTCTTTTCTTTACAGAGAAGGTTTAAATGTTCATATTGTTAAAATAAAGATACAGAAAATCAGCATTTATTACTGTGTAAAGCATTTCTTTTTAGATAAAAGTTGTAGCTCTCATCTACCATATTTAGTGTAATCCTGAAATTTCAAGAGAAAATAGCAGGATATTATTTGAAGTATTTTCTTATTTAAACATTTTTTTCAAATACACTCATTAAATAAATACTTTTATTGGCTATTTCTCTTTTGTAATAAAGGCAAAGCTTAGTGATTGATCTCCAATATGCCTTACCATGTTAGAAAAAAGTGCTCAATGCAAAGAGTTTACTTTTTATAACATTATTGTCATATCGTTAATACATATTTTAAAATAGAATTCTTCTTTATAATCAAGAAATTAAAGTATAAAATTCATCTCTGTTGTTATATTTACCTAAGATACATGCCCAAATTACATAGCTTAAATAAGGAGATTTTCATGAGTACTTTACAAATTTTGCATCTCAATAATGTACATTGAAATTATGTTTCTACTACCCATGTACACCAAGCACACCTCAATTGCATTTGAACGTGATTTTATTACTCCATGAGCTCGTGAAGGCAAAGGATTCTATCTGATCTTTAATATAGTCATTAGAAACCCGATTTGTTTTTGTTGCCCAAAAGATGATTAAAAATATTCGGTGTTGGAAAAGCTTACCCAGACCTAAACATTAGAAGCAAGTAATGGTCCCTCTCCAGTCACATGTCACCTATTGGGGGAAAAAAAATGGTTTCGATACTGTTTTTCAAAGCTCCCCTGCTGGGGACCCCACATCTCAAATTTCTTTGTTTCCTCCATTCCATCCCCACCAGACTCTATCCCCTCCTTCTGCTTCCTCTCAAACATTTCATGAGCCAACACATCCTCTTGTAGGTAATTCTGCAAGTACCAGGCACTGTGCCGATCAGGGTGACTGGATTCTCAGAGTTTCCAGATAAAGACACAAACAGGGACCACAAAAGATAGAAAAAATTTTCTCATCTTGATGATGTAAAATACAAGTAGCTTTTGACAATGAGCTTTTCCTTCAGCTTGATTTTGAAGCCACCTGAGCTAAAGAGTATTGAGAACTATTATGAAATAATGAAGAGAAAAAATATACATAAATAAGAAGCAACTTTCTTGTTTATCTGAGTTTAAAAGAGGTGGAGGGTTTGAGAGGAGAGAAGAGAAATGGCTAAAGAAATTAGGGTGAGTACATATCTCGGCAATTGGGGGAAGGAATTCAAGTATCACACAACCATAAAAATAAATATCCTTATGTCCTCGGATTTAAGAGCTACTCCAAGACATTCTGAAACTTGACAAGACAGAGACGCAAGTGCCTTTGGGTCTTCAAGGCACGAACAAGCCTGTCCAGAGACTTGTTTGTGCCTTGAAGACACAATACTTGTGTCTTCAGGCACAAGTACATGATGACATAACAGTTGCATGATTATATTCCACACTCTCAAAAAAGCAAAAGAACCATGCTTTGTCTTCAGCATCTGGGGCTTATGCCTCCTCAACATATATTTAGATTTTTATCTTTAGGAACTAATTTGTTAAAACTAAATGATGCATGCTCCAGTTCACATGCAAAAGAGGATTCTGAAGGACCAGTGCCCACACTGATTAGGATGTCTATTATCAAAAAAAGCAGAATTTAAAAATAAAATTAAATAAATAAATAAATAAATAAATGTTAGTGAGGATGTGGGAAAATCAGAACCTTTGAGCAATATTGGTAGAAATGTAAACTGATGCAGCATCCTTGGAAAACACTATGGTGGTTCCCCCCAAATTGAAACAGAATTACATGAGATCTAGCAATTACACTTCTGGGTATATATCCAAATAATTGAAAGTAGAAACTCAAATAGATATTTGCACACTCATGTTCATAGCAGCATTATTCACAATAACCCAAAGATGGAAATAGTCCAAGTGTCTGTAGACAGATGAATGAATAAACAATATGTGATATATACATACAGTGGAATATTATCCTTAGAAAGGAAGACAATTCTGACAAGTGCTACACCATGGATGAACCTCGAAGACATTATGCTAAATGGAATAAATCAGACACCAGAGGACAAATACTGTATCATTCTACTTATAAGGGGTACCTAGAGTAGTCAGATTTGTAGAGACAGAAAATCGCAATGGTTTTACCAGGGGCTGTGGGCATGGAGAGTTAGTGTTTAATGGGGACAGAGTTTCAGTTTGGGAAGATGAAATGGTTCTGGAGATGGATGGTGGTGATGGTTACACAACAGTGAGAATGTACTTAGTGCCACTGAACTGTACACTTAAAAATTATTAAAATGGTAAATTTTATGTTATGTATATATTACCACAAATTTAAAAAAAAAAAAAAAAAAAAGGACCAGTGCTCTACTCACTGGAATCTCATAATAAAAATGAATAAATCGAATGTGAGCAGATCTTTCTGTTCCAGTCAATGAAACTGTGCCCAAAATAATAATCCTTATTTAATATTTTTGCTGCTTTCTCTTCTGTTTTATATTCTCTTTTCTGTTGTCATGCTGCCTTGTCAGACCAGCAGTGTGAGAGGGCTTCTGGTCGTCTTGACTTTAAATAAAACTTTTCTGGAAGTTTGCAGAGGTTGGTTTCTAATAATCCTTCTGATGTTTGAGACATTTTCTTCTATTCCCGATTTACTAAATTCTTATTAAGCACAGATAGTTTATTCCATTAAACTGATTAATCAAATTTAATTGTTTCTCCTTGAGAATGCTATTATTTTTTGGTTTCACATAATTTTATTTTTGATTACAAAGATTTTTAAGATATTCACGTGGCTAGTTTTCTCACATTTAAAATAAAGCCAGGTTTAGTCAAATGAAAATGCTTTCAATTAATCTTAGTAGGTTGAATGTCCTCATTCACTCTGCCATAGAATTTTAAATGAACCCTAAGCATTTATCACAAATAGATTTTTCTTTCCTTTTTTCTCACTCATGTATCTGTGTCCAGTAGAGCCCAGTTGTCATAATCTCACTTTTCCTAGCATTAATTCACAAATAATTTAAAGTTCCATCTTCTAAAACCAGATCAAAGCTTCTGGAAAGAAGTGAGTAGCCACTTATGACTCTATGCCTTGGTTTTATAAAGGGTTTCAAAGTGAAATTTTATAACTAATTTGTTCTTATTCCTTAGTATTGCTCTCCCAACATCACTTAAGTCTTTCTTGCATGGCATCAATTTGAATTAAAATTAAAATATTTTTATGTGATCAGAAAATAATTTCGTAATTGAGCTGACGATACTATCAATATTTAGATTCATTAGCATTAGAATGTTTGTTCCATAAATTATTTTTTTCCTAAGGCTAATTCTGGCAAAGATCAAATTAAAAGTACTAGTTGAGAAAAATCTTCAGAGCTCTCCTAAACGAGCTGGCCTTTGACAAACACCCTGGTGCCCAGTTACACACTCGAAATTTGTTGCCTGATCATTTGACCTTGAGTCCTGCTTTTACTACATCACTCACTCACTCAACAACTCCTTTTTCCTCAGAAGATTTTTTTCTGTGTTCACAAACTCCAGGTTGTGAAACATGAGTTCAGTGTGGAGAGCATCCATTATATGGCACCTTGTTTAAGAGGAAAGAGAGGTTCTATTTTTCATGTTTCTCTATGCACACATCTTTATGGTTCATCCAAAAAAAAGAAAAAAGCTAAAATAAAATGAGTTTCTTACTTTCAAAAATATAATAAGAAAGCCTGGTTCAGTCCAAAAAGATCTTATTTTACTTAGTATAAATGTCATACATTATATTGGTATACTATTTCTATGCTGCTTTAATTTACATACACAACTTTATAGATAAAAATAAAAAGTTTGTGACTAAGTGTATCCTATTCCTCTTCAAACTCAGATTAGATGTATATAAATACAGCCTACATTCATGGTTTGTTGGATTTATCAAATAATATAAAATTTCAATGACCCTACATGTGTATCTCCAGTCTTACTCTTTCACCCAAGGTCTAGTCTATGTCTAACCTTCTATGAGGTGTTTTACTTGAAATAGTTATAATTTCTTCTCAATACATGTCCCAAACTATGTATATCTTCTCCAAAACAGGAAATTTGTCCCTATTGGTGGTACAACCATTATATTTGTCTCTAAACCTGATGCCATCTCGGATTCACTCTTTACCTACAATATTAGTCCAATGACATTAGTCTGCCATCAACCCTGTATTGACTGTCCAGGGAGTACCAGGCTTTTTTTTGTTTTTTTTCGTCCCTGAAGTTTCTAAAACGCATCCATTTCTTCTCATTGCCCCTGTCATCCTAATTCAGGTTCCTGTCACCTCTCACCTGGATAACTGCAGATTATTCTGTAGTTGCCTCTTTTGTAGCCCAACCCTACACATGCTCACACACACACACACACACACACACACACACACACACACACAGCCCAACAAACATCAAGCTACCAATGTCTAAACAGTATCTTGAAAAGGTTGCTTTCATTAAGTCATGTACCAACCCAGAAGTAGTCATTGATTCACATTATACTGCCTTGAATCTAAGCTCATTTACTTGATTCCTAGACATTTATTAAACATCTGATATGCCTATCAAGACTCTTTATAACCTGGACTCCTGTCTTTTTAAGTTACTTGCCATCACTACCCAGCAGTTAATATCAACTTCACCTAATGGCTCTATCATAACATGGACTGCAGACCATGATGGATTCATTCTTGCCTTCACACTATGTCTCCTGCTCTAATCTCCAGTCTTCTTCCCTTCTAACCAAAGCATTTCTATTTTGGAAAATTTCCTGATAATTCCAAACTTTATCGATGTCTCACTCCCCTGGAAAACACCTAGTCTGTTCAATCCAATTTCATATTTACTCCTTATCACTGAGAACAATTTCTTGCCAACCAATTAATAAGCCCATTCAGATGAGAGCCCATTCTTCTGTAATTCTTTTAAGGGCACCTAGAGTGCTTTACACATACAGGAAACATATTGGTTGATTAATTACTTAGCTCTTTATCATTTACACTGCTGTATGCACTTGGAAACTTTATTCATAATTATATCTTCTTTAGGAACTCTAACAAAAGCAGGAGCAGCAAATATTGTTAATGATTATTGACTAAGAACTGATAGTCTTCAGGAGAGAGAATACAGCTGGATAGTTCCTACAGAAAGCCATTTGGCAAAAGTCAGGCCATATTTCTAGGTAGCTGGACATCCTCCCAAGATAAGGCACACTCCGGAAGACAACTGTGTCTGGTATAAACATGCATTTTTGGAACTGTTGAACTAAAATTCTCCTGATTATTTGCCTATTCAAGATTGGAAGTGTCCATAAATGTTCAGCTAAGTAGAGTCTGTGGGATTGTCTATGACATCCCCATGGTGGAGATCTTGGCCTCGGCTCCCTGAATGATTGGCATGTGCAGACCCTGTCAATATGTTTCTGGAGAGTTTGATGAAAAACACAGGAATAAAGATCAGAAATTGCATTTCCTGCTTGGCTTAAATGATGGGAGACTTGAAGGGTGGGAGTTGCTTTCCCCCTTGGCCATGAGACAATTGTATCAGAGTGTTCTGTTTTGTTCTGGCTGGATAGTGTCTACTTATCAAGAGCAGGAAATTGCATTTTAACTTGGATCTGTAGGATGCCTGCCGGGGAGGGGCTGATCTGGTTAGCAGGGTGGATGTGGGAGGGGGACCAGGGCAGAGAACAGTCAGTGCTAGACCACTGCCCGGCCTGGGGCCATCAGGAGCTTGGCAGGAACAAAAACTGCATTAAAAACCAAACAAAACAAAAGGCATGGGTTGAAGATATGAGCAAGCTTGCCTTCTCCAGATGTGAAGAACTTGAGGAGCTATTTTTTCTGATCTGGAGAGGAACATGGCTCCTGGTGTAGAGTTGTCACATCCATATCAACACCATAATATGCACGTTGATTCAGTTTTAGCCCAGACAGGAAAATAAGCGGCAGAATTGTCTGATACCAGATTATAGGCATCATTGATACTGAGACAGGAATATTGACAGGCCATGAAAGAGCTGGGATGAGGGGTTAAAGGGAAAACATATTTTGTGAGCAGGCTTTATATTCAGTTCATAACAAATGTGGTAAGAGATTCCAGGGCTAATTGTAGCTAATGAAAAGACAATGAGAGCTATTAGGGAATTTTAATATACAGGAATATGAAAGCAAAATCACACTGATTCACTCTTCTGTAAACAAAAGCAAATAAATACTAATTGGACATTTAGCAATTAAAATTTAATCTAATAGAATGCATAGAACTGGTTGAGTCTGATCTTTTTTAATAGGTGTTCAGAAAGCACAGCATTCATTCATTTCCAAAGTAAAAAATGTGCGTGGTTTCAAATAAATGAAAAAAGCAAAGACAGACTTCAAATAGAAAACGTATATGTGTATATATGCACGTGTATATATGTACACACACAAAAACATACAGATCGAAGGAAAGCAAAACAGCATGAGATAATATTACTAAAATTATAGCCAAAAGTCTAAGCTGGAAGCACATAATAACTTGTCTTCTTAGACTTTTCATTCTTTTGAATTCTTGTAACTCAGGCCACAATATAATTATCATCGTGACATTACATGTTCATACAAATAATAAATGAAATACACAAAACGCTATTATACTTTTCTAAATTGTGGTTGTTTTTCTTCTGCTCGCCTTATTATAATACTCTTTCAATAAGGAAACCACTGGAGTGGGTGTTTTTTTGTTAGTGGTGTTCTTTATTTTACTACAACTGATATTCCATCTTCTCTAATAAAATTAAAGAATTGCAAATCAGAAAATAAACCAATTCAACTCAGATTTATCTTCATTTGAAAAGTTCTGTATTTGAGCATGGTGTACTCAGATTTGGAATTGCATATTTACTAGGTAGATTTTCATAGTATATTTAACATAAAAATATAGGCGGAGGATATTTTGAAGGAAGGAGACCTCAGACATATAGAAGTAGCTTCGTTGTCATTTTAAATAATGTAAATGCTCATAAATTTACTTAATTAAAATGTTAAAGGCATAGGACCTCATTTTGTGTTGTATTATTTACAACAAGACTGAGATTAAATTTTTTTAAATGTCAGGGTATTTTTTTATTGTTGCAGCACCTTGCCTTTCATTGGACGTACCAAGGCTCTATTCATGCATTCATTCGTTCATTCATTCATTCATTTATATTTGCTTACATCCCAAACAGCTCTGGTTAAAACGTAGTTAATGTACCAACTGCAATTAACCAACTGTCAAAGACTCAACTCCCAACTGTTTGATAAGCTTCATTTAACTAATCTGAGGAGTGGAAGTTTGAAATTTTTTTTTTTTTCCAGGAAGGTAGCTTGTTTCCTTATTTCCTGTCAAGAAAGCCAAGTCCTGTGACCTATAGCTAAAAGGGCTCTTTGTAATTAAGACAGGGTGTCTCCAAGTGAACAGTTCTCACAGTGGGAGGGGCGGGAAATAGAGACAGAGACAGAGACAGAGACAGAGACAAAGAGAAACAGAGACAGAGATGGAGACAGAGACAGAGCCAGAGACAGAGAGAGGAGGAGGAAGCAAAACACCCCTTAACGGAGTAATCAGCCAATTCCCGGTCCCTCTGCCCATGAGCCTCCCGCGCCCGCCGGGCCACCTCTGCTGCCATTGGCTCTGTGTCCACTTTATGGAGCGCGGAGTCTATTAAGACCTTGGCGAGTGAGCCGATCGCAGGGTGCTGCTCTCTCCGCTGTGCCAGCGCCGAGACAACCAGAAACTGATCAACCGTGTTATATCAATAACATTCTCACACCAGGTTGTGTAAATTGATCTTTTACAATTTCTCTCGGTGACAGTCTCTGTAACCAACAAGATAAATCATTCCTCCTGTGGCTTTTTTATTGATTGCTGAGACCTGTATAAAAATTACACTGCTCAAGCTGTGAAGTGAACATCCTCATAAAAGAAGACTTTTTTTATTTACAATCAAAATATGTTTGGGCCTAGATCAAGTGCAGATTTACTAGCATAGAACTACAAGAACAGTGAAATTTAACAGATTTGGAAAAACTAAAAAATTAAAAAGAAATCATACCACCAAAAACCAACCATCACGAACTTCAGGAAAATACAATGTGCGTCAAATTAAGACCACAATTTTTTTTAAAAAAAGAAAAGCTTCGTACATTTAATTTTAAGCTTAACAGTGAACAGAAAGCCAACTGCTGAAAAAGAAAGAAAGAGAGAGGGAGAAAGAGGGAGGAAGGAAGGGGGGGGAGAGGGGAGAGAGAGAGAGAGAGAAAGAAAGAGAGAGAGAAATGAAAGAAAGAAGAAAGAAAGAAAGAAAGAAAGAAAGAAAAAGATAAAAACTGCCACAACCAATTTAACCTTTGCAATGGATTTTATAAGCTAACACAAATTGTCTTATGATTACACCCTCAGTTCTTGTTATAATATTAAAAACAAGAACCTAGAGCCCTTTTTATCCTGTCAAGAAACTTGGGTACCTTAGACAAAATCATAGAACAATGAACTCCAGAGATGAGACTTGATCTTTTTAAAGAAGCTGAATTCGTATTATTTTGCCATCATGAAAATTTCTTTAGCTCTGCTTTAAGAGTAATTTAAAATTCTAGAGTACTTAGAATTTTTAAATGGAGTTGAAAAGTAGACAATTGATGTCCTTGAATATATATTTTATATAAATATCGTCTTAGAATATAAACTTTTTTCTTTATAATTTTAATTTTATATTCTACTAAAGAAATAAAGACATTTGCAATTTAAGAACACTGTGTTGAGAAGGGTTTTAAAGTAAAAACACTGCGTATTATTCCTTAAACTTCTTGCAGTCAATTTTCCTTCAAGGGCACAATTTTGAATCACCTGCTAATAAATGTGGTCGCTTCCCGAGACAGAGTCTAGAATCCACTTTTTGGAAAAGTGCAAAAAAAAGTTAAATATTTTCGCATCATCTCATAAGATGAGTTAGCAGTGTTTGTAAAATAAAGAGAATTACCGTAAGTTTTTGCTGCCTACCATTGCTTTCCCTGCAAGCCCTGTGAGGCGGGTATTGTGTTTCAACTCAAAAAGCATTTCACAGACCTAAGAATCTGAGCACAGCCTTTTGTATACATCTAAGAGGAAAGGACAGAGATAGTCCTTTTTGTCCCTTCCCCTTGAGCCTTTGCCCGGTTTCTCTGAAGCTGTCCTCTTTATTTGCAGTTTTAGAGAAGGCCCTTTCAATGGGACAAGCCAAAGAGAACTGCAGGGGTGGGGGTGGGGAGGGATGTTTGGGCTGGTTTCCTCACTTTCCTGGCCAGGAGGAAAAGTGAGAGTGTGAAAGTCTGGCTAGAGGCCCCTCACCTCTCTGGGAGACACTTTCACTGGGAAAGAACAGCAAGGCACACACGTTCTGGACAAATAACATTAAACAGGAAAAAGGCAACTGGCTCTAGAAGCAAGGCCAGAGAGGGGGCCGCTGAGCACAGCGGCTGTCTCCTGATTATTAAAAAAAAAAAAAAAAAAAAAAAAAAAAAAAAGGCAGCATTTGCAAGCGCTCATCTCCTAGCGACTGACTCTCTGCTCAGCCCCGCGTCTGCCTTTCTCCGGGTGACCACAGTCTCAGCTCCTGGCAGGGCAGAGTTCAGCCTTCTGTTTACATTTGGGCCGTCTAGGCCCTGCGCACAGAGACCTACTGTGCCCAGGTTCACCAATTGCCTTTTGGTCCTTTTTAACTCTTGATTGAGTTCTTTGAAAGGCTTTCTCGATTTTTCCTCCGGCATATTTCCAATGAGTATGGACAGTCACCATCAAACTCTCGTAAAGATAGCCAGAAGAGGAGTTGGGGGTTGGGGGTTGGGGGGTTGTTTTTTCCCCTCCTTGCGTGGGAATGCGGAGTGCCCAGCGCCCACTCGGGGGCATATCCTCTCCATGTCTCCTCGCCTGCGAGTATGACATGTCTGCGGCTGCACATTGTCGCCGCTTGTGGGAAAGGGCCGCCAGCCTTTCCGCCGCTCTCGGTAGCCTAATGAGGGAACAATCCCGCTCCCCGGGGCTGCCGGCGGGGTCAGGCGCGGCGCCGGAGCCCCTGACAGCGCCATAAATTGGCCTTGCAAAGCCGAGCGCCCCGTGGTCCCCCCTGCAGAAAAGGACCGCCGCCGAGAGCGCGAAAAGGTCAGTCGCGGAGCCCGCCAGAGAGCGAGTGGCGTTTTTTCCAGATCACCTTGTTGGAACGTAGAGTAACAGAGGTCAGACGAGAGGGACAATAGCGGGGTCCAAGGGTGAATTCCGGGGGGGTGAGGGCGGGGAGCTGAACCCGGGCTCCCAGGTCGAGCAGAATGAATGGGGTGGGAGCTGACTTCGGGGAGCCCAGAAGGGCCCCAGAGTCGGGGATCTTGGGGCTGCCCTTCTATCCACCCCAGGGAAAGAAGAAATGGCCCTCGTTGAAGAAGCGATTTCTGCTGCTCACAGAGGTTTTTTTTTTTTTTTCTTTATGTTATTTCTCCTTCTTTTTGGAATGATAATACAGATCTTGTCAGAAAGGGATAAGATGAGAAAATCACTAGATGGGGTTTTCTTTTTTTTTTCTCACGAAAGTTATACATATAATGCAAAGTACCTTTTGAAGTGTTTCTTCTTTAAACCAAAAAACAGTTTTCCAAGGGAAAAAAAAAATTTTTTTCAATCTCAAAGAAATAAATGACATAAGGTTACTTTTTCTGGTTTTTATTTAGTGTTAATATGTTTTTTGTTGTTGTTGGGTTTTTGTTTTGTTTTGTTTTGTTTTGTTTTGTTTTGTTTTGTTTTGTTTTGTTTTTATCTCTCCAGGGACAAGAGAGAGAAAAAGAAGGGGATCTAGGGGTGAATGGAGGGGGAAGCTTATATGAAAAGAATTTAAGTGAGCGTTTAACTTGAAAAATCGTATTTAAAAAAATATTTGCCAAAATAGCATCGTAAATGTAGCCAGATATCTGGTTTTAATAGGATGATTCAGGAGTTTGTCTATTGCAGGCTTAGGGCTGCCAACATCTTCCTCCAATCATGACCTTCCCAAACATGAATTTCACTTACATGAACCCAAAGAGTTGTTTGCTAGACAGAGTAACTATTTACTTCTGAAATTGTGTTTGCACGTGCTGTGGTTGGAATTTTCCTTTTTTTTTTTTTTTTTTTTCTGACGGGGTGGGTTTACTGCTATCTTAAGTGAAAAGGGACACTTCTTTCCCCAGCCCTGTATCTTCTCTCTTTAAAGACCCTGACTTATATCACACACGGAATTGTGCAAGATGCAAGCTATGCTGCTAAGAAATGAGTTTACAAAGACTTTCCTCCCTTCTCTCCTCGGTGGTAGGGTCCTCAGTATCCCCTGCCTCAGGACAGTGACTCAGCGACAAGAAATGGGCAGTGGGGAAACAGGCCAGGGATCTTATTTGATCTACCTGCCCGACCCTGCCCCGCCCCCCACACATCAGAATAATAGAACAGAAAGTCTCCCCTATTGAGTAGAGAGGGGTATGGCCACAAAAAACTGGGGAAAGTACATAGAAAGTCAAAGAGAGGGTGATAAGAGGGATAGGAGTTATACTTTTTTTATATAAAACACATGACCCACTTGACTCGGAGGTAAACAGAAGAACCTCTGGTTTGTTTGACTGATTTTCCTGTTTTATTATTCTCAGAAGCCTGAATCCTAAAGTCGCCTAAAAGAGAGTGAGTTTTTCTACCCTGCAGGTTTCCTGGTATAGAAAAAGCACTGTGAAATAAGGAGGAAAAAAATGCAGGTGTGACCTAATACTCTTCATACAGAACCACAGAATTAGATAAATATGTATTTAAGTGTTATTCCTGAAAGTTTGAAGAAAAAAATTCACTTCTAAGGTAAGTCGTATTGAGTTCCCCTTTTAATCTGATTACCTTCAGAGTACTTGGCTTGCTTCCTAAGGGTGGGTAATAATTGTGGCAGACGGTTACTGAAAAACCATTTGGAGGCAAGAAACAAGGATTATGTTCTAAATTAGGGCCCTAAATTAAGTTGAACAACGATTTAGTTCACATACTTCAGGTGCTTTCCAAAGATTCCGATTAAAATCACATTTTCTCATAATTTATATAGAAAGAGAAGCCAAAAGCATGTCTTTCTCGAACTGTGGGAAAACTATCCACAATAGTATTCAACATCAGACAAACATAAAATTTCTTTAAAATGAAATCGGGGGGATGGGGAAGTGGGAGACAGTAATTTCTAAGTTACAGCCTGTTATTTTTAGGAACACAATACTGATTTTCAAAAACATATGCAAATGTCAAATTTCCTAACTATCTCCAAAATCTTATGTCAAAAACAATAGTAGTGTTCATAGGGGGAGGACACTGCAAAAAGTTCTGTTCTGTCATATCTGAAGCTGAAAATTTGTTTTCAGCTAACTAACAGCCTTCATTTTAACAATTGAATGGTATCGTTATTACCTAGAGTGGTTTAAATAAATTTGGGGTGCAAACTTGAAGGATAAGTTGAAATTGCTATCCCAGTGACCCAGTGGGATCACTCAGAACAATTTAAAAGACCTCTGACATCGCAGCACTTTTATTTGTGATACTCCTAGTAACTATTCTTCACCTTCTAACTATTTAAAGATATGTGAGCATAGGAAAGTACGTGGTTACTCTTTTCACCTGAGTACATTTCCCATCCCTCTACGGGAAAAGACTAGATACACTTTTGAATTCTTCAACGATTCTATGCAGCTGTTCCATGTAAAAAGCTCAAATGATTTCTCTATTTCTCACCCAGTTCCAAGTTGTTGAACTAATACATTTTAAAAGAGAAGAAAAAATAGAGAGATTATTATTCCAACCTTGTCTTATAAGCATGTCACGTGTTCTTCAAGAATTGTTGGCGTAGTGAAGGAATAATAAAACGTGACATGTAGAAGAAAGACAACACAGCCAAGAGGCCCTATGGCTCAGTGTACTGAACAATAGACAACCTCTAAGGATTCACGCCTGCAATTCTGGCTGTGCCATCAATTCACTGTATGCCTTTGGGTAAGTCACTTAACCTTTCTGGGTCTCAGTTTCCCCATGGGCAAAATGGCAGTTATTATAATAACCCTCTTACCAGTATTTTGCAAAGAACAATGATTACAAATGAATGCAAATCATCTTGTGTGTGTTAAGAATGACATACAAGTGCTACGAAATAGCATAAGCTTGTAGTTCACAATCCACTTTTCCATAAACAACAGGCAGATGTTGCAAGCATGGAATGATAACAGGAATTAGGGACCACCAAGCAAATTACAACCAAGAGAATCCTTTAGAAACAATTCACGGCGAGTCACTGGACCAAAGTGGGGACGTGGGAAAGGAGAATTACCTTTTTTCATGTAAGTTATTGTCAAAAGTGACTTGGGCATAACAAACCATAAGATATACTTACTATGGTTAATCTAAAATTGTTGTAGGAATTTTGGATGGCTGTTTTATATTTTACATGTAGAAAATAGATACACAACTTAGAGAGGGCATTTTATGTTAAAAAATATAAGATGTCTTGCTTAGTATTTATAACATGTCTTGTTCTGTGATCAAGGAGGGTTTTACATGTGGCTTTTTAAGAGCATGGGAGAACATGTAATGATTAACTAAATGTTCTATAATGTTTTACTTTAGTTTGCCTCTGAAAAAAACAAAATAATCCAATTTAAAGACAAGTTATATTTAAAAGCACACTTAAAATCATAATCTCTAACTTTATAAAAACTCAAATAAAAAAATGACAAATGAGAGACATAAAATATTTATGATAACAAAAAGTTAATAGTATGTATTATAGACAGAATTATTACAGTCAGTTAAAAGAGATGAATAACTTAGTTGATAAAAAAGAAGGACAATTGACATGAACAAGGAATTAGCAAAATAATAAATACAAATGTCCAACTCAAATATGAAAAGTATTTAACCTCAATAAGAAATTAAAATTAAAAAGCCCTGCCATGCTTCAGGTGGTAAAGGAATACACTGATACTTTCTGAGGGCATAACTAGAAGTAATCATTAAAGAAAAATGCCACATGGTTATCCCACCTATTTCACTTCTAGGAGTTTATGTTAAAACAAATCATCATTGTACCCTAATATTTAACTATAAGGATGATTATTGCAGCATTGACTGTTATAGTGTATAATTGCAATTAACTCTAAACTTGCAACAATGGAGGAACTGGTTTAATAAACTATGGTGTGTGCATAAAAATACATTATTATCTAGCTAACAGAAAAGATGCTGTGGTATAGAAGAATGCATACTAAATTGAAGGATATTAAAAATGTATTAGATGCAAAAGCAGGTGAGAAACAATATAAAGGGTATGTATCTTGACGGAAGAAGGAAGAATCGGGCAGGATAGGCTAGTTGATCTTGTGATGTAACGAGTCCTCTGGAATTTTAATCTTATAGCAATGAAGGTTGAATCTTCATTTATATTTCAGGTTCCTCTTGGGGCAATAGGGAGCATTGCTCCCCATGTCATCACTCTGTGTCCCAAAGTGAAGCAGCCATCATCTCAAGCATTGGCCATCACCGTGGCAGAAGGAAAGAGAGCTCTCATGTCCAATTCAGCTGGTTCCATGCAGCTACGAAGTACTTGAAACAGAAACTGCCGGAACTGATTGCTGTAAGTGTAAAATATGCACCTGATTTCTAAGACTTTGTAGTAATAATAAAATAATGTAAAGGATCTCGATCATTTTATGTTAATCATATGTTGAAATGATAATCTATTTTGAATATTTTAGGTTAAAGAAAATAGATTATTAAAATTAATTTCACCTGTTTTGTTTACTTTTTTAATGCAGCTACTAGAAAATTTAAAATTACATATGTGACCCATATTTGCGGGAGGCACGGTGTTCTCTAGTGTCTTGTACTAGCAACTAAATGCTGCACCTCATTGGCTAGAATTAGTCACATGACCCTGTACATCAGAAAAGGACAGAAAATGCAGATTTAAAATGCACCCAGAAGGCAGCGAACCGAAAACATTTGGTGAGTAGTCTTAGTTAAGTGCCACAAAATGAGAAAGAGATAGAGAGGAAAAGGGAGCATGCACAAATTTTGGAGAGTATATTTGAAATCATCTGAGTTAAATACAGGCTACTTCTTATCAGAAATTTTAATTAGAAGCCCTTGGGAGTACCTTCAGATGTAAGCAGTCAATTTCTAGAGCAACTAAAAAGGAGTCATGAGGTGACACTGTAATGGCTGATGGATAGGGAAACACTACAAGTATTAAGACACTAGGGGCAGAGAAGAAAAAGTATCAGCAATAATTTGGAGGGAGGGAAAAGCCAACACGCCCACGCGCTCACCAGCGCACATGCGCACACACGCAGGGGCAGACATTTGCAGAGAGCACGTGTTAATTTGCTGTTGAACTGTTTCTTAACTGGGCAACTCTGTGTAGTATGCCCCAAGATGAGAAGCAACAAGAACTGGTTGGTTGCTGAATACTGTTCGCCTAGAGGAAGCCGAGGGGCCAGCAAAGGTATGTTTGTGTGTGGAAGTGTCCGAACATATTGAAAAACCTGAAATGACACACTCCAAAAGCTTTATTATCTTCATCTCTTTGTAATGGCATCCCATGTGATTTCATATGTGTTCTTTTTGCTTATTTTTATTTTCAAATAATCTTCAAGAAACCAATGATGTTCCAAATTACTTGTCATACCTCTTGTTCAGGGCTCAAGACAATATGCAGTCATACTAATTTCATCTACAGGAGGGCAGGATAACATATCGTGTAGTGCACCTGGGTTCAAATTGCCAGCACTATGACCTTTGACAGGTTGCTAATCTCTCTCTTTGTCCATTAATTCATCTGTAAAATGGGGATATTGTTCGTATATACTTCATAGGGTTGTGTCTAAAAATCCAAATGTATAAAGAAGTGAAAATCTAGCCAGAATTTATTACTAAATTCTAGCTCTCTTTAAGTTTTCAAATTTAAAATGAAGACTAAAATTAGCTGAACGATATTCTAATCTCCAGCTGATGTTTGGAGAAGCATTAGCAGTATTCCCTTCATCTTTGCTCATTCCTTCCCTTAAAAGAACTCTAAGTTGGAAATGCATTTTTTCTCCACATATCTGCTCAAACCATTGATTTGTCAAGAGAAAAATACAAAGACTTTCACATCTCTGCAGCTGTTTCCTGAATTAACACCCCACTTCTAAATTTAAAGAAGCAAAGCGCCATTCAATGTTTTAAGAGTGAATAAAATATATAAAAATTAGAATGGCTTTGACAAGTTACCATCAACTTGAATGACATCAGAGAAATAAAATGTAGAAGAGTGCTTTCATTTTAAATGGTTTTACCGGTTTGCAAATGATTAGACAATTTTGTTTCATTCTCTTCAAATTTACAAATTAATGTTTTTAAGAGATGGAGTTAATAGCCAGGTGAGTTCAAACATATTAAAAACTATCAAGGTTTGCTCAATTGAAGTTCCAAGTTGTGCTATATAAAACTGACTTAGAGTTACAATAAAAATAGCAGTTTCATACAATACCAAATTTGTATTTCTCACTTTTTATTTTCAAACTGTAGGCAACTAAGACATGCCTGAGTGAAATTTCCTAGGAGCCAAATAATTAATCCAACATTTATCCAAAATGCTGAACTATCTTACATAATTCTTCAAATCAATATTATATCTTTGACGGTGATACACGAATTGTTTTCAACCATAGACTTAAAAAGGTTTGTCATAAAGTATTCCGATTAATCAAGAAAACGCCTTGTGATTTGTTACATTTGGAATGTAGCTACCTAACTTCATGAATATTTTTACAAAACACTTGTAAAATTGTACCACCAAAACTGTGCCACCACCAAGCGAAGAGAGAGAAATGATGCCAACACCAACAGAAGGTATGAGGATAAATCTCAAAAGATTCTAGCTGTTTCTGTACCCTCTGCACCCTCAAAGTAAAATCGAAAATTGAAAGGGATTATAGGCTGAAAATTCAATTAAAATAAACACTTTAGACTGAATTACTTTACTATTTGAAGTAAAAAGAATTTTCTAGTCAAATGTTTTGGTTCTTTGCCTTTTTTAAAAAAATTTTTTCACGTGTGGTCTTATTTTAAAGTTCCATTGAGGCAATACACATATGCCAGCCAGAAAATGCAGATATTAAGGGATTTTATTCATAACAGGATAAATTTCTCTCTTGTGAAAGATAAAAACACTTTAAAGTTGATGAGTCTATGATTTTAAGTAAAATCCTCATTCAAATGTGATTGCTTTATAGGTTTAACTCTGGTCAGAGAAATTTGTGTTCTTACTATGTATTACCTCAACTATAATAAAGCTGTTTATGCAAATGTGAAATTGTTGCTATTGCAGAATTTTTCCAGCCATGTACAGTTGTAATGTTAAACTCCCATTCAAGATCAAAATTCCACACATTACAACCTGCAAACATCCAGAATTCACACTTCAACATCTGTGTGCCTGCCAACTTCTACTGCATCTATATAACGCATTTTCAGAAATGAAAAGGAAAAAAAAAAGTGAGGTAAGTACAATTCAATAATTATGGTAAATCAATAAACAACAAGTGTTGGCAAGGATGTGGAAATAAGGGAACCCTTGTACACTCTTGGTAGGATTGCAAACAGGTGCAG
>NW_011888941.1:2921740-3005464 GCF_000151845.1 Pteropus vampyrus
TTCTACATCAGAGGAAGTATGTTAATGTAATTATGAATTATTGAAACTCAGACTATCGTACCCATGAACAACCAGATTTCTCTGCTCATTGCCTTTGTCACATTTATTACCCCTTCAACTTTATTCTGGTCTCTCTAAATTTGGGGGAAAGAAGGAAGACACAAGTATTGTAGGAACAGTGAGTAAAATGGTGAGCTGCTCAGACACCGGAGCCAATTGCTAACTTCTGGAGGAGAGGGAATTACAAGCTACATAAGAAAAATGACTTTATGCCTTCTGTGGCCGTACATCCGGTCACCCCCAAGTGTCTTACTTTTCTTCATGCTTGAGCCATGTCATCCCCAGCTACAAAGGTTTTCCACCTGGGAATGCTCTTTATTCTCCACTCCAAGATTCAACTCACAATGGCTCCTCTACTAAGGCTTTCTCATCTAACACCTCCTACTTATCACTAAATCTCAAGAACCTGTCATTTCTTCTGTATAACATGCTGTGGTCTTAGTCCCATCATTAAGTCTCTATGTCACTCTTAATCTCATTTAGCTTCTCTGTGCCTTAGTTTGCTTATTCGTAAAATATGAACAAATTGTAATAATAAGCAGCGTCTTCATTGCTATTTGGCCATTATTGCTTTTTTAAATGTCAACGCACCTTATTCACTGACATGAGTAATTTTCATATAAGTGACTAAATGCACGTGGAATATTCACATAAGCAAACAATATCACTACATTCTTATGGTGCACAGTTTTGTTTTGTTTTGACTGTTTTTCTGGTTATATTTTCCAACAAAGTAGTACTAAACATCACTGGGAAGTTGAAGCCCAAAATGTAAAGTGCAGTAGGAATAAATTTAAGTTAGAAAATCAATTCCAGCAGTGGAGGATTTATACATTTGGCAGGCATTTTTTATTAAGCACCCAGTGGATCAGGCTATCCTGTGATAACACAAAGAGTTTTTTTAAAGTCTCCATGTTTAACAAACTCACAGGTTCACAATACTGATGGACAGAACCGAGAGTTGACAAACAAATAAATAGAATTCATATTGAAATAAATACTATGATAGACCTGAGTACCTATTATATAGGAGCACATAAAAGGGAAGAGATTAATTTTACTGGAATGGAATATGGATCAGGGATGCCTGAGAGAACTCTGGAAAAGGAAGAAGTTGTCGGTGGCTATTAACATGGAATCACCCAGCTTCTTGCTAAGATCAGTATGACATGAAGAAGATAAGAATTCAGACTATCACCAATTAGTAAGTTATAGCTAATGAATTGCAGAGCTGGACCATGGAGCAGGAACACTCTACTCTTAGTCACTAAACTGTGCTGCTTCTCAGTCTATTATGTGCTAGAGTGCTGTTCCAGCTAAGTTTACGACACAGTTGAGACACTAGGAAAACTATTAAATTAGAAAAGTATCTTTCTTCCATGAAATCTGTAAACAAAATAATGGATTGAGTATTTTCATTGCCAAAAACTTGAGTAATGATTTACTGCGTCTGTAGACGAATGACCTAAACCATTTAGGATTTTTTTTAATCTGGTAAAGAATATGAAGGCAACCAAGGTTGACTAGTATCTGTCATTAATCTCCACTTTACTACACATCCTTCTATGTTGAACCTGGGAATGTTCCTGGGCCGGGTATTCCCAAAAAGTAGTGCAGACAGTATGCTCTTTATATGTGCATGGAAAAAAGATTTATATGTGCATGGAAGTACACTGAAATGCAGTGGGAAATTCTAGAACCTTTTTTCCCATTAGACTTTTCTACATTTTTCTCATATTGTACAGAGTGTACACATTTTTTTTAATCAAATAAATAGCATATACTCTTAGGCTTCTTATTCCATAGGATTATGATTTTGCTTTTCAAATATCGGGGGGGGGGAAGGGTGTTGTTTTAGTGCATAATTTGTTTTCCCATATTTTCTGAAATGATTTTTCCTTAATATGTTAGTTTACATTAAAATGGAGGAATAATAGACAAGCAAAGGATGAAAGGAGCCTGTCCTGAGAGAAGCCCATAGTGACCAGAGGTAGAGAGGACCTACACCCTGGAAGATGGGATGGAGACCCAAACTGAAGATGGGATGGAGACCCAAACTGAAGGTATCTCACCTAGAAAGGAATAGGGACACCCCTCCAGGGAGAGAAAGAACAGATGGGTGAAGAGACTCTGCCTAGTGGCACAGAGGGAGGAAGCTGAAGAAAGGTGGCTTTGAGTAAGCTAAGAGACAGAAGATGGGCTGTGTAGAAACTTGACCGGTATTGCTGCTATAAATAAAACTGTAGACCAGGGCATGAGATAAATTTCAAATTAAGGGCCAGAATGAGATGGGCCATGTATAATGGAGCTGGTCACATCTTTGGGAAAGACGAGCTGGCACATTCGGTGACAGAATGGAGAACTGGGGTCAGTGTCTGGACTCTAGGCCTAACTAGACTACTAACCAGCCATACAAATGTGGTCAAGACCTGGCCTCCCTGCACTGCAGCTTCTTCAGTGCTAGAGCCAGGCGTTCTCTTTTTTAAGTCCACTCTGCTTTCCCTCATTTGGGTTGTCTAGTCATCCATTGAGCAATCAAAACCCAACGTTCGCCTTGGACTGTGCATTGTCTTGGGTGGCTGTGCTCAGCGAATCAGAATATCCCCATATTGAGGCATTCACACAGCAGCTGCTTCTTGAAGGCATTACAGATTGAATAATAAAATGGGACATTCTGGAATTCCACAGGTGAACCACAGTCCATGTGCATTGACGAAATCTATCCAAATCGTAACTGGCAGGCCCAGTTGTAGCTTATACCAGAATGGGAAGATCTTATTATTCTGAGGTCACTCTCACAGAAGGTTCATCTTCTCTCTCTTTCAAAGAGGATAGTTTCTGAATCTTATCCACAAATGTATTAGTCAAAGAAATAGCTCCCTCTATTTTTTTCAGTCAACAGCTTATTCTCGATTTACCTGAATTTTCAAAACAGCCCATAACTGAAAACCCCACTGTAGCCTAGTAGGAATGGGGACTTCCTGAGAGTTTTGCCAGGAGCACTTGGCCTCAGACAGACCGGGAATACCACAGTGCCCTTTATTACAAGGTTTCAGTATTTTCATTTCAAGCCCTGGTAAATACAGGGCTATGAGAGAAAAAAATTAATGGGAATATTTTCAAACCTTCGGAAAACTCAGGATTTGATATTTGGCAGGAAGGCTAAGAGGGTGGTTAAAGAAAAAAAGTGCAAATGCTCAAAACTTTCTTTAAGGTTGATTTTGAGTCCAATTGACTCTGTTCTTTTTTCACACTGGCACTAGCAAGGGTGCATTTTTTTTCTGCTAACAACTCTTCCCTTATTCTATGGAATGTTTAATTTGCCCTTTGAAAGAAAGTATGATTTGTTCCATTTTTCCATGTGCAATTGCTGTGCTATTTACAGACTAAGATAAGAATCAAGAAGGATTCATGTGCCAAAAGCACAAATTCAGGGCTGGGAGAGGAAATCGCAGTCCTAAGTCCCAACCTAAACTGACTCACCAGAATTCTAGTTACAGAGCCTTCTCCACTCTGTGCTCTCATCCGCCTCACTAACACACTACCTGCTAACAGAGAGGATTGTCCCAAGCAACCTTTGAGTCAGAGCACAGTCTAAACCACAAAGAGTGTGTTTGGCAAAACATCACATCTTCTAGAGGATTTGCTGAACAAAGCCACTGAAGAGTTAGAAAAATCACAGTGTTAATCTAGTCACTCTTTGTGCTCCAACGATGACAGTGCGATATGAAAACACCAATTATTACGCTTTACAAGTACAGCATGCCTATCACCAAAGCGTCTAAGTTGAAATCAATCCCTGTTGATTTAACAGACAATCTTAACTGGGGCCTTTATTTTTTTTTTAATAAAAATATGTCTACTGAACAAACTCAAACCTGTGACCAAAACAACAGGACAAACAAGTTAAGCAAGCTATAAAGAAAACCAGTGAAATCTAATTTATAACCACCGTTTTGTTAAACCAATCTATTACTGAGCTCTGTTTACATAAGTTCTGCTTTTTTCTTGACTTCTCAGCTATGGGTTGTTTCATGAGTTTTCACCATCCTGAATGATTTGCTTTCTATTCCAGTTTCTTCTGAGCTGTCTGGCCCAACACAAGTGCTGGCAGCGCTCACTCATACCATCCTCCCTACTCCCCCCACCCGCTTTTCACTCAGAGCATGCGTTGCTCTAATCAGTTCTTCACAGCACAGAGAGGCTGCTTCTCATTTGCTCAGACAAACGTGTTAATTGCCATCACACTTCTAGGCAAAATGAAGGACTTTCTTTTCTACCCTGCTCAGTACAAACGCCTAGATTCAACACAAACTAAAACCTTCATCTCGCAGTCAAATATAAGTCCCCTCTTTTCTAAACAGTACACACACTTTAAAAAAAAAGAAAAAAAGAGCTCAAACACACACCCATACAATTCACATACATAATTATATAAAATGCACCATCACGATAGTGGGTATAACTTATTATATTAACCTTACCTGTAAAAGGGACTCAGAAACATTAGTTAGGGCATCTGGAAGTAGTAGGTTCAGCATCTTCTGATGGAAGTAGCTTTCTTGCTCTCAGTTATCCCATCTCCGCAATCCTATGTCCAACTTCTTTCCCCACCACGGATTCTTAGGAAGCCTTTTATTGTGAGTTAAAAAAGATGTCCCTTTGACCCCTCTTTAAATGTCAAGATCAAACTCTTAGGCATACTCAATGGCATGTACCCAGAGTTGGTGCCCAACCATGAGAGAGGTTAAAATGGGTCTCAGTATGGAAGAAGACTTGGCTGGCTTTCAGCTCCTGAGGACCCAGTCATCCTACAAATTATAGGAAAGGTAAAACTCCTGGAGTCAAGTAGTACAGATTAATTACCAAAGAAACAGCATTATTTTTATAGACATTTTAAAAATAAGTATAATATTCATCTGTAAAATAATTGTTGAGAGCTTCATTTATTGTTACATGTTTATGTCTTAAAGACTTTCAAGTTCATTTTAGTACTCCGAGACCAACTGCCTAAAGGAAAGCTGCGCTGAAGGTCTATTATCCCAGCATCACCCAAAACTCACTCTAACCAAAACGGATGAATGAAAAATGCCGTAAAGTCTCCTGTTACTAAGAGGCTAGCAGTCTCCAAAAATGAGATATTGCGCATTATCTATTAGCAGTCAAGGTACATGAAAAATAAATGCCTCCATATTGCTGAGGAGAATATAAATTAAGGCAAACTTCCTGGGGAGCAGATTGCCACATGTATCAAGATTCTTACAAATGTTCTGATCTTTTGACCTAATAATTACACTTCTTGGAATTTATCCCAAGAAAATTATCAGAGAAACAAACAAAGAATTATGTACCAGGATGTTCATTGCAATGCTATTTATGATAGCAAAAAATTGCCACTGCCTAATTAAGCAACAATAGAGATTTAGTTAAGTAAATTATAGTAAATCCATAGAACAGAATGCTATTCAGCCATTAAAAACCATGTGTTCAAAGAATGCAAAATAGCTCAGGGAAGTGCTGACAAGATAATGTTAAGTTGAAAAGCAGGCCATAGCACATTGAATGCACATGACGCCAGTTTTGTAAATACTTACATATGTATATGATATATAACATATACACAGAAATTGGGAAAAGGGATAAAAACTACAGCGATTGAGGTTTATGCCAGTGAATTTGGTAAACTTTTAATGAGTTATTTAGTCATCAGAATAATTCACAGAATAGATACTATTTTGATCCCTATTTTAACAAGGATGAAACTAGAACTAAGAGAGTTAAATTGCCTAAAATCATTTAGCTGATCAGTTAAGTAGCCAGTTTTTAAACCTGAATAATCTAGGTCCTACCTAATACTATCTATCCACTGTGTTGTTCTACAGATTATTTTTTCCTTTACATTATTCTTGTATCCTCTCAAATTTTGTCACTAAGTATTTTACTTTTAAAACCAGATTTTTAAAGGTTTTAATGATGTGCAAAAGGAGAGTAATTGGCGTAATGATTGAAATTCAACTATTATAGTCTTACTGAAATGAAGTTGGCATTTTTTATTTGTTAAAAGCAGAAGACAGGTTTTTTTTTTTTCACCAATTCATTAATTATTACTTAGATTTTGAAAATGAACCACTGGTTTTGTCTTTTACATAATTTGGCACTTTTATATTTAATGTGGCATTTTCTGAAGCAGGAGAGAAGCATCGATCCAGGGATATATTTAAGGATGGGTCAAGATACAAAAAGAGATCTTTTTAGGTATTTTCAGTCTTCTTAATAGAATGTAAGGTAAGCTGCTTAGAGTGAGTTGGGCAGGGGTGAAAATTGGGATTGAGAGTTAAAGGTCTGAAGTGGCTGCCACGGTGTCAGCCGATTAGAAATAAATAAAGCATGGAATACCATCATTATTAATAATGATGACAAAGGATAAATGAACAAGGAGAATCCTCATCAGAATGTCCCCTGGGCAGAAGCACATTTTGGCCAAGGGAGAGTGCGAACTTGGATACTGAGTGAATCTGCAGAAAGGCCCCTGCTTGAAAGAAGTGAGAAGAAATCTAAGAGCCCAGGTGAGAACACCCGGGAAATGGAGAGAGAGGATCTGGCAGGTTCTGTCATCCTCTAGGAGGCTGGTGGAGGTCCAGGAGGCATCAGTGGCCCCAAGCTGCCGTGAGTTTTAGGCAAATGGCATGGATTTCTAATGAAGAAAAGGAATAAAGTGAGGTTTAATTGTGATGTCTTACGAAAATAAGGGTTAGACAACAAGTAATCTCTTATTTTTTATGTAATGCTGACTGGTAATACTACCTTAACAGGTCACCCTACAAGAGAGGAAAACATATAAATTTGGAATATTAAATAGCCATTAAATTATATTGAATATGAAGAATACAACAGAATTATACATAGTTTAATAAGAAATAATTCAGAACATTCATGTAATGTGATGCTAACTGATTTTCTAAAATTTGCAGGCAAGAAATGAGCAGGCAACACCTCCAAATATCAGTAGTGGTCTCCCTCTAGCTAGGAAGGTCGTGAGGTTATTTTCGTTTTTATGCTTGTGTGTAGCATTTTCTCAGAAAATAAAATGCTTAGAAAATTCTTTGACGGCTCTGATGAGACCATAAACTCCACGTAGGTCCACCACAACTGCCCCTACCCACCACACAGGTCACCTAACTCATTGCTCTTACTGCGCCCCCAATCCTGCCCTCACAGGATCAGTGACACTCATCACTCCTAGCACTTGCTCATCCTCCTCACTTCTGACACCCTGTCTGGGTGCCTCTGGTCACCTTCCCCTGACACTCAAACCCAGCCACATTTCAAGGCCCATCAGAAGTGCAAGCTCCTCTCCCAAGCTTTCCTCTCCCCTTTCACTGGGAACCATTAACTACTGAATCTGTAACTGGAGCACTTCGAATTTTTCCATTCCCACCTTCGACTCTGTATGGTGATTTCGGTGCATATAGCTTTCCTCCACCAACTTTAACCTTCTCAGTGGCTGGAAGTCTCTTCTTTGCATTTCTGTATCCATTCTTCTTGCCCACGCAGCCCACAGCACTTTGCATCTGAAATATAATAAGCGCGCAACGAATATTTATTGAATTGATTTGAAACTATGCCCTGGGTAGCAATGATAAGTTAGATTTCCTTCCTTCAGCTTGGCACCTGTGCTTGTGGGTATGGAAAGTGTGACCTCCACAGGATGATAAGTAAAAAATAAAGTGTCTTTGGAGAAAGTCAGAGCAGTCATATTAAGAATTTGAAGGAAAATATGACAATTGTGTTTCCAATATGTAGGTTCAGCCCTCTGTGGAACATAGAGATTCCAGAGGACAAACGAAGGGGAGAGACTCTTGTAGTGTTTTAGGGAAGAGCCGAGTCATTGAGAAGAAAGAGAAGTAAACGCTATGGACACTGGGCCCTAAGTCAGCACACGCACACACGACAGACTGTTGGGAGGGGCTCCCAGAACACAGAAAAGAATGTACCCTTGAATCCCAAACCTTCTCTGCCTAACCAGTATGATTTTCCTCAACATTTCTGGCAAAGTATTTAAATTCAAAGACTTAGTTTTATTTTCCCATGGCCATTTCCTAATCTGGTTTCTTCATAATCAGATCTTAAGCAACCTGTCATCAATATAATCACTAAGATTTCAAGTAGGAAAATTTCATGGGACAATTTTTTTTTAATCTCCTATCTGAAGCATACAGAAACTCAACCCTAACAGTAACATCTCACATTGTCCTGTAGCTGGTACTAAAGAGATTAGTCACTAACATTTCTCTAGAAAGCTACAGTTTTAATATGGAATACTTCATCACATTCATTATCACCTATTTATACTCATGTAACCCGATGTTTCCAGAATAACCAAACTTTAAAATGTTAATATAAATATTATACCTCTTTTAATTGCAATAGAAACATTCTTAAGTAATTTCATTCCAACAAGACCCATTACCAAAAAACAAAAAACACATTTGGAAAGGCTTTTCTATACAGTACAAAGTAAGGAGACAAGTAAATGGTTTGCAGAGCAAGGACCAGCAAGTAGCCTCGAATCCTTTGTGTTTGGCAGAAGTTATAAATGAAAACTCTGGTTCAAGGCCAACCACATACTAGAGGGAGGGACATCCAGAAACTAAAGGAAGCATTTGGCTACTTCTGAATTTGTGGGTGAAATATGGAAAGGTTAGAAGAAGCTCTAACCACCAGGGGTATCTAAATGTTGGCCCCACCAGAAATCATTTTCATTGTGTTGAAGGAAGAACGGTCCTTCATTCATAACTGCAAGTTACTAAAGCGACCAGCTTCCCTTAGCTCAACTGGTACTCTGACAGCCTACAGCAGAGCAGGAGTAGTCGAAGGCTCCGTTGTCACTGGGAACCACCAAACTCAGATTGAGGAGACTGTCATTACTTGGATCACTTAAATAATAGGCAATTTCAGAGGAATTTGTTTTTTTAACTAGGTTGGATAGTTTGATGTGACATGACTATGTTCACACTTGGAAAACTGAGAGGACTTCTTGCTGTCGATTGAAGTGACTGACTTTTTATTGCAATAGATTTCCTTTCTCAAAAGCTAAACTTTTAAATGTACTTCTGTGTCTACATGTTCCAATTTAGGTTTTAGTTCACTAATTACCAGTTACCATAAAATTGGTTTCTTCCTTTCCAATCTTGACAGAATTGTTTTTGAGCACATTTTTAGCCTCACACCCACTCAAACTGCTAAGTTGTCAGAGGACAGATATTTTGAAAAATATAGAACTCTGTTAATATCATTTTAATCGTTTTTTTCTGGCACACTATTTATGCCTCGACATCTAGTTTTATTTTTACAATATCGATGTAGTTTAAGTGACTGGTTTTTTGTTTTGGTTTTTGGTTTCTGCTTTGGGCACCATAGCTTTCACAGTACATTTTTTCAGAAAGTGCATATGAAAAAATCCAGACATGTGTTCACCACTTGCAGATTTGTGTACTTCAACACACAGTTGATTTACGGGAGCAGATCAACTTTCAGCCTTTGGGTACTGGCTTTGGTGAGTTAGTGTGACCTAGTTCTCTCTCCTATTTCATGTTATGGGTGGTTTCCACCACCTTTATGGTAGGAAGAATTTGAATTGCTGTCCATATGATATTCATGTCATTGCATTAACACTGAGCACGAATGAGATTTTGAGCATGTTTCTCTAAACTTTGGGAAATGCCCAATAATAACTGTAAGCATTGACTCTATGGACAATGCTTGGTGTTTTCATAAGTGGTCAATTAACACTTTTTAAGTCCATTAAAATATAATTTTCAATATCGTGTTAATTGCATAATTGAAATTGTTAATATGCATAAAGTGGCTCATATATAGAATGTTAACATTGTTAAGAGGTAAAATTCTTGCATTTATGAAATTCATCAAATAAAGAAGAAAATAGTATCCCCTTTCTGAGGAACTATTCTGGTAAAGGCAAAAAAAGACACAGCCAATGTTAGGGCTGGGATGTAACTGAGAGGTTCTAAGGGACAAACAAGGCTTCGCTTAGGATTTGTGGTGGCATATCATGCTCATGACCCTTTTGTTTTTCTGTGCCTGGTGTTCAGCAGTAAGCCATTTTATGAGAAGGCAGAAACCAAAATCCAGTTCCCAACCATCAGGCCAGGGCTGGGGAGCTGATATAGAAATCCTTGAATTAGAGATCAGAAACCTGTGATGGGGTGCTTGCTCAGTCCCAGTTCCAGTTGGTTAATCCAGTTCCTTTGTCTCAACAATTTGATGTCAATTCAGTGGTAAGAATTAGTGCTTAGGCATGGATAGTAATGAGGAGCCAATTAGGTCGTCTGTCAGCCTCAGCTGCCTTAGCTGAGGACCTAGAGCTCCGTGGTCTCCAAGCCCCATCCAATAATGCCACCTTTGCTGGATCTACATCTACATCTACAAGCAGAGTATGCGAGGGCCCTGGTGCATACATGAGGTGTGTGTTTTGAAGGTTTGCAAGAGAAAGGAAATGACCCTAAAGGAACTGGAAGAAGTGAGGAGGAGACCACAGTAGACCCCAAAAGGAGATGCAAAATTGAGGGAAAGAAAAGATGCTGAAAATAAGAGAGAAAAAAAAAAAATGTTTTCAAGATACAGGACCTCAGAGAACCATGAAGTAACTGCACAGAGAGAAAAATTACCAACAAAATAGGAGAAGCCATGACAGAACTCTTGCCCTCCATCTGTTGTGTCTGCTAAGTGTCTGTATTTAAGTATCATTTGCTGTTGGTGATGATTGATTCAGTCTGTGTGAGTTTCCCCATAGGCAATACATTCTCTTTTACTCAAAGAGAAGTGTCCCTGTGAGACTGAACTTGACTATATTCATTCAGATTTAAATCTATCTATATCTTTTAATATAATAATAATAATTTTTAAAAAAATATTGAGGATTCACTTTGTCCCAGGAATTGCTTTAAATGCTTTCTATGTATTAATCCTCACAACTCTATGAATGAGCTTTATCACCAGCTTCATCTTGCAGAAGAACAGAGATGGTCAGTAACTTACCAAGCATCGCCCAGCTGGTGGTGAGTGATGAAGGCAGAATACAACCACAGGCAGCTGGACTCTACAGCTTGAACTTTTTTTAGGGGGAACTTTTTTATGGCTAGCTACATTCTGATCACATGTATCTGTTTATATTTGATTTCTAACTGAATCTAAGTGTAAAGGAAATTTTAACATATGTAGATACTTTTTAAAAATACAAGAATTAAAAATATCAAACTTTGCCTACGAATTAAGAAAAACACTTGAAGAAAAAATGAAATTATTATTTTTTTAATGTATTATCTGCTAAATTTAAAATTTTCAAGGATCCTAGCTATGAATGTAACTCATAAAGTATTGTTAACCAAATCAAGTCAGCTATTTCTCTACTTGAGGTTTGGTTCTGGGCCTCTGGTTTTATTCAGTAATAAACAGACCTACGTCTGGATAGCAAATTGCGTGTTATAATTAGGTATAAAGAGCAAAGACTAAGAGATTAAATCATAGTCTTTCAACCCACTGTAGTGCCTTAATGTCTTCATTCATACGCTCCTTGAAGTGACACATGCCGAAGTGTCCTGTAAAAAACAAAGTGCTAGCACTCGTTCTGAAAGGACCGTTTCTACAACACCAGAATTGATATTTTTAAATGACCCTAGGTTAATGTCAATAGTAAGGCATCTACCGTTTCCTGGAATTGTGCGCCAAAGTTTTTCATTTAAATACATTGTTTTTCTTTTCGTCATACATCACATAGTAGACACAATAAATATTGGACAAATTGAATTGATAAACAAATCTCAAGTCTAATACAAGAAGTATTTCCTATAGTAATTATTAGCCACAGACCTCAAGGAAAAAGAATTTTAATATCTTTCTGGTACATTAATTTTTTTCTATTTTCTAAAATCGATATCTATTATTGATCAGCCATTGATATAACTGTAGATTTATCAAATTATTAAGATATAGGGAGTTACATTTGGCAACACAAGCCTAGATTTTTAGCCCACAAGAGAACTTCTAGTAGGTAATGATGTGTTTTTTTAAAAAAGACCAATTTAAAAAATATATCAAAATTCTGATTTATTTCAGAATGAAGAGGCGGAATGACAATTCCTTTAAGGTGAAAAAGGATTTTACAAATGAAATATTCATTCATTAATATCAGTATAATAGAAGAAAGGGAAGAAAGAAAGGCAGAGGAGAAAGAAAAGAGAGGAGAGAGGTAAAGGGAAAAAAAGTAACAACAGCAAGAGGAAAGCATCAACTGAAAAGGAAGGGAGGCGCTCCCAGAGTGTTGATGCTGCAAACGTGCGCTAAACTGTGTTTTCGTTTTTTGCTTGTCTTGCCCAATATAACGGACCATCTATCACAAAATTTCATTCAGTGTTAATTCAAGCTCATCAAAAGAATTTCAGAACCTCTTTATCAATGCAAGATGGGTCATTTAAAATTAAAATTAGACCTTAAAAAAGTCCCCTTTGAGAATGGGTACAATCACTTCCAAGATCCCAATATAAATCTCTAAGTTGGAGGGAAAAAAGCATTCCATTTTTCTCACTGATTAATTTCAGACAAAATATTTCTCCTAACAAACCTTCGTTATCTAATAAATTTTGTGATTTGACATCCCTTATTCCCAGAGGTGGGGTTGGGCTTGTTATGTTGCCCTTTTATCCAATTTTGCAAGTTTCTAGTCACATTGCTTATGTTCAGGTCCACAAAAATCCTACAAAGAGAATTAAGGAAATATATCTATTGAATACGTGATTTTCTAAAACAGGAGGATTTGCTACCAGTTTAGAAGAAGAATTTAGCTAAAAGATTGGGCGTTGAACAAAGTTTACTTCAAACTAGGCAGAGCAAAAGTGGAATGCAGAGAAGGAAGCATGGCTCCCCCTCTAGGAATTTCCACTGGTTAGAATGTTCCTTAGCTTAGCATCTCTATGTATGGTCTCCAGAGTTAATGTACCATATTTCCCATGGTTTGACGAAGACTCCAGAGCCCTTAAGATATGAATTGCTGTAATTCCTAAATCAAACGGCATTCAATTCAGTTCCAGACCACTGCAGGGTAATAAGACCGGTATTTCTTATTTTAATTAGTCATTTTATACTTCTAACAACTTCTTTGACAATCTTGGATTACTTGTTTGTTTATGTGTGATAAAAGCCATATTTGGCTAAAAATATAAATGCTACATTTGAATGTCCATTTACATTTTAGTAGTTATAGAAATAAACTTTCTAGGCCTTTAGATTATAGCTTTTTATAGACACTGAATACAATCACCTAATCTATTTTAATATTATCCCTTTCAGCTGCCTTGTAACTCCTAACACAGCAGAGATATCAAGCTGATAATATGAATTCAAGACAAAATGCCTGACTACTCATCAGAAACTGTCTTTAAGTTTGCAGAGAAATTTGCTTTTGACATTTGAAATTTTCAAGATAAATAAAAAGTCATGTGGCTACATAAAAGTGTTGCATATTTTTGCTAGATTTTAAGCTCCCTAACTGTGAAAAATATCTCTTATCCTTGCATCCTGAATACAGTGTCTTTAGATATGATACTTACTCAATAACATATAGTAGACCATCCTTCATGCTCACCAAACAACTAATATAATATTGAAAATTTTATAAACATATATTTGTATGTAGATAGTATTTACCTGTTGATCACTGACAAAGCTATAAGTATAGACTTCCATTTATTGCATACCTACATTTAGATTTCACATATTTTTTAAACTATTCTTAGCATAGCATATGAAAGGGGTTAAATTCTCCATATTATAGAAGTAAAGCAATGGATAAATGACATGGCTGAAATGCCTCAGAGTCAAGATTCCTTTCTGGGTCTAACTTCAGAGTCTTCCCATTGACCTGCACTAATCTTTATTCTTTTTAGGAAATGAAAAAGCAAGTTTCTTTCAACAGTAACAAACTCAGGAGTATGGTCTGACAGTAAAAAAAACTTTTTCAAAAGATTTAAGAATATGTAAGAATGATAGCTGTGTTGCTTTTAAAGCATCTGGGCTTTACCTGTCACGCTTCGGGCAGGACAGTAGATCATTTCACCACCTTGGGCCCATTGCTGGTAAAATCATGCAGGATGAGCTCCAACCCTGTGTGTAACTCCAGGACCCTACATGGCATGCTGGAATAGGAGCCGTGACACTAATTCGATCTTTCCAAGCATTTCAGGGTTTGCCAAAAGGTCTTTTCAAAGCTTTGAAACCAAAACAACAACAAATATAGATGTCGCTCAAAATTAGTAATTTTGAGGAGAGAGAGGAAGGCTAAATTTCCTCAGCACAAGAAGAATTTCGGCATTATAGACTTGATGGTAGGTAGGTAGGTAGATACGTAGGTAGAGTCGGGACTATTCTGAAACCCCTGTGAGCAGCCTGGAGTTGGCAGCCTAGCTCCTCTACGCACCAGTATGTGGCTTTAGCAAGTCACTTACATTCTCTAGATTGCAATGTTCTCTCTTCTGATAAACCATATATGAAATTACAATGCAGAAGACAAATACATTTGCAACTGTTGGGTGCCACCCAGTCAGCTTCCCTCTGACCCTTAGTTGCAGCCCCTGAGCCCCTCTGTGAAACCCAAGGATCTGGAGGGATATTTAGGTACCGTTCAACCCTTAGCCATATCATCCTGAGACTCCTAACTATATGTTCAATTAAAATCATTTTCTAGAATTCCTAAAGAAACAGATTTTCAAAAAAAGATCCATGAGCCATCAATCACCACGACCATATGGGCACCAAGAAACAGAACTTCTGGAATGCATTTTTGAATCCTGTATCTGCAAAAGCCTCAACTTAGTTCTAGATACAAAGAATAGAATAAAAGTCACTGCTTTACAAGCATGAGGATCACAAATGAGGCTCAAGCACTTAAAAATCAGTTGTGAAAAGTGGGACTTAGAGCCAATTTCGGGCGAGATCGCAAATGTAGGGGTCATATGTGTGATGTGGTGTCCCATTCGGGGGCATTGAAGGAGAGCATCCAAGGAGAGGATGCCAGTGAGAAGAGGTAAGGCTGGGATGAAGTCCCAGGGCACCCTGGGAAGCAGGCAGGGTGAGCAAGGTGGGAAGGAGAGGGTGCTGTCTCAAAAGGCACGAGGTCTAGGAGACAGTTTCTAGAGCTTCCAGAGCTGCTGAATCGGCTGAAGGCTGGGTAAGGTGGCAGCGAACAGAGCAGCACCCCGCCCCTGCTTGCCACATTTGGCAGACTTGGCAAGAACAGGTGCCAAGCAGGGCTGGCGGTGGGGCAGGAGCCAGCCATGTAGGCTGAGGCGGACTCACAGGAAGAAGAGAGACAGCATGTGACCAGTGCAGTCACGCTTGGAATTGAATGCCCTGTGGTCTCAGTCTTGAAATTACTAACATTATCTTTGAGTTTGGGGTATCTGATGGGACAATAACAATAGTGTGTGAGCTAGGGTGTCGGCACCTCAGCTCCTCACAGTCCCACGGCCTCCAGCCTCCCCCAGTACAGAGTCTTAGTCACAACATCCAACCCACCCCTTACCCCCACCTGGGCACCCCTGGCTGGCCTCCCCCGCCTGCCTCCCCACCTGCCAGCCTCCTGCACATTGGCGAGGGAGAGGAGGGAAGGGGATAGGAGGGAAGGGGAGGTTTTATTGTCACCTTTGACGTTCAGCGGGGACTGGGCACAGAATGGGGATGCTTCAGGTCAGCCACGTGCCTTCGGGACTGGGAAGTGGTGGCCGTCTACCCCACAGAGCATTTGGCCAGCGACTTGGGGGGTCACGGCACCTACCTCCATCCAGGTCTGGGGGCCTCCTGACACATGGACTGCAATCCCTGGGGGAAGTCTTCCACCAGGAGTTGAGGCAGCCACCCTGGGAAGGGGACATTGACTTCCCTGGCCCTGGTCAGACTTCACATTTTCATTTTACATCAGGCCCTGAAAATTTATGGGGCCACCCTAGCAAAGTGACAGCTTTATGAAGTTTAACTCTGAAAAGGAGCAGAGAAGTAGGGCTGAAGCTGACAGAAGATGTAAGGTTAAACACAGTTGGTCATTTCTTGGGGAAAGAGGTACGAAACATATTGGTACGGTGTGAAACATACGGGAATACAGGCAAGGAGCAGAGACACGACAGGTGGCCAGTCCTTCAGAAAGGAAGAGCATCTAGATCTGGAGCTAGGAAGGAAGGAGAAAGGACACAAATGCAGGAAGGTGTGTGAGTTTGGTGGTGGGTCCATGATGTAGGCAGAATCCACTGGCTTCCATTTAATGAATGAAATATAAAAGATGGCCACAGGCTGAGTGCGAAGCTGGGAGAGCAAGGCGAGAGGGTGGAGAAGAGATGCAGCTCCAAGAGAACTGGAGGATATGGTGGAATGGACAGTGTGGGTGTTGGGATATTTACCTACTTTTTTGTGTTTTGTCTCTCACCCTAATGAGGATGTGTGTTCCAAGAGGAAAAGAATCATGCCATCTGTCCTCACCTCTGTGCTCCAGGCACAGAGCTTAGCTTATGGTGAACAGTGTTTGAAGGGAATGGGGAGGGAGAGAGAGAGGAGTCAAGAATGACAGTCTAATAGAACCATGATTCAAGTTTAGTCTATGTCTCCTAGAAAAAGAATGTGCGTGTGTAAGTTGATGTACCTGTGCGATACCCTTACATTCTGGATGTGCTAAATGGGGCTCTACCCCAGGCAGATCCTACCTGCCTTCTTACTCAGCTACCTTACCTTCTTGCCCCTTCTGGAGATGGGTAGTGTCCCCTGTGGACCACTCCCTCTCTTGGCTTCCAGCTCTCACTTCCCTCAGGGCGAGATGGTCATGAAGCCTTCTCCCGGGGCTGAGGTGGTCAGAAAGTCCTTTCCTCCCAGTGGTTACTGGGCAGCACAAAAAAGACTGGGCCAGAGAGGAAGGTAATTGCCCTAAGTTTCTCAAATCATTCCCCGCCAGCAGGTGGGGGCGTCGCTATGTAATGTGTGGATACACAGGGTAAAGGTTGCTAGGTAAGGCTGAGGTGTTAACCAAGGTCAGTGGCTGCTAAACTGCCCTAATGTCCTGATGGGGGAAGAGGCCTCTGCTGGGCTGAATGCAAAGGTGCTCCTTTTGAGTAGATTTGTTTTTGGTCTAGCAAACAACATTTCTGGGGAGTCCCAGCTAGAGTCTGTGTTCTGTGTGATGATATCCAGGTCAAGTTAATCAGCCTCACAATGACTTAGAGCCGAGAAGAGCACTAATGTCTTCAGGACACTTTCTCTTGCTAGCCAGTCCTCGCCACACAGCCCTCCTCTGAGGTCAGCTGGAGGCCACAGTCATTCTCCCCTTGTACCTGTTAAAAAGCTGAGGCCTAATGTATGAAATGACCCATAAATCCTTAGATTGGAGAAAACTTTCCAAACTTACAAAACACGTTCACACCTGTTATTTCATTTGATTTCTGTAACAACTACAGAAGGTGACCTAGACAGGTATACTTAGTCTCATTTTATAGAATTCAGAAGGGCTGACATGGCACAGTTGGTTAAGTGGTAAATTAGAAGACAAGTCATTGGGTTTCCACTTTAGTGCCATTTAACCCCTCCCCTCTGCTTCACAACCAAAGACACTTGCAGTCTTATGACAGCTGCTCCAACCCCTGAGGGGACAACTGTCGGGTTCCCTTACCCATCTCTCAGGACACAGGGTCTGCTCCTTTCACTACGAGCCAGAGAGTTGAGGGGAAAGAAGGATACTGGACTCAAAAGAGAAAGAAACTCAAATAGGTTCATAATAACTGAATCTCAAAGGGAAATGGTCAAAATCCAAGTTCATCTTGTTTCCTGTAAATCTATATTAAATCAGTGATGCAAAAAGAAACATGGCTAAAGAAGACTACCCAAATCCCCAAGATTGCTTCCGAGTCCCAGATGTCAGTAGAGGCACTGGGGAGGGACAACGTAGAACCACATTCTAAGGGCTTCACACGGAAAGAGCATCATGATGGTTTTCACGGTCCCCGGACACTTTCACCTTCGTGGGACCCTTCCTCCATTAAAATAACATTAAAAGATACATTTTCCGACTGTGTTGATATACAGACAAGTATGTTATTATTATATGTTCAAACATTTTATTTAACCCAAAAGTTCATTTTTTTCTCCTGAATTTAAAAGAAACGAAATCATTGTTCGTGAACCCCTAAAAGCATCGTGGGCATAGGCACTGCCCCTGGCCCTCCCCCTGCCCCTGGCCTGGTGGATTAGCTGGCCCTGGCTTCAAGGCTCCAGACCCTCAGCAAGTCACGCACTCTGGCCACATTCCCTATTGTTCTTTGCTGTTGTGCGTCAGTTTATAAAACTGATAACTGATCGCACTCATGTCACATATAAGATCAAAGAAGAAAAACTTCTATTTCTTCTCTGTGATGTCAGAGAATTCTCAAATCTCTCTAGCTATGATTTTAATCTCTCTGCTTTTGTTAAGCTTCCAACAGTTGAGTTGTCACCAAATATGTTAGTACTACAAAATATCTGTAAGTCCCTCGAGCTCACCCTTCCAGCTGTTACAATAAATGGACAAACCAAAGGAAAACCAAAACCCCACGAGGTTTTAACGACGCAATGATGGATGATTGATTTCTATTTCTCTTTCCTCCTCCTCTGTATGTGTTTGGCTGCAAACTACCTCCCCAGTGTTTTTGGCCCTTGAGTAGAAGTATGCCAATGCCAACATGGAGAAATTGAGCTAGGTTTTCATGTCTTGGAATTCACTATGTAATCAGCCCCAAGCCTTTCGAGCTTCAGCCATAATTAGTTGTAATGTGTTTATGGGGCCAAGAGAATTTAAAACATGCAAGACATGAGTCAGGAAAGGATAATATCAAAATCCTTATTTATTCTAGGTTTTAGTCTAATCTCATTGGGTTCTACACACATCATTGTTTTTCTTGAATATTAGCAATGCAGGGAGAGATGGGAAAACTCCCCACAGAATTTATACATTCAGGCCCACACCCAACCGATTCAGATTCCATATGGAGGAGTTATGTTCCCTAAACTCACATCCTAGATATCAGCTCAGCCCTAGAAGGTCATGTTTGGTTTTCCTTCCATTTGGCTAATAACCCAGTAAATATTTGCTCTCGTGACCAAAAATTATGTTGAAATATATACAAGCATTTTGAATGCCAAAAAACGTGCGCATGCAATGGAAAGCCACAATGCAGGAAGCAAGTGTGACATCGGGAAGCTGCTTTCTCTCTCTGCAGTCAATAGAACCATCTTGAATGAACTCTGAAAGTAGTGGTTCCAAATCGATGCTTTTCCAAAGACCTCTTGTAAATTCTTCTGATTTCCATTGCTCATAAATACTAGTAATATTTTCTTTTCCTAAAAACTAAGCCTAACCTGGCTTCAGAAAGCAGCAAAATAGCAACAAATTCCACAGTATAATTTGAAAACCTCCAAGAAAGTATGTTGTCCCAAAGAGGTACCAACCCACACTCATCTAGGTGTTCACACTTCACACTGACCATCATTTCAGATTTCATTGTTTCAAATATTATTCGACCTTCAAAAAGAATTAAATTCTGACGCATGTTATGACATGAATAAACCTTGAAGATACTGTGATCACTGAAATAAGACAGATACAGAAAGACAAATACTGTATGATTCTACTACACGAGGTCTCCGCAAGTAGTCAAATTTATACAGACAGAAAGCAGAGTGATGGGTGCCAGGGGCTGGGGGAAGGAAGCATGGGGAGTTATTATTTAATGGAGACAGAGTTTGAATTTGGGAAGATAAAAAAATTTTGTGCCTGGGTGATGGTGATGGTTGCACAATAATGTGAATATACTTAATTCCATTGAGCTATATATTTAAAAATAGTTAAGATGGTTAATTTTATGTTATGCATATTTTTACCACAACAAAAATGAATTCTGCCATTTCTGTCATTCCTTTGACTTCTTCTCCAACAAGCCTTCATACAAAACAAATACTTTTCCCAGTGCAGCTTGAACATCACCAGTCACCACTGTGTGACAGCTTGGGTTCTTAGCCTGAGGTTCATAGATTCTGGCTCCTGCTGGAGAAGGGAGGATGTATCAAAAGTATGCAACATGGTTGTGTGGCGCAGGGGTGAAAAAAAAAAGAGAAGATAAAAATTTTTCCTGGGGAAGGGACCATAATTTTTATTAGATTCTCTAATGAATCTGAGCCCAGCCCTCAAAAAAGTTTCAGCCTTAAAGGGCATTAGTTGACTGGGTTAATGCTTTGTCTTTGGAGTGAAAGGAAAGTAATAGTAACAAGCATCATAATGGCATAGCTGTCACTTAGGGAGCACTCCCTTTGTGTCAGGCACTTGTCCATGCATTTCTACTCTGTTACTTCTAATTATTCTTAAAACAATCCTACACAAGAGCTGCTAGGGTTGTTTAAATTTTTTAAAGCTTTTAATTCTTCTATTTTAGTGGTAGTAGAATATACATGATATAAAATTTGCCATTTTAACTAGTTTTAAGTGTACAGTTCAGTACATTTACATAGTTGTGTGACTATTATCAGAACTTTTGCATCTTCCCAATCTGAAATTCTGACTATTAAACAAGATCTCCTGATTCCCCTCCTTCTCTACTCCTGGTAAGAACCATTCTACTTTCTATCTCTATGGATTTGACTACTCTATCTCATGTAAATGAAATCATACAGTATTTCTCCTTTTCTGACACATGTATTTCACTTAGTGTAATGTCCTCAAGGATCATCCATGTTGTATCATGCATCAGAATTTCATTCCTTGTTCAGGATGAACAAGTTTCCATTGAATGTACATACCACATTTTGTTTATCCACTCATCCATTGATGAAAATTTGAGTTGCTTCCACCTTTTGGCTATTGTTAGTCATGCTGCCTAGAACTTAGGTCTTTAAATAGGAACTGCTAGTTTTATTTTTATTTTATAAATGAAGACATAGACATAGAAAAGGAAGTCACTGTCAAGGGTCACACGAATGGCAGTGGTGGAACCAGGATCTGAACCTAAGGAGGTGGGCTCCAGAGCTCACCTTAGATATCCTACAGTGCTTTGATCCAGTCATTAAAAGCCGGCAGAGTAAGTTTGTCAAACACTGTCATATTCACATTACATTTTTTTTCTTAGAACCCTATCAATGTCCAACAAGCACTCACAATTTAGTAAATAATTAAATAATTAACACATAACACTGAAAACCACTAAAACAAAAATAAGCAAGAACCAACTACTGGGAGAATGTGCACCAAGAGGTAAAGGTATAAGAAGCCTTGCCTCCTACCTGAGCATAAGTGGTGGTAGGTCTTTCTGGAAGATCAAGTTTATTCAAATATCTGGGGAGAAACATTAAGTTATGTCAATGGTAAGTTAAAGTCATATTTTTAGATTAGAACAAATGCTGACATGATTAAGTTAGAATATAAATTTTTCATATTTTGTATATATTTTTGTTATGTAAATTTTATTATGAAAACTTTCAAACATAAGCAAAAGTAGATTTTTAATATTATATGAGTCTCTGTATTTACTCACCAGACTCAACTATTATCAAGACTTTTACATCATTTATTCCTGTTTTTCTTTCTTCCTCCCTTCCTTTTTTTTAATTGGTAAAGAATTTTAAAATAATACCAACCCTCATGTCATTTTACCTCTATGTATTTAGCATATATCTCTTAAAAAAAAAAAAACAGACATTATCTTATATAACTACCACGCCATTGTCAAACCCTAAGAAATTAAAAATAAGTTCTTGGTGTCATGTTGCATCCATTCCATATTTATATTTCCCTCCATGTCTCAATTTGTCCTTTGCCATTTGACCTGTGTGAGTCAGGATCCCAGAAAGATTCATATATTGCATGGCTGATAGTCTCTTAAATCTCTTAATTTAGAGCTTGACCTCATTTTTTCTTTCTTTTTTTTTTTTGGTTATTGGTTCTTTGAAGATCAGCCAGGTCTATTGTTATACAGAAATCTCTCTCCCTGGATCCATCTGTTCAGTTATTCTCAATGTCATTTAACTTGTAGTTCTATCTCTGCAGTTTCTGTAAATTGGAAGTTCACTTAAAATTATCCATTAGATTTAGGTTCACCTCTGAATCTTTTGTGATTTGCTTTATTTACAAGAATATTTCATAAGTTGTGTACTCCCTATTGAATCAAGAGGCACCTACTGTCTGCCCACCCCATCCTTTAGCGATGTTCAGATAGTGACAGCTGCTCTTTCCAATGTAAAAATCCCTATCAAACTTTCATTTATTGATTTCCTCATTGATGATCTGTGCCCGAATTAGATACTTCATTATTATGCTATTACATAACAAACTACCACCAAAACTTAATGGATTAAAACAATAACCATTTTACTTGCTCACAGTTCCATAGATGACAGTTTGGGCAGAACCTGGCTGGGCAGTTTTTCCTTATCATACACGAGACATTGACTGGTATCATTTATTCTATTGCATTTAGCTGGTGGCTGGGCTGGTAAGTTCAACAAGATTTCATGCCTGGCTCCTCAGCTCTCATCTGTGTGGCTGCTCTTCCACATGGCTAGCTTGGGCCTTCCAATGTCATGATGGTGTCTGGGTAGTCTTACAAAACAACTGACTTCGAAGAGGAAGTGTTCCCAGTGACAAAGACAGAAGCTGCAGATCCCTGAAGGCCCAGCTCTGGAAACTATATAGCATGACTTCACGTCGTTCTGTTGTTCAGAACAAGACATAAGGCCAGCGTAGATCAAAATGATTGGAAAGAGACTCTATCTCTTGATGGGCAGTCACAATGTCACACTGCAAAAGAAGATGGCAGATGTTATTGGGGTCATTTTTGGAAGCACAGTCAATCACAATTATATGTTGGTGGATCAGGTGGTGACAGCCTCATCTCACCATCATAGAGTTCCCATCACATTCTCATCTAACGGTTTCCTCCACTGGTGACCTGTGCTCTAGTCAGATCATTCATTATATGTAAAATGGTGACATTCAAATCCAGTCAAATCTTTCACAGTTTTTGTAAAGAATCTTCTTTTATCAACTAGAGCTACTACATTTGTACATAAAAGCAGGGGAAATGCTTGATTATTTTCCTTAGTTGCCAATGTTTGGACAAATGACTTGATGTCTTAGTTACCTGGAATTGTTACTGACAAATCATTCTGTTTTGTTCTGTTTCGTTTTGTATGTGTGCACACATTGTTTTGTTGTTATTTTTAGCCCCACCCCCACCACACAGACACACTTTTAGTATCATTGAGAGTTCACTTTTTTCACGTTTTGTTTGTTTTAATTAATGAGTCATCATTTTTTGATCCTCAAAATGCTCCATCTTTTGTCAGTGGTACCCCTTCATGTTGTCTAGTGTGTCATTTTGATGTGAGCTCACTAGTTTTTGAAAGCTTCCTTCCTTTCTGAAACAGCAAGAGTCCTGGCTCATGTTATCTTTTCTGTCCCAGAGCTAGTTCCTTTCAATGGAAAATAGTGTTAGGATATCAACATTGAGACACTAGGGATGGTCATTGCTTTGGCATTGCTTTGCTTTTAGGCAGAGCTAGTATTTTTTTTTTTAATTGAACATATTTGACATTTTAACATTGTGTAAATTTAAGGTATACAAACTCTTACTTTGATACATTTATATATTGTAATGTGATTGCTGTCGTGTTAATATTTATCACATTGTATGATTATAGTACAATATTACTATATTCATTCTACAGTGCATTAGATCAGTATGGCTTATTTACTACTCATTGTAAATTTATACCCTTAAATATCACAATTCCCCCCCCAATCTACCTGTTCATATTTTTTTTAAATCATGAGTTACTGAATAATTCTGAATACCGAAATTTTCAATTCACATTGCAGGAATTTTGCCTATATCCTGCGATTTTACACTTGTATTTTTTTTCTCTTACTCTGAAAATATTGGCTGAAATTACTCATTTATTTTATCCTACAAAATATGAAAAATAAAAAAGTAATATGATCAATATTACTACTAACAATAAAATTATTGAATGGAGTATAACACTGTGTTGTAGCTCTATTTGTCCTCACAAAATATTTCACTACATATGCAAAGGTTAAATAATCTCCTCTAAAGTTACTTGAAATAATTCTTTTCTCTACACGATTATGTCACCAAATAGAGAATGAGTTGATTCATTTTAGAGTGTTTCGAAATTGTCTATTTTTTGAATCTGCAAAATATTGACATAATTCAGAGAATTTTCATTTCTATCTTGTCCCCTCTTCCCTCTCTTTTAAGTAATGATTTTTTTTTTTTTTTTATTTATCTCTCCAGTGTTGCTTTTTAGGATAGCAAATAGTAAGTATATTTATATTGTCTCTCTTATGCAAAAAGTTTGTGTTCTACATTTTGCTGTTTTCATGTATTAAGATATTTCTCATTTCTTTTTCTTTTATCTCTCTCTTTTTTTGCAGGAGGGCATATAGAATTTCTTTGAATGGATGCTCTATTGTTTATTCCCACAATCCCCTATTAATGGAGGCACCTAGGTTGTTTCCAATGTTTTCTAACACTAATATGTCACAATGAATAATTTTGTACATAAGCCTTATTGTATTTTTTGCAGTGTATCTATTACATAGATTCTGATAAGTGAGATTTCTGGATCAAAGAAAAAATCATATAAAATTTTTCTTGACATCACCTAATTTTCCTCTTTAGAGCTTGTACTATTTTACATTTTCACCATCAATATATGATAGGGTCTGTTTCCTCACAGTCTCACCAATAAATTATCTAACAAACATGAGTTTGTTGCCACCTCTGTCTAAGTATACACTTAATTTGCATTTATTTCACCATGAAGGAGGTCACTCATCTTTTCATGGGTTTAAGGGCCATTTTATTTTTTATTTATTTATTTTTTCTTCGCTAACTTCCTGCTATCATTTGTCCATGTTACCATCAGATGGTTTCTTTTTTTCATCTCAAATTTTAGTTCATTATTAATGGTAGTCACTGTTTAAGATACAAGTTTACCAATGTTTGTCTTGAGTTAGTGTATGGTGGTTTTCTCCCACATGGGTTTTGGAGACAGCACCTGATATTTTGAAGATACATCGTGGTTATTGAGCATCCTCAGGCCAAGCCTGCACACCAACAAGTTTCCCTGGAAAACACTGACAGGCTGTTACTTAGATTCTGGGGTTGGTAGTCAGACTCAGCCCTGGGGCACCCGGAGGCCACTTCATAAGTCAATCTAGTGAGAAGTGTCTCAGCAGAAGGAGAGTTAGGCCTGGTCTCTTTGCCTTCGATGCAAAGGAAACATCCATCCAGGGGGAGCTCTCTGGTCAGGAGGCTGCCTCAGACACCCCCGGAGGCCAGCCAGGCCTGCTGAGGGGCCCCATGCCTGCCGACAGCTATTCATCTCAAGTGGGAGTGGTGGCCATGGTGTCCAAGGAAAGGAACTGTATATTTGTGTCACCCTGCCTGAGTCTGAGGGGACGGCCATGTTCTTCTGATATCACGGGGGCTCCACTGGAGTATATTATGTTTATGCTATTAGAGCTCAGAAAAGTGGCTCTCGGGGACTCTATTATTTTATTTACCCAAGCACACAATCAATTCAGTAAGATAAATTCTTGGTAACTGATTTACTCTAAGGCCCCAATGACTAGTTCAAGTAGGGACCTAAGACAATGGACAGAAGGTGATTGCGTTGTTTTTTGTTCTTTTTTCCCAAGGAAAATGAGATAGTGTGTTCATGTGATCTAAAACCCAGAGAAACTGAGAGAAATATCAAGTCATTTCACTCTAAGGTCAGAGAAGGAAAAGTAAAGACGATATTTGATCATGTCGTAATCTTGTCTATTCTCATCCTTATCACGATCCCACAGTTAAAAAATAATGATTATATTGTAATAACTATGTATGGTGTCAAATGGGTATGAGACTTATCCAGCGATCACTCTTTGTAAGGTATATAAATGTCTAACCACTACATCGAACACCTGAAACTAACATTATATTGTATATCAATTATAATTGACAACTAATTTTTAAAATGTATTACAAGACATAGTTTTATATCATGCTTAAAAATTTACAAAGAACTTTCACATGTTATGCTCACAACAAGCATATCAGTGTGAGGGAAGGTATGTTTAAAGACCATGCTGGAAAGACCAGAAAACAGATGCTAAGTGGGGTGAACAAGCTCACAGCCAGTACGGGGGCACCACCATGACGATTTAAACCCAGAGGGGCCAGCCTCCAGGCATGCCACACGTGTAGTCATACAGGGCCCCACACTTAGACCGGCTCATGCACAGCTCAGTGCTCTGCTGTTGCTGTTTTAATATTTTTCATTTTTGTACAGAGGGCCCTACGTTTTGCACAAAGCTCCACAAATCAGAGAGCCAACCGACCCAGACTCCGCGTTTTGTTTTGTTTTGTTTTTTTCCTAAGAATTAAAGTAGCAAATCAAAACTTATTGAAACAAGTTTTCTTGAACATCTTTTATTTCAAAGAGAATTGATAATTGAGATTTTGTCTAAAGACAATGGCCACATTATTGAAAACTGTAACACCTACCAGGTGAAGCTCTGGCTGCTTCACTGACTTTAGCCCCCAGTTCTGGGCCATGGACAGACAGGTCCATCAAAAGTGGCGACCACTTTTGATGACATTCTTTGGCACCTAAATACATGGAAAGTAGCTACTTTATTATTTGAATCAGATTAAATACCTTTTTAAAGCAATCAAACATAGTATGAAGATTTGTTTTTAAAAAAGGAAAAATAAAAATGTTTATTTTTCCTGGAATTTTATTATAATAAATATTGATTCAATACATAGACCGTGATGTGGAGCTCTAAATTTTATTTTTTTCCCAAAGAGATGTACATGAAAGACGTGTTTGTGTTAATGAGATTTGATCAGGAATCCCCTAGTGAGCCAGGAACATTCTTGCCAATGGCAAAGACACCCAACATGACAGTAAGACCTATAGAAGTCTCATTCATGGTGTCATTCTAGGATCACGAAAAGTTTCTGCTTAAAATGCATCTTTAATTTTTCTCCAAAAATGTATATGGATTACTAACATTTGAAAATTCACCGAGTAATTAATTTAGATGGCAAGAAAAAAGAGATGAGCAGTGATAGCTACAGAGAAAGCCCGATCAATGTATATTTGCTTATTTAAAATAAAAAGTATTTTATATGGAACCCCTTGTATTCTGGGTCCCTTACTAAGCACTGGGATTCAAAGAAAAATAATACAAATATAAAACATTTTCTAATAAATACAATTGCATGGATCCTAATGACAATGGAATATATAAAATATCCATTTTTTTCTTTTCTATCATGGGCAATATGCTAAAATATGCTGTAAAAATTGTAAAAGAGGGAGAAATGCTTCCTAACATTCATTATTTGGAATAGCACGATGGCCAGTTTAACCAGTTTCTCAAACAAGTCGATAAGAGAAGATCTTTGAGATATCCAATTTGATTTATTATTCACTTGGGAATTAACAGAGAATGAATCTTGATATAAATTCCTCTGTAGGTTTTATTATATTGACATTTCGGTGGGTAGATAATATATAGAACCCCTGGGTATATTACTATCAAGAATGCTATTGATTCTATCAGCAGCATTATCCTGCAATTTTCCCTCATAACTATTTATGCAACTCTCTGTGATTTGTAATTCAGTGTAATCATTTTCTGTGGCAGCTCCGATTTTCTTTCCATGGGGCACCTAGGCTACATATAGGAACAAGGTTTGTTTTAAGCCCAAAGCTTTGGGGTTTAGTTTTAGAATAATGGAGAGAAGATCAAAGTAATTTTAGAATCGGAATTAATTGTTAAGGATGAGAAGGAAACAATAGTCTTTTATTTTATTAGTTTTGTGAGGTGGATCAGAGATAAGCAGTGGCAAAGTAGGAGAACATGATAAAATCAGAGGCGTTTCCATAGGGGTAGCACAGGAGGAAATGAGCAGAGACCGGATGCTTGAACAAAGTTGCCTCTACTTTTCCTTGATCTCAGTTCCTGCTGGCTCCTCTGGGACCTGCATCTGAGTGTTTTGTAGGCAAAAAGTATGCGACAGTGGCCTGGAGCAAGGTCTGGGGACAGGGGTTCACTTTTTTTTGTTTACCCAAAGATGGCAACATCAAGGTGATTACACAAAATATGCTCGTTTACTTTTCTCCATCCAGAGTGAGGAAGAAACTAACAGGAATAGACATAGATGGATATCGAAGCCCTCACCGTGCAGATGCATCCGAATCAGAAAAGTATGTTCACGGCTCTCGGCTTTCTTAAGGAAGCTCTGGGGAACTAGAAACAAACCCTCCGATGAGGCCTGCTCGACTGAAGATACCAAAAATCCCAGAACTATAGCTCATAATTTTGCTGGAACTTAGTCTCCAAGCTCGGTCACAGAACCCTGAGTCAGTATGTTCAATGCAGAGGTGACACAGTTTTGCCACTGCATTGCAGCCTGCCACACCTGGACCTGCAGCAGTAGCCTTGTTTTCCTGTAAATGGAAATTCTCCAACAGCAGTAGCCCTAGCCCACTACCATGGACCAGCCACCGGTCATACATAAGAAGCAACCTCAGCCAGGGCTCTTATATTCTTGGCCTTTTAATATCGTGCCTCAGTGGATAGATTCTCTGGCACGGTCTGGTCGGGGATGTTCTTTTTCTTGCCCCTCCACATTCCTACTAGAACAGAGATGCAAGTTTCCCTTAACATGTGCTTTCTTAATCTGAGAAATGCATGGAGCCTCTTGCCTTGTAATACATAAGCTGTCTCATTCATAAAGTCTTGTCCTGGGAAATGCTTCATTCATTCCTGCAGCAGACCCACAGTTGGGAGAGCAAGGGCATTCAAAACCTTGGGAGCTGGAAGACAATAGTGGAGTGCTTGGCAGCAGCTTTCAGGTGGCGTTAGCAACATGCACCGACGCCAGGGAGAGGATAAAACGCCGCAGTTCTTTACTTGTCTCTCTGTAGCAAAAGAGTCTCTTCGCCTACAGTATAGATGCCAAATCCTCAGGACCTGGGCGAGGAAACGATGCGTTCGCCGTGGATTGGCATGAAGTCATGTACTCCAAGACAGCAAGGCATTTAGCTTGAAAGCGTTTGCCGTTGAAAGAGAAAACGAGAATTCTGGGATTTTGTTGTCAATCAAAGCTGAGCTGGCTTCCTCTCCCACTGGACGACACACAGAATGCTCACTGCGCGCCCCCAGGCCAGGCCACGGAGCCAAGCTGGCCTTCTCCTCTGCCACCAAAGGCACATGCTTCCGTTTCCAAACCTAATCACGGGCAACTTAAATCTTCCCACCGTTACGCACGTTAGTAATTGCAAAATAATAAACATGACAAAATTCAGATTAATAGGGCATCCGGTATAACTCCTTTTGCAGAGAGAGCCCTCTGGAATCCCAAGCATAATAGGTCTGTGTTTATTTCTCCACCAGCAGCATAATGTGACTGATTTACAAGAGTTTAACTCAAGTGTTAATCTGACAGTGACGAAGAGCTCCTCACTGGCAGTCACTTACACTATCATATTAGTCGCCTCCTCTATTAAAGCAGTGTGGTCGATAATTGCAATGCTTTTATGTCTAGTGGTTCTGACAAGCCTCTCTTCAAGTCACATATGGGCGGTCTGGCTCTCTGCTCAGCCCCACAGTGGCAAATAATTTAAACTGAGAAAGTATTGTTCTCCACGTATTGTGGAGCAAGGGCAGTTCAAGGAAACTGAGACTGTGCATGGCTACCTGCTGGTGTGTAGTAAAATAAGATGGACATGATACCGGGTTGGGAGTACAATTAAAGCTATTTTGCACCGATGTGTTGCTGGACAGATGAGTTTCCACATGGCAGAGCTTTATGATCTTTAAGGTAGACTGAACTAATAGATTGGTGTGGAGCGCACTAAGTTACCAAGGATGAGAAAGCAGGCAGTAGTACATTTGAACTACAGGTTTCTCATATGCTCCGCGTCATGCTGAGTTTTTATAGCTCCTGGCTTTCAAAAAGCCTGTTTCAAAGAGGTTTGCGCTAGACTGGGCACGCAGTTTTGCTCTGCAGATATTGTCGCTACCGATTTAGTGGAATGCAATTAGGAAGCCTAAATTAAGTGGTAATGGAGAACCAGCTCTTGAAACTGGGGTTTCCACGGCAACCACTGCTTACAATACAGCCTTCAGTTAGTTTTCCCACTTTATCTGCAAAATGCACAATTGAGCTTTAAAACAGCTCAGCGCTGAAAAACGCACTGTAAACAACTGTTTGCAATGAGAGTTTTACACTGTCTTTAAATACAACAGACTATCTCAGAAAATTTACTTGTCCATGCTAAAAAGCAAAATCTGAGTTGCCAATCAGTGAGTGATTTTGAAATTTATTATTCCTCTCCCATTTGGGGGTTTATTTTTAAGGGAAGATGTCACGAGTCATTAGGCTTCTTAACTTTGGTCTTTCTTGCCCCATTTCCAGCTCCCCCGACAATCCGTATGTCCCACTGGTCCCCTGCTCAAATGCATTTTTATGTCAGCAAACACAATTAGTTGTCTTAAATAAACACGCAGTGTGCTCCTTTGCAAGATTCTTTTCATATTTTGATAACACTTTACAAATTTTTCTTATACTTTCTCTTCATATCATGTCATAGACCTGGAAGACTTTCATATTTACTGATGCATATTTATCCTTTTTCTGGATTACTATTCTTTTGAGTCTTAACGTTTCTATTCCATTTCTCTATACATTCAATAGTTGACCAACTAGGAACTCCTGTGCCAGCATATGTAGACAAGACAGAGTTCAAAGACAATATCAAAATAAGTGTACTTTTACCACATGGCTATTAAGCACATGGTTATTAAAAAAATAACATGGAGAATTTGTACTTTTGTAAAATTCATTTTCCTTCATGGTAGGAAATCCATATTTTATTATTATAGGGTCGTCACTTTCGTTTCAGTGCATCAGGAATACACACACACACATACATATAGAGTTACACGTGTGCATGCATTTTTTTAGTGGGGAAAAAAATCAAATTGGATTCTGCAAAGAAGAGAAGAGGATGGAATCAAATGTGGGGTCTCCTAGCTGCAACGCTCTGTTTAATTGCCAGTTCTAACAGGATGAGCACTGGAACATGTCTGGACAGACTCAGGCAGCTGGTGAAAACTCACGGACCCCCACAGAAGGCAGCACAGAAGGGAGCGTCGCCCAGCAGTTCGTGCTCTCTCAAGGTTGTCTTAATACCTGTGTGCTATTTTCACTGGAGAACATGCAGACAGAGGAGCAGAAATCATGTGTGTGTCATTACAATACCTCGCATTTATGTGACTTTTACAGAGAAAACTAGATGCTGGTGATGCTGGTCATGTGAACCTCCATTTAATGTTTGCTGTAGACTTGGTGTGTCAGGTGGGGAGAATGTCTCTTACAGCCAGCCTGGACCTTCAGCACTATGGCCTGCCTACTTCAATTCTGACATGTTGCAAAGTCTTCAGTTTTGACCCAATGCAGATTCAGGTAGTACCATTGCTCTCTGGAAAATTCCTTTTTTTTTCTCTCACTGCTTAATGATACATACTGTCCAAGTGGCTTTGACAATTTTCACATTTTGAGAATATAAATGTTGAGGAAAACCAAACGATCACATAAAAGAATTGGCTATTTTAATAAGGCTTGTGGTATTTTTAAAAGAGTCTTTGTTGCTTATCTTAACATTGTTATAAACTCAACCAAAGCTTTATTGTAGGCCTTTATTATGAAAATACATCCATTCACTTATATCTTTAAGTATTTAAACTTGAAGAAATTGTATGCATCTTTTCGTTCAGTAAGTGATAAACTCGAGAGATATTATCTGATTGCGTCCCTGCTACCAATGAGACACACTCTCTGTCTTTCCCATGCCTTAAAATAAAATGTTAACTCAGTGAGGTCTAAATTTAAATCTTCTATGGGAACAAACCTACAGCAATAATGTGCTCACAACTTTTGGTCGGCATCTTATTTTGACTTTGCTGACATTTTCTCCAAAGTACACAAGGATGCCCTGAAATTATCCTACTCCAGCACTAATGTACATATTACGGTGTATGCATTCCATTCCATTCGACCAATCTTTGGGACAAAGGGAAGGTTCTAGTGTAAGGACATATCTTATCATATTCCAAAACCACATTTTTTGAAAACTACATTTTTAGACTAAACATATGGTCAATGATTTGCCCTCTCCAGGGAGCAGATTTTAATTCAGGCTTTGGATAATATGAAGGCTACATCACAGAGAAGGTCATGTGAGGCCAGAGGTAGGCCCAGTGGTATTTTGATGTGTGGGTCTCCTCCTGATTATACAAAGAACTCCACACACTGGGTGGTCAGAGTGCCAGGGAGCAACAGGGACAGACTTTCTGCCAAGTGCCTACCTGTGTATGTGTGCCCCACCCTCCTGGCACTATGTGAAGAGCGACCAATTCACTCAACTTCTACCCACTTCCAGCCTAACCAAGCCACGCCCTGAAAGCAGAGAAATGCATCACCACTGGATTCTTATAAGGTTACAATTATCCCCTTAGCTCTTAATTTCCTTCTTCTTCTACTTAAACTTTAATTTCAGGTTTCTTCTAGATAATGCAGATGTTACTTTCTAGATAGAATTAAAGGAAAGTTAACCAAGGGTATAGGGTACAGGATTTTTGCCTTATAATGCATCTTAATAACTCAAAGCCACCTTGAATAATGGGAATATTATTAATCCACCTCCACTTTTCTACTTTGTCATGACTTGACATTTTGATATTAGTTAGTGTTATTTTAATTACAGCAGTGAACATCTCATGTATCATGATGAAGGAGCCCGTATACACATTGCTGGGAAAGTCCTACTGGATCTTTGTGGTTCGTTTCACTTTTGAGGCTTAACTGCAAGTTTCATCTTCTAATGAGTGTACAAGTGTTGAATTCCTTTCTCAAGGAAGCTATGATTAAATTATTGCATCAAATTACTGTATTTCATTCTGTCTCCAGTGGGGAGAGAGGGGAGTTGAAGGTGGATATGATTGTTTTTTTTTCCCCTTAAGCAATGTTAGTTTTAAACATTTAAGGACCCCAAAGGTTAAAGTAGATTAAAACACAGTCTACCACGAACTTTCAAAATAGAAATAAATATGGTTGGTAGAAGATGTTCTCTGTTTTGATTCCAAGGAAATGATTTTGTCATCCTTTTCTCTCAAGAAGTAAATATATTTAAAGTAAGCACAATAAATATGTTTCTAAGCAGCATATATTGTAATTATAATTAGCTCTTCCTCTTTTGCAAGGTGGCGTGCATCGGATTACTTCTAATTACTCCCAAGCAGTTTGTGGTTTCTTATTTTGGTGAAGAGTCTCACAATACATCTTTACAACCATAAAGACAGACATTCATTTACTTATACTGAGGTCTTTATGAGCAACTCACCTTATTCTTAGTTGAGAGGAAAAATTAAAGGCGACCGCTGTTACATTTCCACCTTTAAACCCAGCAATCTATGCATACTGAACAATCAAAACTGATAGGCTCCCTGATATTTTGTAATAAATTCTTCCATTTACAGACTTTTCCTTGACTGGGTGGCTGGTAATGCTATAGAAATTGATTATTCATGATGTTCTTATCACTGCTTAAGATATCTAATTACTTTTCCTCCACAGATTTGGACTTGGCTTACTGGATGCAAGGTGACAAATGAAGAAAGCCCCTTAACTGGACGAACTGTCCCGGAGCACAAGGTGGTATTGACAGCAAATCTGATCTGAATGAATTTTGTCAAATCTGATTTCAATGGAATTTAAGAACTCAGAAACAAGGATGTAAATGAGTTTTCTGTGCTTCTGGAGTGTCTTCTAATAAGTCTTTACAGCCCTATAAAACGTCCTCGGAGCATATAGCTTTATTTCAAACACATGGACATTTACAAATATATTTTCCATAGATATAACATATCCTATAATTTTTATTTTGATAAGCATTTGGTGATGTTTACTCTGAAATTCTATGGAAGATCTAAAGTGCCTAATATAGAGATTAACACAATTAAAAACTAAATTAAAATCAAAAACAGAATGGTAAATGAAAAGGGACAAATCTTCCAGAAAAAAAGTATAATCTTAGAGCAATAATCTCATAGTAGTTTAGCTACACTTAACTCTATGAATGCAATTATCTAATTTAACAGTTCTAGATGTTACTTGTTCTCAATTAGAGATATGTCTCTTCATAACTAAATATTGTATTAATATCCTTTAGTGCCTTCAGACAAGCCTTGTGGTTCTAGCAACATATGCTAAAAAAGAAAAAAAGAAAGATTGGACATGCTAATAGTCTAAACTGATAGCCAGTTAATAGGTACTTTGACTCTGAGTCATAACTTTGACTTTGATTTATAAAGCTCTATTTTGAGATGAGTTAAACAAGTTGTGTTTCTTTCCTAATTAAAAATAGCTTTATTGATCTCTCGACCTAAGTACACCTGCCTTTGGCATGCTAAGGTGAAAATTTTGTTCTTGCTAAAACTACGCAAATATCTTAGGTGAGTTTTTCTAAAACGTCATGTCAGGCTAAGACAGGTTTGTCCTTATAAAAATACCAAGTCTGCACTTACCTTACATCCTCCTTATAGTACTGTGTCATATATATAGAATACAGTTTTTCCAGAGCATCATTTATAAAACTACAATTTCTTTGCATGTAACAGCACGTAATAGCACTTAATAAGTATTCTCTGCATTTACTTTAAAGGAACCGAATTAAAAGTTTAATAATAATCACTTTGACATATTTTGTTAGCTCATTATTCGATGAAGTAACTGTCTCCTGACCGTACTGTGAGCCTTGTGGGAACAGGAATTCTGTCTTATTTATCTTTATATCACTAACGTCTAAAAGAGCACTTCAAGTGATGGTGCTGGGGGAGACACTGAGGCATGGAGTGTGTGAATGGTGTGCCAGTTCAATTGCTAATCCAGCCCCTTCCAGGAGCAGAACGAGACATTTCTCATTACCTAGACCACTGCATCAAGAAGATGAAACTATGATAAATTAAAAATGAATCATTTTAAGAGCTGAGTATAATTTTCGGACAGCCCCATGGGAATGAATATCACTTTTCAAAAACATGTTTAGGCTTTGGAAGCAAATAGGGCGAGTTCAAGTCTTTTCTCCAGCCCATTCTAACTTCACGATCCAGAGAAAGTTACCCACCCTTTCAGCTGCTCTGTTCTCTCCTCTTAAGTGAAGAAAATAAAATTCTCCTTAAGAGTTGAATGGGAAGATTAAATAAGATTGAACATGGACAATGCTTAGAAAATTATAAATTCTACACATGGTTTAATTTTTTTCTCCTTTCCTGATTTTCAGGGATTGTAACCTCTGATTTTTATAGAAATCAAGAACATTGGACTTCATCAAAATGGTTTCTTTTTATCGGTAAAGTTTTAAGTCTTTTGTATTTTTTCAATTTATTGAGTTTAATTACTATTTCAGGATTCTTTCAGGATTTTTTTATCATTTATTTTTACCTTCCTTTTGTTTTTGTGCTTTCATTTCCACAATGATAGTTCTCAAATCAGCATGTGGCAATAACCTATAAATCTGAATAACTTTTATGACACAAAATGCAACATAAAGATTTTTTGTTCAACACATCTTCACATCATTTAGAAGAATGGAATTTTGATTTTCGCATCAGATCTTTTTAAATACTTAACCTTTCTTTATAATATTTTTTACAGTATCAGCCTCAATGTCTGATAAATTGTTTATAACAAGTATAAGTAACCAAATTTTTGTTTGGTTTTTAGAAATCTTTTAGGAGAACAGGAATCTCATCTCTCAAGCATCTAGAACAGTGTCTGACACACAACAAGCACTCAATAAACATGGGTTAATAAAAGCCAAACAAATGCAAAAAGACATCTATAATAACATTTTTTAAATTAAGTGAATAAAATCATCGGTTATTTCATTATGAAATTTGTATTTTCAGTATCTAAACACAAGAACACTTGATTATTCTGCTAACATAAGACCTGCTCGGTGACCTTCTTCTCTTCTAATGCTGCCATCACCCACTGCCATATACCTCCATATAGCTGCCCCAATGCACTTTCTCCCTTCTAACTTACCCCAATATTCACAGCTCCTCATTGGAGGAACACTGCTATACTCTTTCTCCCGTGCCTCTGAAATAACTTATTATTTGCAGTTGGCATTTTTTTCTATTGACTTCTTTAAATGATTTCTTCACTTCAGTGGGGGGATAAGGTTTTTCAATTAATAAAATTCTGTTAGATTGTCTTCCTCTCTAAAACCTTATCCTGAAAATCGAAGTTCTATTTAATGAGTTATCTAACTTGTACTGATGCATTTGAGGAAATGAAATGCTATCCCCATTTTCCTAACTCTTTTTGAAAGAAGACCCTATATGATACATCAGGATGCTTATCCTCCAGTTCCATTATATGAAAGTGACAAAGCAGATTACCAAGTAAACTCTTCAGTGCTGCACACAATTTCTTCGTTTCTCCACCTAACCACCCTTTCCTTCTGAAGAATTTTATCCTTTACACGTTAGTTAGTTCACATTTTTCCTATATAGAAATTGCTTCCTTCAGATCTAAGTCATGTCTAAAAATGTTCTGTTTGCAACTTAGGCTTTTCAACAAGACAATATGATATTCAGAAACCAAGAAGTGTTCTTCCTTCCCTTCTGGTTGTTTAGTGGCGGAAGACACCATCAAAGTGGAGGATGGATGGGCAATGTTCTCTCCTCTTTGAACCAGGGATGTTTATTCCCCCTGTTCTCCTTCAACTGAAGGGCAGAACTGAGCCTCATGCATTCATTCTACATTTACTGCACATCTGTGTGCCAGGAGCCATGCTGGGCGGAGTCTACATGGCAAGGCAGACATGTGCACACATAAATAAAGTTCAAAGTAATAAGAATTATAGTAAGAGCAAGTGCAAAATATTATCAGAGCAAGGGTAAAAGAGTGACTCACTGCTAATGAACCCTCTGGAAAGGTTTCTTTTGGGAACTCTTTTACATGACAATTTTCTGTCTGACAGAGAGCTGGAAAGACATGACACCAAAATAAAATAGCATGCAAAAAGGCATGGAGAGATAAATATCTTAGAGTATTCAGGGAATAGTAAAAAGCTTGATGTAGCTGGAAGCTTGTAAGGGTGGGAAATAAGAGGCAAATCAGATGCTTCTGTAAAGCCATTTATTTGTTCAAGTAACAGATACTTCCCAAGCACGTACGAGAGCAGGCCTATAACAAATTTAGAGCAATAAGGGAGCAGACTTGACTGCAGACCTCAGGGAACTTGCAGCCTAGTGGAGAGGTCAGGTTTTAAAGAAACCATTGACCACTGACCACAGGGTGTAGTTCTAAACAGCATCGTCATGCCCTGTTACTTTAAGGTTTCACAGTGCAAAATAGAATCAAACATCCAATTTTCCAATTCAAAAATAAAATTATAATTCTATTTGTCAAACTTTTAGTGTTATGTATCTTCTTAAGTGTGGTATTTTCGTTGCCAATGGACACACAAGAGTAACAACAAAAACAATAAAATGCCAAGGAATAAATGTAATGAAGAATTGTTCATCACCTAAATGAGGAAAGATGCGAGTCTGCTACATGGCTTAAAAAGAGATACCATCACCTTCAAGAATCCTGGTGATACTAGCATTTTTAGGCTCAACCTCGTGTCAGGTACTCTGTTGAGAGTTTTGCTTGTCCCCTCTCATTAATCTTCACCACAAACCTGTTAGCAGCTGCAATATTTCTCTTCCTGTCACAGATGAAGAAACTGAGAATTAGAGAGGAAAAGAAAATTCACAGATTTTCCAGCAATTTTTAGATACTGGCTCTGAGTTAACGTCAGTTCCTGGGGAAACAGAATACTGTTGTGGTCCACCAGTCAAGCGAAGAGTTATGAAAATGAGGTGTGAGATCTGTGAACCCACCCTGTAGTTTGTACGTCCTTCCGACATGTACGGCTAGAATAGTCATACTTGAAAATTGAGCCATAGCGTGAGGAAGGGCCAAGTGGAAACCTTTAAAACTATTTCCATACGATATCTTCATACAAAATAGTAAACCTAAAGCAATACCACAGGTGGAATCATTGAGTTAAGGACCACCATCAAAGACCTAAAAGATTCGGAAAGATTGATTTTTATCCCAACCCCATTGTACTCAACGATTTAGTCTATGATAAAGGAAAATGGGTTTTGAAGGTTGCTGGATTTTTAAAAACTTAATCGGATGGTGATATTAAATGTCCCGCTGGTCTATGGCCATGCCACCCTGAATAAGCCTGATCCCGTCCGATCTCGGAAGCTAAGCAGAGTCAGACCTGGTTAGTACTTGGATCGGAGACCACTTACGAAGACAAGGTGCTATAGGCATAAAAAATAAAAAATAAGGAATTGTAAGCTGGCAAGGTCCTTGCAATCTGTGAGGTCAATCAAGTGTTACCTCGTCTAAAAAATAAATAATAAATAAATAAATAAATGTCCCATCGTTCTTAAAGTAGTCTCATAATTGAAGCAAATACTATTTTTAAAATGTTTTAAGTAGTCTTGTTATCAAAGCAAAACAACAGATCCTGGTATTTGATAATTTTTTTTCTTTCCCTATAACCATAACTCAGTAGACATAATGCGTTCACCTGGAAGAAGTATACCACACCCTCTTATCTCAGGGTTATGTCAGTTCTGTCATGATTTATTCCACAGACACCTTGATCACCTCATACTGCATAAGGCAGAATGTTGATAACAATTACCCCAGATCTCTTGGTGAGTCACAGGAGGGCCAGAGTCAAAGATAAAAATTCAAAGGCTTGCTCCTACATTGAAAGTTCAGCAGTTCCAGTTGTCTGGGACATATCAGGAAAGCCTCTTCAAACTGCAAGAAAATTTGCTGCATCATGAACCCACTACAACTAAGAAAGTGTCCTCTTTGAACTTTGGAGGCAATATATACTACATTTATTTGTGCTGCTTCAATCCATTTAATTTACCAAGTAAATCATGAGGGCACCACCTTTTAGGGAGGTCCAGGACAAGCAAAGGCTCTCCAGATGGTCCAGGTAGCTGCAAACATTTGGACGTTGAGAAACCACAGATCTGTTTGTGCTCAAAGTGTCTGAGGCAGGGTTAATACTGTAGAGAGATTGTGGCAAACCCTAATAGAAAAATAATAGTCCAGGCTCATATGGTTTTGAAGCAACAGCTCTTGAGGTACTTATGGATCCTGGTAGACTGAATACCTGAATATGGAACAACAAGTAACTGTGTGTCCTGAGTTGATCATCCAGAACTGGGTGTTATCTGAGTCACCAACCCATAAAGATGGGTGTGCCCAGCACTCAACCATGTCAGGTTCAAGCGTCATGGGGAGTTCTTTATGGAAAGCTAGGCTTAAAAGAGAAAAAAAAAAAAAAAACGGAGCCTGGTTTATAGACTCTTCTGCATGGTAATGCAGATAACAATCATGAGTGGGCTTTTCACTGTTACAACTCTGAAAGACACTGGTAAAAGGAAATTCTCCCCTTTGGCAGAATTTCAAGCAGCATATCTAGGGTTTTGTTGTTTGAAGTCATTTTCGTTTTACTTTGTCTAAACATAAAGATAATCAGAGGTCAAATCTACATTAATTTATAGAAGGTAATTAATAGTTTAGCCACATGGTAAAAACTTTGGAAAAACCAAGAGTGAAGGATGAGTGACGAGGAGGTTTGGCGAATGTGTGCACGAATGCATATATTAGAATGGACTCAGAGTGGGATGTGAACGCTCAACAAAAGGTGTCCTTGTGGAAGAGATTCTCAATAATCAGCCCTCTTAACAATCAGATGAAGATCCTACGGAACATCTCTTAACATCAACTATCAGTGCCTTCTCAGTGGGCTCACCAATTAAGTAGCCAGGGTGGCACAAATGGTGGTGATATGTGGATTTCTCTTCTTCAAGACTGGTCTAGCTGGCCTCATAATTCGAAGTCCAGCCAGCCACCAGGAAGCAAATTAGTTATAATTAGACTCCTTCCAAGATGGCTGGGACCTCAGTGCCTCCTCTGGTAGTGATACATGTGGATGTGGACTTTTCTTTTGATGCTCACCTTCCTTCTGCCAACAACACCCCAGGACTTATTGAATGCAAGCAGTATGTGCCACTGTATCTTTCCCGCTGGAAAATGTCAGTCCAGCATGCAATAGAAGAAAGGAAGGCTGGCATTTCTCACATTTCTACTTAAGCATGCACCCACAAAATCTATCTGCTTCCTGAGCCTGCAGCTTGGGCTTTCTTTGTTCAGAGGCCCTAGGAGCCAGAGAGAAATGCTTCCAGAAGAGAATGCAGCAATTGTACGATGATGTGTAACTTGAAATTGCTGCCTCTCCATAATTCTAGGGACACCTGTTGATCATCCTTGGTGACTTGACAAGGCATCCTTTTGGCATTGGGGATTTTAGTGGAAGTAGTTCAAATTTACCACAGTAACCTCTTAATTCAGCAACCTTCTGCCACGGTACGGGTCGCTTTCTTAATCATCACGCAGGTAACAAAATTCTGGGGCTTACTTGATTCCCTACAGCCTCAGTCTATGGACAGATCTTTCAGCCCTCCAATAATCATAAACGCCAAATAACTGGTAATAATTACTTTCTGTTTAAAGGAGCTGGATAGATTTTAGTTATCTTCAACTGATCGATAACTGATTAAATGGTGGAAGTGTATTGAAAGTTCATTGTAGCTAAAAGCTTGTGGAAAGTTTTTGGAAACGTGTCACAAACTTCTTAAAATATGTGTGCTCTTTGACACAGAATTCTCTTCTGAGGATTTCTTCCAAGAAAATAAACAAGCAAGTGCACAAAAGTGTATATAAAGAAATGTATCTTTTTCTAATTCAGAAAAATTGAATTTAACCTTGATCTCTAAAAGTGACAACTGATAAATGAACAATAGCAATCTATAGAATCAAAATCAAACCGGAAATTTTAGAATGATTTTCTACTTCTCAACAGAGAAGAAGAATCTCATAAAATTCAAAGAAAACATAATCCATAAAGATGTGTAGCAAAGTATTTGATTTTCTATAAGTGGTTATTTTTTTTGTCTTGTACTTAGACAAGAGGGGAAGGAGTGAGGAATAGCAGGCAAGACCCTACAATGTTTTGCATATAATTTTCGATATTTCCAATTGAATAGTAAAATATGCATTTTTTTGCCATTTAAATTACAGCAACTAAAGGCAGTGGGCACATTTTGGTCATTATTTATTTCACAACCATCTGTTGAATGCCCATTATATGCAATAAATGCCAAGAAGACTAAGATGAAAAAAGACATAGGTTTACATGAAAGATTTTGGTAGAGTAGGAGGATCTGAACTTAATGGTTAAATTTTAAAAGTTGTTCCCAATTACACTGGTGCTCTCCCCTGGTTCTCACCCTTTCTGCCCTTTCGACATGTTATGAGGGAGCCACCAATAATATTAAAAGGTTGTCATGGTTCAACTCTAATGTATGACAGGTGTCTTATTTTTCTTCTGCTAGGGGTGTTATCACATAAAAACTTTAGAATATTTTCTTGATTTTTGTTATTTTTTAATAGCTCAGGATTTTATGAACACTTTTCTACACATCCCTCCCCTACACACACGCACATACGCACCTTACCTAACTTCAAAAGTTGGCTGCTTTAGTGCAGAGTAAATGCCAGTGTAATTTGCAGCACATCCCCAGTCATTGTGCTTTCGGCCCAAGCAAGTTCATTTCAATTGATTTACATCTCCAGTGTGGTATTTTGTGGCACACATTCTCCACTTCCGGCTATGCCTGAAGCTAAGCAGAGCAACACAAGTCCTCCTGTGCACCTGATGGAGTAGAAGACCTCTATAAATAACCCTTTCTTTCTTTACCCAACAACCATGCTCAGGTGTTATAAACTTCTTAGACCAGATTTCCTCAGTCATTGATTCATAAACAAATTTTTATAAAACAAACAAAAAAAAATGTCACTGCTGTGTATTTGGATTTTTAAGAATCAACACTCAACTCTTGGGATATATCAGGTAAGTCACAGGTGCCACCCTCCACATTCTCCCCTCATGAACTTGTGTGCTGCAGTTAAGAAAAGTATTTCCTCTACATTCATAGCTCCTTTTTTAAGGCCACCAATCGATGTCTATTTTTCATATAGCCTGAGCCCTACCATTTTTACGACATGATTCCTTTGCTCAAAGACACTCAAGTAGAGTGGGAGGAGAGAGACACAGATACAAACGTGCACTTATTAAATCTAGGCTAGGGCAGCTCAATCCTGACGAGACACAAAGATAGAGATGGAGAGATGGGGAGAGAGATTGAGAAATCAATAGGGATTGGAGAGAAAGGGGTCTGAAGGTTAGATAAGATGTAAATGGGCACAGAGAGGATGAAAGATGTCCCCAATAGAAGGGGGGAGTAACGTCAGATGGGACCCTGAGCTGAGAGCAATGCAGGGAACAGAGAAACAATGTTGAATAGGTTCTTCGAAATGTTTATCATCTAAGTTCATTATGCAAACACAGCCAGTGTGCTGTCATTATACCTATGCCTGTGTTCTGCGTTTCACACTTGTCCTAATTAATCCTCAGTACAACACTTGGAAGTGGCATTATTGCATGAGGAAGGAACTGAGGCTCAGTGATATGAATCAGGTTGGCCAAGGTCAATAACCAGTAGGTGCTAAAGTTAGAACCCAAATCCAGATTGGTCCAGCTCTAAATCCTATCCTCTTTGCCTTGCTAATGCCAGTCTAACCCTCCGTGTTGTAAAATCCAAGTGCAGGAAAAATCCTTCTCAGCTGTCATAGCTGAAATCAGATCCACCCGAATTTCCAGAATGGTCCACATCTGCCAAAATGAGGGGACCCTGCTCACTGCCCAAGTCATCCAAGGGCAAAACTTTCAGGAGACACCCTTGCTGATGAGGGACTGATTGATTTCTAAGGCTCAGCCTGTCCCCTGGGGGCTCGCTGGGGAACTAGGGCACAATCGCCCTGCCTCAGCCTTCAGAGCCGCCTAATTCAGCCCTCTGTGCTGCAAGGGAAGCAGCACTCTCACGGTTGCCCCCTCCCACCCCAGGCACTTAAGGAAGTAAAAGAACTAATTAATTATCATTGCTGTGGTTGATACTGCTGTGGCAGTGCTGGGCATCCGGCACCACTTTGATGTTTGCTTCAGAGCTCTGTGGATCAAGACTCTTGTCTCTGTCCACGTGGGCATCAGGAGGGAGGATATCACTGCGTAGAGGAGGCCTGGGTGCATTGTTGTCCTACCATTCACACTTGAAAGTGAGCTCTAGTCTCCACCCTAAAAGTCTGTGAAATGAAAGAACCTAAGATAAATTGATGAGTTTTTTGCTTTTGGCTTAGGTGACCATTTGACTTACCCATGCATGAATACTTCTAAGAGCAAAAGGAGGTGTCATGAATAAAATACTGCAATAACAGGTGTAAAATAATCATCCTTCCACTTCTCGGAGTCTTTGAAAAATTAGATTTAAAAAATTGTACCACTTATCCTAGTGACTGCTGTTAAGTGCATTATGTGTGACCTAAAGCAAAGAGCAAGATCTGAACAAAAGAAAGGGAAATAAAATGATATTTCAGCCAAGAGATGCAACCATGCTGAAGTTATAGTCAATTCATAATTATGTGTGATGTGCTGAAACAGTAGTAACATCGACAAGTGGGGCACTTGTAAACAAAGAATGATCAATAGTACCATACAAAGTATAAGTCTGCCCACATTTCTTTACAAAGAGCATCTATATTCATGTGGCATAATAGTTGCTGTACTTTTGAGTTTTCGTTATTTGAAAATAATTCAGCAATAGGATTCAACCAAATCAATGAACTCTTGCTGCTTAACAAACGGCAGCCCAAAATTTAAGCCCAAAATTTAGTGGCTTAAAATACAATCATTTATTATCTCACAATTTCTAAGGGTCAGGAGTCCAGGAGTGACTTAGTTGGGTGGCTCTGGCTCACCGTCTCTCACGAGTTTATAGTTGCTATGTAAGCTGCGGCCACTGAAGGCTTGACCTCAGTCCTTGCTCACTCGTGGGGCATTATTTCTTCCCTGGCTGCTCAGAGTCCTCAGTTCTTCACTGCCAGGTCTTCTCCACAGGAAGGTTCACAACATGGTGGCTGATCTCCACCACATCCAAGATCTAAGAGAAAGAAAGTAACCACGTTGGAAACCAAATTAGTTTCTTTTAGAAACTAATCTCAGAACTGACTACTGTTCACACAGCACAACCCCAAAACAAGTCCTCCACAAGCGTGTGAGCGCCACAAGGTGGGGATCATTGAGGCACTCATGGAAGTGGGCTAACACACCAACTTTTCATTTTGCTAAATTTTGTACCACTATCTGATATCACAATTATTTCATAAATATAAATGAAATTTTAATTATAAAATACTAAGAGGAGTATAATCTTGGTATATAGGCAGTATTTTACCATGAATTCATAGGACTGCATGAAAAACACTACATTATCCTCCTTTTTCTTTTCTTTTTTTTTTCTTTAATCAAGAACGGTTCTAGATTTGTTTGCTTTATTTACCACTGCCTATCTCCCCTAACTAGGACAGGTAGGTATTTTATGTCTCATTGACCGCTCTATACCCAGTGGCTACAACAAGCATTAACATAAGGTAGGAAACAGAAACATTCCTTAAATAAGTGAATGATGGACACTTTTCCTTGAATCGGTAACTAGCAGCAGACCAAGGCTTGGGAATAACGACCTTAGGCCTCCATCCTAAAGTTATTCTTTCCGCCGAAAAGAACAAAACTTGTCCAGTTGAAGGCACACATTAAGGGCCAAGTCAGTGATCTCACAGAGCCTCAAGTTTGACAAGCTGCAGTGCAGGCAGAAAGACATGCCGCCTGTAAGGTATCACAAGGCAGGAATTTGCCTGTGATTTCAAAAGATCAGCCTCCTATAGAATAATATTCATAAGATTTGGTCTTTAAATAGAACTTAGGTCTATTATGAGTGTGGATAGTAAGACCAGCAGTCTTAAAGAGAAGAGTTTCTCATCATTGGCTGAATTTCTATGTCCTTTTAAAGGATGGGGCAATTAAGGGTGAAACCTTTACTCAGCATCACAGAGTGGATTCCAATCAAGGTCAATGCTTTTTTTGTCCTGTTCTTCACTGGTCTTCACCATCTGGGATCTTCCCCATCCCCATTCTCATTCTCACCCAAGACAGAAAGGCTCAGCCCAGGGTGGCCCTGGGCTCTACAAAATATTTGCCTCCCCTCGGCCCCAATTCCCACCAGAAATCCAAGGTACATTACGACCACCAGGATGTGCTTGGAGACCCCATACCACCCAACTGCATGGAGTAGGGCCAAAGTGAGCTCAGCACTGCCTTTACGATTTGTCGCTGAAAAAAATGCACCCTCCCCAAAAGAAGGCTCAGCACATATGAGTTATTGCAGAAAAAAAAAAAAATGTGCTTAGCAAGGGAAAAACCCTTCAGCTGTTCTTAATCCTGACACACCTTGTTTGAAGCAACAGGTGTATTTCTTCAAAAAAAAAAAGAATTTTAAAATACACACATCAGTAATTTAAATTCACTAGAGAGTTAGCTATTTAGAGGATCCCTGTTGTAAATCCTTTCACAAAATGAAGAACATTTAAGTAATTACCCTCTAATTTACGTACTCTGTAAGGTCAACTATTTAAATGTCTGGCTTTCTTAATTTGAGGCACACCCGCATTTACAGAACCTCTTTAAAACTCATTATGGCCAACAAATGTATTTCTTTCTTTTCTTTAACAGAAAGAAAAAAAAACACAATACTTTGGTGAAATAGGCAGAAGATATCTATTATCCTGGCAACTGTTATAACACGTGCTTTTTGCAAAGAGGATTTCTGTCGAACTGATCTAGGCTTAATGTGATCTAGAAGCAAATTGTCTTATATTTAAAAACATATTGTTAGCACATACATCCTAAGTCCTTGTAATTTGTATTTAATCTTTAAACTCCTGTAATTTGTATTCAACCTAGTCAAAATATTTAGTTAATTAATACGATAGTTAATCACGATGTGTTTTTATTTATCCATAAACGTAACAAAAAAGCTATCAACTAAAATAAGTTAATAAAAATATTAGAAAATATTTGGAAATATCCTTTATAATATTTCTTTAACCAGTATCCTTTACATGCCAATTAGCCAAGATAAAAAAGATTCAATGAAAATTATTTTGCTTATTTCTGACAACGTAGCTTTCCAAATTTGATCTTTATTTGATGAAAGCAGGCATGCCATGGCAGACTACACCAGAATTTACACACTCAAGTAGAACGAAATTCTGTCTGTAACTGGGGGTCTGAAGAAGCTGCTGGGCCATCAAAGTGCTTGAAAGACAAAACCATACGATAGAGGTATGCTGGTACATCCTGTGAACACAGGACCCAGGGAGAGTTCAGCTCTCTCCTGTCACCTGGCCGAAGGACAAAGCCACTGGCCACCATACCAAGATGGTCATTGACCATCTCTAAGAACACCATTCACAGGGAATCCAGTGTGAATGGCTCCCCTGAGAGCACAGTTCAGAGAGCTTCTCACGTGTGTGACCGGTGCCCCCTGGAGGTGTTGCATGGCCTCCACTATTCTCTCCTCTTCAGATTCAGCTGTACAAGGCTCTGGTCTAAATGTAGGCGAGGTGGGATGATTGTTTGACCATTTCCAATTCTCTCTGGCCATATTGGAATAAAATGGTGACAAATCCTAGACAATAGAAGCTTTTGATTCTTCTGCAGTACCAGTAACTTCTCCAGGCACACCAAGGGGCTGTACTGACTGGGGAATGTGACTTTTCAGGGTGAGCCCGAGAAGTGGCAGTGGGGCCAGACAGTGTGGTGGGAGCTGTAGCAGATGGGACAGTGGACTCCTGACTCAAAGCATTCAGAGCCACGTATTTCACAAACCTGAACTGTGCAGGGGATCAGATTCAAACTACGGGCTGCCCCCAACTGGCTGCCATCGGGGAACAACATCGACGACATTTTATAGCATGTGACAGCTTTCCCAGAGAAAGACTAGCACACTCAACTCGTACATGCTGCTTGGTCTTTTTGCTCCATGTAATTGTAATAATAATATCATCATCATCATCCTCACCATCATCATCATCATCATCATCATCCTCACCATCACCATCACAGCTAATATGTCTTCAGAGGTTACCACATACTAGCAATGTTCTGAGGGCTGTACACACACTCATTTCATCTGGACACCACCCCTATGTTCGTTGCGACCTCAAATCCTGTCTCCCAATCCCAGTCCAACACTGCTGCTGTGATCTTTCCCATATGGGCTGCAAATGTTTCTGCTCAGGTGCAACATGATGGGGCATCAGTTCACAGCTGTTCCTCACACCTCACACCTCTTGCCCTAGGCTCCTTCAATGCTGCAGGTGGGCCCACAGAACCCTGCTCAGCACTTGCACACGTGCATGAGAAGTTCAAGGGTGCTGGCCACCCAGAATCAAAGGCGTAGAGTTCTGAGATGTGTCTCACAAGGTCTCAGGGACTACAGCCAGCCATGCACTGGGACCTCCTCAGTGAGCTCCCGTTGTCTGGACTCTTCCTCCTTCCGGGCCCCCCTCCCCTGGCTCCCCACCTCTGCTTCTGTAACCTGTTCACATTCGCCTTTGGCCTCTGCTTTCAGGGCATCTAAGCTGGGCTGGTTGGTAACAAGGCAGCCCGGGAAGGTGGACACCCAGAATCAGACATCAGAGCTGGATCATTGACCCATCACATGGCAATAAGGATGCCACTGCCGCAGGTAAATGGGTGGTATGATCACAGTCTCTGGGACTCCTGCCTATGAGGGATTGTGATGCGGGACAGGTGGAAGGTGAAGTACAGCTTAGCGATAACCACGGCACTTAAATGGTACAGGGCAATGGTCACCGTAACTGTTGTGGAGGGAGTTCTGTCCATCGCTTTGTTAAGCTCGAAAAAAGAAAACAACATTTCATTACGCGTTTGTCAAAACCCAATGAATGTACAACACAAAGAGAGTGAAGCCTGATGTAAACTACAAACTTTAGTTAATAATACAATCAGTAGTCTTGATATTATCAATATTATTGAGCCAATCTATATTGGCTCATCAATTCCAACAAATGTACCACCCTAATGCAAGATGTTACTAAATGAAGAAAGCTGTGTCAGGATATGGGGTAGGGGATGGGCAGAGAGAGTCTATGGGGACTCTCTGTACTTTCTGCTCAAATTTTCTATAAACCTTAAACTGCCCTAAAAAATTTAAAAGTCTATTATTTTTAAATGACTATAAAGAAGTTAAAAAATAAAACAGCAGCCTCGGATCACTCGGCTCTCACCTCAAAGCAGGCTCGAAAGCAAGAGACCTAGGAGAAAAGCCGCAAGGAAGACAGCAGACACCCCCCTCATCCCGAGTCGGAGCCGCGGGAGCGCAGGCGAGACCAGCGCACCAAGGCCGCGAATGGCGCCAAAGGAACGTGAGGCTGGACCGGGGAGAGATTGTTGACTGAGTCCTCATACCTGCTGTCGATGGCTTCTTGAAGTTGGAACGAGGTAATGGTCTACAGCTAAAGAAATGGACATAAGAGAACCGTCTTGGCATAGAGGTGAGGAAGAGTCAGAAGGCACAAAGAGCGACAATGTCCTAAAGGGTTTACTAAGTGGAGAGTCCCGAGAGCCTGCTCGCAGACCCTGTACGGGAGTGGCAGGGGAGTCTGGCTTTTTGGTGCGGTTCAGTGCTGCGGCCCTCTGCAGCCACACTGGGCTCCTCTGTGTCAGTGACGAGTGTCAGGTTTCTCAAATAGCAGAGGCCGTGGGGGCATCGCTAACCGTCAGCAGCAATAATGGTAATGACTGCAATGGGAGGCAACCAGGACGCCTTGACCTCTAGGGAACTGTGTCAGTGGCTAATAGATCATAGCATTCTGAGGGGCAAACAGATGACAATGACCGGGATGCTAGCCAACTTGTATATTAAAAATAATAATCATATAATAGTAATAATAATACTGCAACTGATGAACAGAAGGTTGACATCAGCCATTACAGCAGAAAGTTGCGCCCCACCCCACCCCAGTTTCCAGAACTAAGTCAGTTTACAGACCACAAGCTATCGACTGAAGGAAACACCTAGCCCTCCTGAGGGAGGACTCTATGACATCACTACAAACACATACAATAAAAATTCTCCTGATGCTTCTCTACAGAGACCTTCAGCCTGTGCAATTGAGTCGTTGCAAAGAGATTAGCCAGTCTTTCCAGGGTTGAAGAACACAGGCTCTGGGTGACACATCAGAAATGCCACCACAGACCCCAGAGAAAGTGAGACCTATGACGGAGCGATCTGGCCCAGGTCCATCTGTGATGGGAGAACAGCCCACTCTGCAACCATTTTCCTGGACTGCTTAGAGTGTCGCTGGGATACAAAACCTTAACAACTGACAGACCTTGTTTATTTACTGTGGAGCAAGGACCACTGTGATGGGAAGAGCAGGCAGACATTTCTGAAACTACCCAGACACCCCCCCAACACACACACACACACACACACACACACACACACACACACACACACACACACACACACACACATACACACACGATAGGAAACCAGTGCATCTAAGGAGGAACTACAAAAATCAGTGCCACTGTCCAAGATTAAAGATGGCAGAGCTGTGGTTCTCATCATATTCTCACCCAATTCACCCGTCTGGGTTCTGTGAAAACCAGACAGCACTTGGCAGATACCTCGAGACCAATGTATCTTAGCCAATCACAGTTGCCGTGCCACATGTGGTATCTGTGCTAGACAGAAGTCCCAGCATTGGGACTGCCACCCCCAGCATCATTCCTCCTAATAAGCTCATCCTTAGATTGACACCCCTCCTCTCCCTGTCTCTTCCTCTGTCCATCCTCCTGCTGCCTCGAACAGGACACTTGTCTCGTACAAGCAACTCAAACAGATCCCTTTGCTCATGCTTGCTTCCAGGAACATCCAGGCTAAGCCAGACTCTGTCATTATTCCCCTTTCAGTTGATGAAGAAAAGCCAAGTAATTTGACCAAAGTGGTGTAGCTAGTGAGTAGAGCTGGGCAGGGGTGTGAACCCAGGCAAGATGACATTTAAATCTACACCCTTCACCACTATGCTTAGTCAAATAAGACAAAACAGTTTGGAGAAATGCAGACTTCATTTCCGAAAGCCCTAACCAACAGATACTAATGTCCTGAATCTATTTTCTGAATAATCTCAATATAAAGTTCTCCGATCCTCTAAAATCTTCAGGTAATTAGGAAAAATTAGAACTTTTACTTAAATCATCCAAACAGTTGCCTCAATTCTTTTTTCTTTTCTTTGACTCTACAGAGGCTGTCTCTCTCAATTCTGATATTATATCACTTTATCTTTTGCAATGATTAAGCCACTAAAATTATGATAGAAGGTTAAAACTTGAGAGCAGCTTGGAGAAAGTACCATTCAAAGAGGTGGAGCATGTTTTTGGACCTAGTGGCCCTTCGTAGTAGCACCAGGTTCATGCTATGATTGTTGGTCGGTCTAAACTAAGTTCTAGGAGCAAAAAATAAATTAGCTATCTTTTTCATTGAATTCCTTTGAAGGTTTCTTATTTTACAAGAAAGAAATCTTACAGAAGAAAAAAACAAAACATTATTCCAATCTCGGAAAAGAAAAAATGCAGCAGCAAACATCTGTGCTGATTGAAATCTTTTTCCTTGGCTTCACAAGATCACTTTCTCCTGTGTCTCCTGATAACACCTTGTCATTATTTCCCTACACTTCCTCTGGCCATCCCACAAATGTTAGTCCGTCCTGAGAATATCACCCAGGTGCTATTCTCTCCTCGCTCAATCTAAAGCCTCCTGTCATCCATGACCCCTAGTCCTGGCTCCCAGCCCTTTACACACACACACACACACACACACACACACACACACACACACTTACACTAAACCCAACTACTTGCCACCCCTATAAACACCAAGCTCCTTCATGCCTCAATGCTTTTGCACATCCAGTTCTGTAACTGATGAACTCATATTATACTTCAAGGCCAAGTTTCAGCATCACCTACAATCCAAAGCCTTTACTTCCACCATTTTCTCCTTAGTAATGTTTTGCAGGGCTTATCTTATAGGGCTCATCACATTGTGCTTCAGTTTTTATAGACTGGACGTGGTTTGCGGAACTGTAGGAGCTGCCCGCTCATTGTTTAGCAAAATGGAAGGGTATGACTATTAAAAGATGAAAAAGCACATGATGATTTAGTGGTTTACATGTTGTAGCAAGCTGAATAATGGCCCCCGAAGATGTCCACATCCTAATTCCTGACGCCTATGAATATGTTCCCTTACATGGCAAAAAGGACATCATAGATGTGACTAAATCAAGGATCTTGAGATGTAGAGATGATCCTGGATTACCCAGTTCAGACAGTGTAATCAAGAGTGTCCTTATAAGACAGGAGGGTTAGAGTCAGAGAAGGAAATAAAACAACAGAAACAGAGGTCAGAGCTATGCAGCCACAGACAAGGACTACGGGTGGCCTCTAGAAGCTAGAAAAGGCAAGGAACAGGTCCCAAGGGAACACAGCCATTCCGATGCTTTGCTTTATGCCTTGTGACACCCAGTGCGGACATCGACTGTCAGAACTATAACATATGGGTGTTGTTTTTAGCAGACCACCAAGTTTGTGGTCATTTGTTGCAGAAGCCATAGGAAACTAAGACTCATGTCTCTCACACAGGAGATTCTGAGTTGCTCAAAAGCAAAGTTCAGTTATGGCCATCTTTTTATCTCTAGTAACTATCTCAGTATCTGGCAGAGAGTAAGAACTCCAAAAATGTTTGCTGAATTAAATCAAAACCATAATGAGATATCACTTTACACCTGTTAGAATGGTTATTACAAAAGAAAAATGAAAAGTAATAAGTGTTGGCAAGAATGTGGAGGAAAGGGAGCACTTTGCCATTGTCAGTGGGCATGTAAATTGGTGCAGTATGACTATGCTTCAAAAAACTAAAAAATGGAACTGCGATATGACCTAGCAATCCTTCTTTTGAGTATATACCCCCCAAAATGAAATCAACATCTCATAGAAATATCTGTGCTCCTATGTTCATTGCAGCATTATTCACAATAGCCATGATATGAAAACAACCTAGGTGTATGTTGACAGATGAATGGATAAAGAAATTATATATACATTCATATATGAATGTATATATGAATGTATATATAATGGAATATAACTCCACCTTAAATGGAAGGAAATCCTGTCATTTGCAACAACGTAGATGAAACTGGGAGATACAATGCTATGTGAAATAAGCCAAAGAAAGAAAAAAAGCCGCATATCTCATTTATATATGTAATCTATAAATGTCTAATACACTGAGGTAGAGAGTAGAAGGGCAGTTACTGGGGCATGGAGTTGGGGGAAATGGGAGATGTTGGTCACAAAGTTGCAGTTATATAGGAAGAATAAGTCTAGAGCTCTAATGTACAGCATGACTACGGTTAATAACACTGTACCAAATACCAGAAATTTGCTCAGAGAGTAGATTTCAGGTGCTCATGCACAAAAATGATAACTATGTAAGAAGATTGTTAATTAACTTGACTCTAGTGATCATTTCGCTATGTATATGTACAGCAAATCATAATGTCTACCTTAAATATATACAATCTTTATTTTAAAAAATAAATACACATACATTGTTTAAAAGAAATGTCTGCCACATTGAACTAAAGTGAACTAATTATACAATTAACTTTTATTGGTTTAAGTGCATATTTCATTATTAAATATTGATATAACCTTACTGGAGATAAAGATAGGTCTTCAGTATATAGAAAAGCATAAATAAAATTTATTCAGCAGTTGCCAAGTGGATGATTAACAATATTTTCTTTTTTGTTTGTCTTTGTTTTTAAATTCTCTTACCTTTGTATCCACATAGTTCTGAACTTTAAAAAATTTAGGTATTTTAGTTCACTAATGACTAAAAAACTGAAATGTTATTGGTAAATCACAAATACTATCCATCTTCAACGTGACTGAAAAGCATCTGAAATGAGTTAACTATTAAATTCCTAAAAACTGTTTTAGTTTAGGCTGTGACTAAGCATGAAAATTTCAGTTAAGTAGCACAATTTCCTGAAAGTTAAAAATAAGTGAAAAAAGGAGTTCTGCTGCATTATATTGTAAATTTTTAAATATTAACCAAGCTTGAGCTTCTCTAAAAATTAGCCTGAGTACCAGAAGGGCAAATTATCACTGAAAATCCAACACTGATTGGGCCGTATGAGAAAAACAAAGGAACGGAGACAACAGGCAGTGCCGTGACTTGCCAGAATTGGAATTAAGAATTAGAATAAGAATTGCAATTAAGGTTCATATTCCCAAATGTACAAAAGAATTTTACCTTTCCGTATAGCAATCACATCCTAATGAAAGCAAGTCAAAAACCTCCATCACATAGTAATGTCACTATGGAACGATTTGGATCACAAATCACTCAGACTATACCAAGTGATAACACTGCTAGCTCTTTATCACTGCTTTTTTGCGCTGTTGCTGTGTATTTTTTTTTTTATCTAGTCTCCACCTGCATTCTTCCTTCCTCATTGTACACTTATTAATTTCCCCTTACTTTTCTCTCTTAATTAATTATTAAAGTGGGCATCTCAATAAGATCCGGAGAATCCAGTTAGGTTGAGAGGAAACTTTCCAGGACCCACTGACCCAAGGTGGCCATAAGTCTACACTAGTCCTAACCCACCATCACTCTGAGACAGGGCTCTGGGCCATAGAATACCATGCATCCTGTCAGTACGAGCTGAGCATTCATCTGTCAGTCATTTAGTCACATGTATTGATCACCTACTTTTTCCCAGGCACTGGACACTGCCCTCAAGAATACAGTGGAAAAAGAGACATTTAACAGTTCTGTGTTATAATTCAAGGTGCTATTACACATGCAAATTTCTGTAGAGGCACAAAAGGGGGTCATGAGTTATCTTCAAGGGTCACAAAAAGATTCCTGGCAAGTGACATTTGAGACCTGGAGGATGAGGATGAGTTAGCAAGGCTAGGAGGGTTCAGGAGTAGAAGAAAGATGAGAATGAGAGACAGGAAGGGGTGAGCAGCAAAAATAAATGAGACTGGAGATATTGGTAGGGACCAAATCATGAAAGCATAAGTTATGTAGAGAGGTTCAGACTTTACCATGCTTTGAAGGATGCGTAGGGACATGGCATGCTGAGATGTGCTTTAAAATCTTATTCTGTTTTGCAACATAGCAAATGAAGTAGAGAAGAGCAAGACCAAGAGAGATGGGTGATGAGGCTATAGCAAGAAGCCAGATTGAATCAACTATTAATTCAATCAATATGAACTGAACACTAAGAACCAAAATGGACCCAGTTCATGCTCTCATGTAGTTCGCATTTACGGAAAGAGATAAGCATCACACAGGCACACAAGAATTTGATCACAAACCAAGATACATGACATAAAGGCAAAGTAAGGGCAGGAGAATTGCACGAATCCTCCAGCAGGAGGAAATATGGGAAATTTGAAGAAAAGGCCAGCTTGGAAATGATAGTGGCATGAAATAAAGTGATACCAAAGGAGATGGAGATTTGATTGGTGGTTGATTGATATATTGATTGCTTGTGGGGAGGAGTTGAAAGAAGGGGACTCATGGGCACCTAGATAGAGTCAGAGACTGAGATTTAGAAGAGAGAGGTGAAAATGAAGTGATAAAATCAGATTTAGACATTTTGAATGTGAGGGGGCCTTGACACATTCGAATGGAGATGTTAATAAATAAGTGAATCTGAAGTTGCAGCCAAAGTTTAGAAGAAAGCTCCGCCTGCACTGGAAGGTACAGATATGCAGAACAAATGAAACAGAAACCACAAGATTGGATGAAATTTCCTGGGAAGGAAGTCTAATGAAAAAATTGCAATGGCCCATAATCTAACAGATGAAACCCTACATTTAATAGATAAGAGACTCATCGAGGGCAGCCTGAGATGTAGGAGGAAAACTCAGAGACATATACTTCAAATAGGATGATGGCATTTTTGATCTATATCAGAAGGACATGTAACTCGAGTTCTCTTACTTGGAATAATAATGGCAATACACCAATCTCTCTCGCTCGCTCTCTCTCTCTCTCTCTCTCTCTCTCTCTCTCTCTCTCTCTCCATTTCACACCCCTATTCTGCCTTGAAGCCAAATGACAGCCATGTACCACATAGATGGTTAGTCATGTTTTGGAATCAGTTGGTGGCCATGGAGTCAAAGAAACCAAGTGCTCCATGGATGATACATCTACAAAGTTTGCCTAGGTCTTACCCAGTATGCTACACTGTGCATACTTTAGATTTGCAAATTCATATACTTGCTTCTGTACTCAGATAATTCAGTACTAAATTTTCATTTATTATTCTGAATATTTAATATAAATTACTCAGGTGATTGGTAAAGAGTGGGAAGTTGAATTCCATGAATAATTGCTTCAACTATCTACATTATTTTTGCATACAAACACGACTATTTCACATATAAATTCATGAATACAACAGGCTACGAATGTAAAAATATCTACATAAAACCAACAAACTGGGCCCTGCCATCCATTCATTTTGTTCTATTTTTTCATTGACTCTGATCTTTGTAGAAAATCAATTCATGAACTTTTCTACCTGGATAATTTAACTTCCAAAATTAATTATTGAGCCCACTATGTTCCGAAGATGCTCATTTCAACTATTGCCAAACTTCTCAATCAATTGATTTCCTGAAACCACACCTGACCATTCCAGGCCAAAGGCGTGATTCCTGGATTCTCAGGTGGTCTAGAGACTGTAGTCGAAAATCACTCCCAAAACACCTTTAAGATAGGCTTAAGCCTGGTCATGATGATTTGTCTTCGAAATCAAAGTACATGGAGGACTACACAGAAATTTCATCATAGCCATAACTGTCTTTATCATCATACATTATTGTTTTGTATTACTACTCACCAACCTTTGCATAAAGCCCTCTACTGTACCAACTGATTAAATGATACGATGTGAAAAAAAGACACGTAAAACCTGTCTGCAAAACACCCAAAGAGTGGTTTTTTTGCAACATTCGATACTATTCTAAATAATACACAAGCGCTACAAATGGTCTCACTGAACAGTGTATTTTATTCAAACATTTCCTTGGATACATTTATATCAATTAAATATGATGCAGAGAGTCAAATATAAATCATGAAATAATGTGAAAAATGAAAAATATACACATATATGCTTTTCTGTTATGCTTTAAAACATCTTAACTTTTCAGGATCTTCCAAAGCCTCAGCACAAATCTCGACTAAATCAGAGGGGCGCTAATCTGAAAGTCCAGCTGTACTTCCTTCACTGTCATAGAAACACGGATTTTCATCTCTGCCCACACCAGGTACCTGCCATCGGCAATGGGAACTTGAAAGAAGCTGCCATCAACCAATGAACATAAATCATGTTTTATGTATCAAATAGCATATAGATATTATTTCTATGATCTATTAAGCACAAAAATGAAAGAGGTAGATATCGTCATTGCCATTTTATAGTTTCAAGAATTGAGACTGAGCTCGGTAAAATCACACACCGAGGTCCCACGGAATCTCACCTGCCAAAGCCCAGGGCTTGCCCACCAAAGCCCACCCTCTGGAGAGGTGAGCTAGTGAGAGAAGCTCCCTGACCATCATCCTCGGGAAAATCTGATACACTTAGCAACTCATTTTTAACTATCCACACTTTCACTAGAAGACAATTTTAAACAGTGATGACCTCTGTCCTTAACCTAAGTTTTAAAAAGTTCATGTGTAGAGATTTCAGTGACCACCCAACAAAGGAGATGAATAAAGAGTTCCTAGGTTGAATAAACATTCCTTCTGACTCTAAATAATATGAGGCCAAGTAACCAGATTGGCCATTTTTTTATGAATGGATCAATATATTATTTTGTTCAGAAATGGATTTCCTGTTAAACACAGGTCAGCACAGCCTAAGACTCTCTCTTTGTTCTCTATGTAGAAAAGGATTTCTTTTCCTTTAATTATGATGCATGAGCCCTGAGGTCTACCATGATTTTAGGGTAAAAAGCTAATTTTAAGGACAAAGAAGCTTGTTTTCTCTCTAACCCAATGGTCCAGGGTGGGCTGGCAGGCAGGTTTGCTCCTTGCAGACATTAAAAGACTTCAGTTCCTTCCATCCAGTTTCTCTACACCCCCTCCCCCAGGATATCGCTGTCACCTGCATGTTCAAAGCTGGTTGTAGGCTGTTCTGTATTTTAGTACCAAGCAAAGGGAAAAGCTGAGTGGAGGCCGAGAAATGTCTCCTATCACTCCTGCTCACATTTCATTGGCAAGAATGAAACGTACGCTTGCAAGTGAGACTTGAAACATAGTTCCTAGCCGAGAGGCCACATGGCTGGCTGAAACTAGATAATTACCTTGAAGGAGTGGGAAAATAAATTTGGTGGACAGCCAGCCATCTTCACACTGGGGTATGCCCACAATTTGGGGGGTTATGCTCAGCAAAAGCCAAAGTCCACACTACACACACACACACACATACACACACACACACACACACAAATAATAATGAATCAAAGAAAAAAGAAGTCCTAATGAATTCAAATACACAATAAACAAAATACTATTTTACCCAAGATTGTGACCCAGACTTTTCCACATGTTTACTTCAAATCTCTGTTTTACTTAGAACAACCTTTGAGAATAAAAGGCCACAACACTTTTGTGTGTATATGGAAATGCGATTCATCTATGAAGAATAACAAATAATTAAAATATTGCTGCGTGACACAGAGGGTCAAGGACATACCCAGGATGCCTTCAAATCTGAAAAGGGTGCTGAGCTGGAAATCAAAACAAAACCTAAGACTCTCCAAGCCCAAACATACGGGCCTTAGACACACATATGGTTTCCATCTCTAACTGAAAGAGCTGGATCTAAATGGAGTTTCAAAGCACATATGCAGTTTCATAAATAGAATTAGGTAGAGCAGGATACCTTCCAACCCAGAAGTTTAGCAATGTCCTTTGCACAACTAAAAATTTGCTGTTCTAAAAACTAGTCTTTTCTAAAGTTTCCTGGCTGGTCTTGGATCCTCATAAAATTTGGTTTTCACATGTGTTGGGGAAGCTTTAAAGGCTTGTTTTGTGAGAAGGCTAATGAGAATGCCAGAATTTTTATTTTAGGCTAAAGTGTATAAATTAAGCCGTACATAACTTGAACACTTGAGAAGTACCTCAGTAACATAAATTTGGGGATTGACTTTTCAATGAAATGTACATTTCATTTTTTAAAAAAGTTGACCAATGAGTCAGTGATCAAAGTTAAAACTAAAACATTTTCTATGGTCAAGAAAAATGTACAGAATCTAGAACGGTAGCTCTTTCAGAGTCCTCTGCTGAAGTGCTATACTCAGCCTCCTCCATGGGCCATAAACATGAAATTATAAAAAGAAAAATCTAAAATTATGAGTCTGAAGTGAGTGAAAGAACTATGAGAATACACCCTGAGGATCTAATTGTCCCTACTTGCTCTATTTATAGACCCACTACATGGTCAATTCTCAATTTTTTCAAGGTTCTGGAGACATACATAGCAAAAGTCCTTGTTGAGCAATTTTGCATATGGAAATTTTATATACTGTCTGTTTCATTTCATATTAACACATTAATGCATTGTTTCTCAGTAAGCCTCTGTTTGATTTGGGGAGCGTTTTTAATGGTTTGCTTTTTGACTATTTTTGTGCCTTGACTGGCTGAATGATTTACCCATTCTCATGATATTTCTCTGATTGCTATAGTTCTGGGGGTGGGGGGTGGGCAAAGCTAGAATAATGCTTGATGTTCATCCTTCCCATCGGTAAATAGGCCAAAACTTAATAATTTTAGCAGATTTCTACTCGACCAGCACTATCTAAGTGTAATAGTTACTGAAATTATTAATGAAAATATTCCACTGAGGTCTCTAAAATTAACCATATCATCTATACAAAAAAATAAATTTCTCAGAGATTTCCCAGCCTTGCTCCTCTGCTTTGTGATATGGAGGCTTGACAGTAATTGTCTGGATTAATTAATCTGCTTTGTTAGGAGAAGGCTGGAAGTCAGCCAGTGTGCAAGTCTTATGGTTAAGTTATTGAAATAATGGTTAAGTGTCTTCAATGTGAAATTGTGTCTTCAATATGAAATTAAGATAGTGCAATTACTAGGTGAACTCAGAACTCTCTCAAACTAGCCTACAAAGGCGAGGGGAAAGAGTGTACACAGACATGTATGCCAATATGCGTTTTTTTTCCTCTAGAGTAGCTTCTTAGGACTCATAGGATTTGGTAGTTAGGAACAGTTTTCATTCACTTTCTCATCTAGAATTGATGAGAATAAAGTTCAGAGAGGTGAATGACTTGGCCCATTTACAATGTTTTTGGACTCCCATTCCAGTGCTCCTTCCTCATCGTAGCTTGGCTGTCAAACTCTGCCTAGCAAGCATCTTGAGGAAAACTAGTCATGGGAATCATGAGACCCCATAGTCAATGCTGCAATAACTTTAGCTTCTAGTCAGTCATTTCAAAATCTGGTAGGAAGTCACAGAAATGGAAAACATGGCCATCACAAGATGTTACAGAAAGAAGAAATCCTCAGGGGTAGCAGGCTCATGCACAGGCAGTTGCTCTTCTAAGTCAGGTTAACAGGGGTCTTCCTGGAGGGCATCCTGAAAAGACGAAAGTAGAAAAATTTCACTTGCTCTCTCCATTCTCAATAACACGAGTGAATGTCAGCAGCCCATTCACCTGGAGAATTGTCATAATAGCCCTGGGAACCTGTGAGCATTCACCTGCCAGAGACAGGATCATTGAACACAGGAACAGCGCCTGAGGCTCTTTGATGAGGGAGTCAAAACGAACATTTTCCCCTCTGAGAACTAACAGTTCGAGGCCCCGCTTCATCTTCGAAGGCAAAACTCCAAAAGTTAGATTAGAGGGATGGCATTTGGTTAGTAGGACCTCTGGCTCTTTGTCCGACAGTTTTATTTTTAATGAAGTACATCCATCCTCTTATAACCCATGTTACTTTCATGCTTCCTTCTATTTTAAGAACAGTGAGCTCACCATGATCATAGGGGGTTTCCTAGAAAGGAGCACATGTGAATAGAATTGCCCACATGTACTTTCACCAGCAGATTTGATTCATCATTAGAAGGAATAGATGCAGATGAAGCCAGCTGCTACGCTGTGGCTGGATTGTCCTCATCCACAGGAATAAAATCAGAAAATACAGGGCAGAGAATTAAACTTGGGTCATCATGGGGAGTCCCACACACATATGTAAGTTGAGCCAGCCCAGACCTTGCCATTCTCTTTGCCAGTGAGTGAGCCAGAATGGAGAAGATAACATTGATGGCGATTCATCTACGTTTTCTCTATAACTAGAATGAGTTTCTAAATAACACTCTCCACTCCTAATTAGCATGTTCATTCTTAACTCATAGTCACTATTTGATCAATAAATATTTACTTAGTGCTATATTAGATACTAATACAAGGCATCCTTTAAGCTTCCAAGAGCAGAATATATGAATTGTCTGCTACCCTAATCATCTTTGGGATGACCGTCCCCTCCCCCATTTCTAGAACCAATAGTCTCGTTTTGTCAATATTCAGAGCAGATTGCAGACTTGAACAGAATGGACACCGAGCATCCTCCAGGTGCTTTCTAGTTCAATGTGCTATGTGTTTAATTGTTATGTTTGATGACTACTAATGGAAACAGAGTCTGGAGTCTTGGCTGCTGTGAAAGGTAGGATGGTAGCATACAGATTCATCACCACGCTTTCCTTTTCACTAGCCTGCAGGAGCACCCATGTCAGGCAGAATGTTCCAGAATAGCATATCAACAGAATGTTCCAGAATAGGCAAGCAGAGGCTCGAGGGGATTTGGGGAAGTGTCCAACCAAATGCTTCACTCCAATTCTGTTTACTGGGGTTTGTTTTGAGTATTCGTCATCTTATCACCTAGTCTCTTTGAAATGATGGTCATTTAAGGGAAAAAACAAAAAACAAAAAAACGAACCAAAAAAAACAGAAATAAGTAAAGGATACAGAAAACCCTTCCTTTTTTCTAATTCCAAAATACTCCCTGACCCTCAAACCTTTAGAAGGCTGCTAGACCTCCAGGAATATCTCAATGGTAGAGCTGAGTAAAATTTATACATTCCATACTATTTGTATTTATTGGGACATACTATACTATGCTATGATAACAAAAGCCAAAACAGGAGGAGCTATTGTGTCTGTTAGTGTTGCCATTAATAGAAGCTTTATTTTGTGCATGAAAAGTCGATACATGTCAGTAGGGCTCTCATCCATCTCATGTCTCAGGGATCAAGGCTCCTGCAGTCTTGCAGTGCAATCACTTCAACACATGGCTCACAGGGAAGAAAGAAGATGGAAACTCTTAACCGCTTTGGACCAAAATAAGAACTAATTGTACAGTACTAGTCAAGAGGCCTCCCTCCAATCACTTTTAGGCCAGCTTGAGTCTTCTTATGTGCTCAGGAATGAAGGAACACCAGATATGGAAAGCACTAGGCATCTCTACCACTTCCACCAGCGGCCAAACTCTTACACTGTAAAGATGTTTTCTTATGGCCACCTTCAAAAGTGTTAGTGAGTGCCACTTTTAAATGTTGCAGAAAGTCCCTCTACTTTACAGACAATGAGCTCACCATGATCCCAAGGTCCTATCTTCCCAGCCCACACAAGGGGCCAAGGCTTTTTTAACACCAGCTTCCAGGAGCATCGTGCCATCTCCTTCTTACCTGAAGATACAGATTAATTTCTACAGTATCAATCTAGCCATCAAAACATAGAGAGTAACAGGAGATGGAAACTTTAATTCTCCAGAATTTCTTAGAGCACAAGGCATCAGTTTTTGTTAAGAAAACTACTTTAAACAGTGGTTGGATATAATTCCACAAATGCTGAGGAATCATGTGTTAAACAGATGAAGCTGAAGTTATTCCGGAGGACAGAGAAAAAAAGGCAAGGAGTGTGGGGCAGCAGGAGGCCTCCTTCCCTGAGATGGGACCTCCCTAGGAAAAGCCCTCGTCTTTGGTAAAGCTGCTAAACTCTGAATTGACATGCATAAAGACTGACCTTTGATAAAAAAAAACAATGGTGTGGATAGGAAGGTAGCATTCAGAGACTGACGTGAAAAGGAGATTTAAGGAAGCAAGTGCTGAGAAAAAGTCATTGCAGGAAGGAGGCTGAATCATTGCAGGAATGAAGATTCCAGTCAAGTCTGGCCAGTTCCTCAAAGGCAGATGCCCCACTGACACTCGGCCCCATGAGGAAAGACCTCAATTGTACCAGAATGAGGCTGGAGAAGGCTTCCAGCTATGCCCCTGGGTGGTAAGAAGCTTCAAGTGGTGTAAAGTAATGAACTCATTTTATAGTATCCCTTCTAAAGCCTTCATGTTACATCTCCTGAACATCTATAGCAGACGTCAACTACTTTTGCTTCTTATGGAATTTACCAGACTGCTTGCTCTCTGTTCATTTGGGAATTTAGTCTAGCTTCTTCCACCTCACCACCACTTCTCATATGCACTCACTTAGAGAACTATCTTTGCAAGAATCATTGCTGTGCCTGGCCCTACCTAGAGATCAGATAAAATAAAAGAGGCAATGTTGCATAATGGTTAGCCCCAGAGCTAGGCAGTACAATTGCGTGAGCATGTATCCCAGCTTCAGTCCCTCATCTATATTAAGAACATTTATCTCCTAGGGCTATGCTGGTGACTAAATGAGAAAAAGACTATAAAACTATGAGTAGTATATAAAAGACGATAAGAACTGGTATGTAGTAAGCCTCAGTGAATGTTGGCTACTATAATTGCTACTGCTCTTCTTGTATGAAAATGACAACAGAAAGAAATGCTATCTGAGAGATGAATCACCGTGATACCAGCTCGGCTGGGCTGGGAGATTATTGGGAAGGAAAGAACTAGCACTGGGAACCCTCCAGGTGACCTGGAGAAGGTCACAGCATAAGAAAATCCACTTCGTCTTGATGAAAGACCAGATGCTGTTGAGAAATCTGTGGCATCCGCTAAGTAGATTAGGGATGTGGAAATGAAGGGAAGGCAAAAAGGCACTTCCCGGAAACCCTAAGAATGGCAGAGACTATGAGTGGTCCCCAGTACGCTTACCACGTCTTCCAAAGTGCTTAGTTTTTGCACGGCACTGAACAGAAGAATAGAGACAGCTAGGTGTGACCATGTGACTATGGCCCAGGCATGAGATATAAGTGAAAGTATTGTGCAGAAGCTCCTGGGAACCCTCCTTAATAAAAAGCAGGCATGTGCCCTTTGCCACGTCCCTATCCCTTTTTCTTGCTGGCAGGAATGCAGGTGGGATGGGCAGCTCGAGAGCAGTCATCTTATACCAAGAAGTGTCCTTAGGAATGGATTCATATATAACCACAAGAAAGAAGCAGTAAGAGGCGGAGGATGGACATCCCTGAAGGCTAGTGTGCTATACAAGTAAAGTCACCGTCACTTCAGAGGAGAGACAGAAAGGAGAGAAAGGTGAGACTAGCATATCCCTTGACCATCTACTTCCAGATTCTTATTTCTAATAGAAATAAACCTCTTATCTCACTGAAGCTACAGTTATTCTGGGCCTCGTTTTCTGCACAGTCCAACTTAATCCTCAATGGTAGTAACTTACTCTACCCACGTGGCCACTGATGACATTTCTATTTAACCAGCCTTGACTGTTTATCATATTTCTCCACAACTGTGCTAGCATGTATTATATCATTACTCTTACTTGAGCGGTGTTATAATCTCACTTCCATTTAAAGGCTCTTCAAAAATGAAGATTGACTGTCAGTCCTTCTATTGCCCATCTTGACTGGATATTGTAACAATTTTCACAGATTTAATAAAAAAGCAAATGGGGGCCAAGACAAAGCTTCACGATTTTGCCTAGATCTGGTCCAAGGAATACCTCATTCAGCCATGGAAATATGTACAAAAAATATACATTATTTGAAAAATGCTCCTGGCCTCCCTTCTTCCAGAAGAGTTGTCCCAAACACAAGCAGCATTCTCTATGACTCATCCAGTGTAAACCATCATTCCTCCTGGGTGGTTAGTGAATGCAGGACGGCTCCTTACAATAGGCCAGGTTGGCAGCACTGACCCTGCGCGTTCAGATGGCTCCTCCGCTCCAGATGCCGGGTCTGAGAGATACTGCCTGCTGGCACCTTAGATCATGCTCCCAGCTCGGCCAGAGAAGGAGAATGAAAGGGGCGAGAAAGCAGTTCCAGCCAGGTGGCACTCGGTATCCTGGCTGTTCCACCTCTCATTATCCTCCATGACAGAGGTCAGGCCCCCATCCCTCCTCCTGTGACTGCTTCGGGCATGCACAGTTTGGCCCTGGGAGTCCAATTCATCTATTATTTAGTTGGCAGGGATTTTTTTAAACACCTGTGTGTTTGTGCTCTTTTCTTCTTTTACCAGCCTTAACAGGTATCCCATTTCATCTTCATGACAACTCTTAGAAAGTCGGCCTGGAAGATATTCTTGGTATTTCAAATTGAGGAAATCCAGGCCCTGAGAGGTGCCAAACACACTTGTACAACTGAAGTGCCAGTCATCTCATAGTATGACTTGGGCCGCACCTGAGACGAGACCTGGCCCAGGGGCAGTGGGAGGTGAGTTTAGGAGGCTACACAGCATACCCGGAGGGAGGAGACCTGAAGAAGGCTTCCCCAGGTACCAAAAAGCACAGAGTCCACTCTACCTGCCTCTCGCAGAGTAGGGGCCATTCGATATGAACTAGGAAGTGCACTGTTTAGAATGAACAAGCAAAGGGAGACCAAAAACTCCTGGACTGGAAAAATAAGGCACATTTTAATGTTCTCAAGCACAGGCCTCTCCGTCAAACAACAGAGCGTGCTGGGCAGCGAATGGACTTACTAGATAGATCGGCAGCTCTCGGATGGATTCGGGATCGTGTAAACACAGCAGACGGAAGTGCTCTGGTGTCCAGGGCATCCTGGCCAGTCTTTTCACATGAACGTAAATGAGCAATGGGCTTCAAGCTTCATGTTCTCCTCTGTTGCGATTTCACCACTGAGAAGCCAGGGAAAGGTTGTGATGAAGCTAACAGAGCACGGCGACCTGTGATGGAGGTTAACCTGCAGGGGCAGCCTCAGCCATAAATCAGCGTCCTGGCCTCATGCGCATGCCAGCAGGACAGCAGACAAAGGGGCCTCAAGTCAACCAAATGAAATAGCACTATTATAGCTAGACGGTGTTTTCTTTTCCTGAAACTAGAAAGGTCTTTAGAGACAGACGGACTTTTGGTGTCTGAAAACTGCAAAACAGGGAGACAAGATACAATATGCACAGAGAATCGACTTTAGTATCTTTGTGCTTTTTTTTCTTACAAAAAACCCAGTAGATTCAGTTTGTTTTGTTTTTAATGTGGTGAAGGATGCACTCCGTTTTCTTTAAAAGCTAACAATTCTTCAGGTAACAAAATAGAAATATCTGCTGAACCTTCCTTCTTTTTTCTTTTTCTTTTCTTTTTCTTTTTTTTTTTTTTAGAATTGATCAGGGCTTATTTATGAGCAGATACTAATTTATCATGATGTCAAGAAAGAAAAATCATTTGTTGAATGCGTACTATGTTCCAGGTGTTTAATTTTCTTTACAATATCTCCCCTGAGGTAGATTTAATTGGAACCATTTTGCAGGTGATGAAATGGAGGCCTGGAAAATTTAAATAATTTTTCCAAAATCACACAACGAATAAGTATCAGATTTGGAATTCAAAGGTTCAAAGGACAAACACCAGGTTACCATGTCAGACAACTGAGGTAATTTTACTGCGGAGCTCTCCCATCACCCCACGTCAATATCGGTAAGACTTTTACATAACGTGAAGGTACCCCCATGATAAACTGCTTGCTGCTCTGGAAGGCTGATTCTCTGTGAACCATTTACCTGCTCTGATGAGAGGTTCAAGATTAAATCCTTGGTATGCTATCTACCTCACGGTCCACAGTCAATGTGTCTTGTTGCTGGTGCTGTTTCATGCATTCTTCTTAACAGCTTGCCACCTACATATGTGTATACCCACTGTAGAGTAAAGAAAGTAAGTCTCAGATAGATTACGTAATTTACTCGGTGTCCCACAAGTAAGCCAATAAGTGCCTGAGTCAGGGGAGTCACCCAAACCCTCTTGAATTCTGAAGCCCATGTCCCTTTTACGTCTTTTTAGAATACATCGATAATTAAAGATAAGAGAGACCTTGAGGCGGTACATTCCAAACGCCTTCATTTACTTATTAAAAAGTGGAGCTCCCACGAGAGGGAGTTGGCCAAGGTCAGAGTCAGTAAGGTGGTCTCTGGCCCTGTGAACTTAGTGTCCAGGTAAACTACTACAAAGAAGGGGACTAATATCTCAGATGCCAGTGGATAAAACAAAATGTATGGCATTTCATTTAGAAAACTACACAGGATTCAGGGAAAGAAGATTTGGGGGGAAAAAAATCGGCCCTTTTACGTAAAATATGAGCAAGCTCAGAAACACTCACGAATGACCAGAGTTACTAAATAATTAATCAACAACAGACGGGTTCCAGTTTGAAATGTAAATGGATGGATGAAGGTGTGATGCTGTCATCCAGGGGAGGATAATGTGACTGGAATGGTGAACCCGCCTTACCTGCTCCCACTGAAGGCGCAGACACAAAGAGGAAGTGAGGCTATCAGACAAAGGACCCCAGAACCCCTGATTCCTGGCTTTGACCCGCAGTACACTTTCATGTCCCTGTCCCCAAAGAGATGTTAAAAAATGATGAAGAGCCAGCTAGGCGTGAGGGAGGGGAAGCAAAGCCTTCTAAAGAAATGTTACCTGACAAGTCTGTAGGCGATACACTTGAGAACACCTTTATTTTCTTGCTTCTTGAAAAAAAAAAAATGCACCTTTTGTCTCTCTTCTCTGCTCTTTCTTCCCAAATTCTCTAGAGGTCTTCCTGTAAGTGGTTCCATGTGACTCAAAGGCAGACAACAGCTGCAAGCAAAGCAACAAAAAAGGAGATTGACAATGGGAAAAGAGACAGGCGAGAGAAACTCCCTCACCTTATCACACCAGAAAATACTGTGGCTTAAAAATCAAATAAAGTCTGCAGAAGATGGAGTGTCTCTCCTCTAACTAAACGTTGATCAAAAATCTCTATTCTAGAAAAAGAGGACAGCTTGGCATTCACATCACAACTTCTTAGATCTGGAACACGCACATGCCAAGCATCGCCTGGTACACAGTAGGCACTAAATGTCTGTCAGTTCTTTTTTTCTCTCTTTCTTTATCTAATACATTTTTCCACACAAGCAAGTCTTCCTTTAAGCCCATGAACCTTGCCAGGCTTCAGTGTAGTTCCCTGGGAACTGAAGCTGAGCCTGGTGCCCACCTCAGAGGGTTAGAGGCCAGCCCATGCCCGGTGCTCCTGTGAGCGCCTACAGTGGCTGTTGTTTTCACTCTTCCAGATGGAGGAAGCAGCATGTGCAATGCCATGAGAAGCTTGGTTTGTTTGGGGAAACTGCTAATAACTCTGGATGGCCAAAGCACCAGGTCCAAGGTCAAGGCGGCAGGAGAGGCAGCTGGCGAGGCAGACATGGGCCAGAAGCTAGAGCATGAAAGGCTTGCGGCATCTGCTCCATGTGACAGGAGCTGTGGCCCAGAGGACAGGAGGCAGAAGTGGAATTGAGCTAGACAGAGAGAAGGCTGAGGAGGTCTTAAATTAGTCCAGTCAGGGTGGGGATGGAGCGAGAACATGGAAGCTATCAAGGACACCGGTGAGCAAGGTTTACTGTGTGACCCCACTCCCGTCTTCACTGCCTGGTAGGGAGCGAGGCGGGAGGGGTGAGGTGGGGTGCCAACTGCCAGCTCTTTTAGGGGCTGAATCCATTGAGCAGATTTTCAGCAGCCCTGAGGCCCCTCCGCCTTAACCTGTCACTGTTGTTTTCTGCTTCTTTTCCCAGAAACGGACAGCTGTTTCCTTGCCGCTCTCTCTCCCCTTATTCTCACCCCTTTTCTTTCTCTCTGCTCTTCTCTCTTCCTCCCTCCTTTTCTTCTCGCCTTCTCCTCATCTTTCTTACCTTCTCTCCTTTGGGGTAAATTCAGCAGTGACTTCCTCCCCCTATAAACCGGCACCCACTTGTGGGCCTCTCCCCAAGTCTTCTCATTTTCTGCATGGTTCTGCATTTTGCTGAAGGCTGCGATAGTAAAGGTTGGGGCCAGCAGTGGAAAGAGTCAGGTAGCTGAGAGTAACGAGGAAGGTTTTGTTCTGTTCCCCGTGATTCTCACTGTGTGGGCGTCCTGACCTCACCTCCTCCCGCCCTACGCTTTTGCTTCGGGCATGTCCAACTGGAAATCAATGGCTTCCTTGGAGGGTCCTGGCTCTTTTCTGAATGGAATCTCATACAAACACACAAAAGTAATCCATAATGGAAATAAAAGTAGAACAGAGTCAAGCACTGCAGCTTCTCCTCTTACGTAGTGCATCCTGCTATGGTGCATACATTTTTCTCAGTTTAAAAACTCAGTTCGTAATGCGTTAAGATTCAGAGACACAATATAACGTAACTCATAAGTTCACGGACACTTTCTCTCCAAGAATTTATTATTAATGGCATGCTTTTCTATAGGAAGATTTTCTAGTTCATGATTTCAAAAGTTTATTGGCAAGATTTCTGAAACCCCATAATTTAAGGATCCACTATTTCACCGTCAAATAAACATGGAAATTGTACCCACTAGGAAATATATTTTTGAGAAATTTAAAGTTAATTTATATTTAATTTGAAAAATATTGTTTTCAAAGAAAAAAAATATAATTCTAAAGGCAGAACTCTAAGCTTTTTACTACTGCAGTGCAGGCATGTAGGGGAATTGGGTTGTTTGGCGTGTGTGTATGTTTTCATTTCTCAAAGAACTGTGGATTCACACACAGAATATTGTAACCAGCTTCTCTTCATCCACTAGTAGGGACTGAGAAGCTAGTGGCTTAAATTTGAGTGAGAAGGATTCAGGTTCGATAGGAGGAAAGGAGGAAGGGAGGCCCTGAAAGGAACATTGTTAGGACATTAGCAGAGGTGGCCGGAGAGCTGGGGCATGCTTCCATGGAGGGCTTGAACCTTTCTGTAGTGTCTCATCTCTCTGGGCAGGCTTAGGCTTGCCATCCTCTCAAAGGAGTCCGCTTATGAGAAAAGCAATGATATAAGTTCTCCCATCCCACACTCTGTCTCCAGGACCTCCTCAACGTCACCATGGGCAGGAAGGTGGAGAATGCCCTCAAAGGCCAAAGGTCAAAGGCCAGCTCAGCACTTGCCAGCTATAGGATCTTGGGAGAATCACTTAATCACACTCTGTCTCAATTTTTCAGCTACACTATAAACATGATAACAAGCACACATCCCTCCCAGGTTTAAGGCGGGGGTAAAAGTGGATGTGAAAATGTGTTAGGGTGGAGCATTCTGTGAGCACTGGTCTTTATATAGATGCTACATGAAACACACAGATTGGCGGGCATGACCCCTGCCCTCGAGGGGATTGAAAACCTGCAGAGGTGTTAATAATAAAGTTTCTAGGTCTTTGGATCTCAATTGCAGTTTTTTTTTCACATATAAGAAATGTGTTAACTTGTACAAATAAGCAATTCAAAGGCCAAAGCAGCTCACAGTCCATCTTGAGCGACCGGTGAGTCATGCCAATTCTCTTCATCCCATGCTCTTACTAAGAAGCGTCCATTTGAGCAGCAACTCCGATTATCCATAGATTCGGTGTCTGTCCACACAGAGGGCCAAAGACCCCAGAGTGCCATTCATTCTAACCACATCGGTGAGCTTCACTCCACCAACCCATGGGCTGAATCCCTCAGTAACATTTCTTCAGAGAGAAAATCTAACAAACTCATGATGGTCTTTGTGCCTGGAAACAGTGGAGCACAGTTAGCTCTTGGCTCACGTGGCAAATTCTGACACAACAACCTCTCAAAATCTAACTCACATGGCAAATTCTGGCTCACGTGGCAAATTCTGACACAACAACCTCTCCAAATCTAACTAGACACAAAGTCAGTCCAAGAATCGAGACCTCACAAGCAAGCACCACTACCGATAGCACCAACTTCCTTTGTGAATGCTTTTCATATTTCTTCTCAACAGCCCCTTAGTTATCTGGCTGAAAACCACACACATAACCAGAATGATCTGGGTGTCTCTCATCATCTTTGACTTTCCTTTGAATTTGACTTGATGATATCGGGTGCAGATAATTTGCCCACCTACAGTTGTCAGAAATGCTAGAAGGTAGCAGGAATTCATTCTATGAGAATATTTTTAGGATATAATCTTAGAGCTAAGATTACCTCTGAAAGAGAACTCACTGAACGCAGCCCAGGGAGAGAGAACACTGCTGCTGCCTCCGTGAGCATGGAGCCAAGGACGAAGCTGGTCTAGGTTGCCTTTGTAGACCATCATTTTTCCCAACGCTGGTGTGTCTTCCAGCCACGCGAAGCCTAGGACCCTGAGATGGCGAATAACCTTCTCCCATTGGCAGGAGGCACGGGACACGACTCCAGTGCCAGGTGGAGTGAGCAGCCTTCCCATTACCTCCTAATCCATGGACACAGGCAGGCCTTGTTGTCTGGAATCAAGTACAACCCACCATCAGCTGCCGGAGCTGGTGGCCACTTGAAGTGACCCTTTTTACCAGCAGCTCTTCTTATTCTCGTCATTAAGAATTTAAAGTATGATGTGTTTTTTGCATGAAATACTTTTCAGAAAAGATAAAAATGTTTATGGTCTTCACCTTTTGATGAGTTACATATTTAATACACAGTATAGAAGCTTTCTGGTGTCTGAAAATATCCTCAAGCCTCAAACATTCTTTTATTATTGTCCTATTCATGAAGACCTTGTTGGCTGCTTTTTTTGAGGGGGGATGGCAGGCAAGGGAAGGGGAAACTTTGGTTAAAAACAGCATGAAATGTGGAATTGAAATTTTTCATGTTTTGAACACATTTTTGTGCACTAAGAATTACTAAAGAGGGAAAATAGAAGGGTTTTAAAGAGAAACGGCCTCTCTCAGTAAACATTTAAGAATAAACTAATTAGAGATAAATAAGCACTGGAGTTCAACCCCAGAACAGGACACAAGAGTTAGCTACATGGTTGATTTCCGGTTGCCAGGGAAGTGAAGGAGATAGAGGGGCCCGACCATCCGGGTGGAGATTTATAAGCATCCCAAGGAGTATGACAGCACAGGAAAGAACGAGCTGCAAAACGCTTTCTAACTGGATTCCCTCCTCCACTAACTACTTATAAAATAGTGAAAGGAACACCTTACTGGACTCTTCCTTGACATGTGTGTGGCAAGAAGAGAGATCTGTTTCTCTTTGATGCCTTACCCCGAACTGGGGCCCTAGCTGTCTTCACATAGCCTCAAATGTCACATCTCTGGGGTGAGCCCCTGTCTAGAGCTCATTTTGGCTTGGTGGCAGATTCCTGGGCCCCTATCTACTAAGGTCAGCCACAGCTGGAGGGCCAGATACTGCTTGAACTTGAATGAGTGTGTGTTCAACAACCTGAACTAAGTTTTCCCCCGCCCCTCCGAAATTAATAGATGAAGCGTTGTATTCCTAAAGCGAGAGGACTACACATTGCTCCTCACTGTTGCAGAGGAAAGAGTTCAGGTGCATGGCGGATGCTACTCAAATGTGAGAAAGGGCTCGTGTAATTTACAAATAGCCCATGAATTTGAGCTTCTCTCTCCATCCAGTACCTTTTCCTTGAGCTTCCCCAAAACTCCTATTTCTGTGGCGAAGCACCCAACAAGAGTGGAACATAAAATCACTGAAAATCAAGAAAGATGAAAGAGGCAATCAGCTATAATATAATAAGTTATGTTCTCAGAATCCAACGATCAAGTTTCAAAAACCATCTCTAGCCATGAACAGCTGTGTGACCAGAAACCAGTTATTTAACCTCTCTGAGCTGCAGTGTCCCCCACTTGTAGCACAGAGATTCTCGACCACTACCTGCTCTCATAGGATCTCATGATAAAGCTTAGATGAGGTAAAGCACGTGCCAGCCTCCGGCCTAGTCCCTCCCCCTGAAATAGAGTGCTCAATGGCTGTTCCTTGCAAAGTACTGAAGGAACATCAGCTAAAATCACACCATTAATTACAGAAGTCATTGGTTTAGACTACTAAAGAGGCTGCACCAACCTGTAAAAGAGATGGCAATACCTTCATCTCCTCTTCAAGTCCACGCTTTTTACATTTCCCCAGGAACACCTTTTTTTGTGGGAGAACCTGGAGCTGGTCCCCTGACAACAGCTCCCGGGGCCCTTGAAGCCAAGGCAGAGAGAAGCGCTTTGAAGTGGAAGACAAGCCTCTTATTCGCAGGTGGCATGCCGCCTACCTGGAAAGCCTCTAGCAAGAGATTAAACCCCTCCGGCCACAGCTGGAGAAAAGGATTTCAGATGATTTAGACCTCCTTTCCTGACGTAAGCACAGTGAGGACAGGGACCGGCCTGCGTGGGTCATCACGGCCTTCCTGAGTCTGTGACAGTGCTCTTCTGAATGGGAGGTGTGTCTCCTCTTTCCACTCTTTCCACTTGGGCCCCTCCTTGCTTATTCTTCAACTCGGTGTCATCGCCATCAACCTCATCATCCACAAGCCCCCTCTCCCTCTCCCTCTCCCTCTCCCTCTCGGTCTCTTTCTCTCTGGCAGCCCGCTCTCGCTTTCGTTCTCCCGTTTCCCCTGCCCTCTTGTCTCTCTGTCTCTCTTCTCAGTCCTGACTATTCTACTTTCCAAATGTATCTCAATCCAGACCTTTCTCTCCCTCTCCATGGCTCAAGGCGGGCCTTCAGAACCACTTGTCCAGTCTGCCTCGGTCACCACCTCACTGGTCCTGCAGCCCACAGCTCACTGCCCTCCACCCTTCACTCACCTAATCCATTTACCAAAATGTTTCCAAAGTGTTCTTCATGCAACACAAATCTAAGAGCGTCTTCCCCTTGCTGAAGACCATCAGTCACCCCCACAGTCACCCCCTGGGGGCTGCCTTTTGAAGCTCAGCTCTCAATTTCCCAGGAACACCAGCCCCCCTCCCCTGCTAAGCTGTTTTCATAAAATCTCCCATGGAAGCCTCACAACATCCTGCAAGGAGGCACTGCCCTCCCCATTCGAAGAGTGAGGAAGCCGAGACTTGAAGGAGTCCATCATTCGTAGACAGCTAGGAAGCAGCCAAGCCAAAAGTCTCAGCCAGCTGGGCTGGTCCCAAAGGCACTGCCCTCTCCCACCTCCATCCAGCTGCCAATGTCACTTGGGTATAAGTCCTCCGCAACTTCATGGGCCAATTGCAAGGGGTTTCTCACTCCCTTCGAGGTGTCCTTATAACTAAAGCATGTGTCACTCAATAGCTTAGCTGTAAGTCTCTGTCCTCCCCACAGTATGAGATTCCTTGAAGATCAAGATCATGTCCTGTCCCCCGTGCTGAGTGCAGAGCTGGCACTCAGGGAGCTTTAATTGAATCAAATACTGGTCAGATAAATGAACGAGGAGATGAATGAATATCATGCCCTCAAGTGGCCACAGTCCTCTGTCTCCTCCACGATAAAACTCAATTTATTTGCTCAGCCATGTTAGAAATTTTGGAAATGTATTTACTGGTTATTGGATATTGTTAGAACAAGGTTACATCTCCATTATTTAAGGATGGAATCACCATTACAAAAAAGTGTTCCCATGTTTCTGTCATTCTCGTCGCCATTGTTGTTTACTATGAAATGTCACTGTGCTTGAATTTTAAGCAGATGGATTTAGGCTCCATTCATAATTTCCCTGATTTAGGAACAATTATTATCACAGACGGGGACAGTAGCACCTGCCAACTGCCAGAGCCCAACAGCAGCTTCGTTCTTGGCACACGTGGGTGCGATTTCACTTTACCGGTGATCTCTCCACAAGCTGCCTGTGCTGTTGGTCCCGGTGACAACGGGGGCGAAGGACGAAGCCAGGGCTCACCCTTCTGGGGGAGGGGACATTGAGATTCCTGGGCATTGTACCAACTCAGCCATATGTCACCACAGAAAGTAACTGCTTTTTCCATATATGATCATAACTAATGTTGCAAAGCCTGTTTTGCCTGGATCCTTTTACAGGACCTGTGCAGAATATGCTCTGAGCTTTCACTCCAGATTTCTTTCTTGGGATGAATGGCTCCACACACACACACACACACACGGGAACAAGCTCTCATCCTGTTCATCAGGAGTGATAATTATTCCATAGGCTAATTCCGCGAGTGTTAGTTACATGGGGTGAAGTTCTGGCTCACGAACAGGTGCTGATGGAAACAGGGATCTAATGGCCAAATACATCCTAATGTTCTCCCTTCAATTCTTTTATTTTTTCTGTCTTTACCTTTTAGAAAATGTTAATGTATTCCTGATGAATTCAGTGTGAAAAAAAATATGTTTATCAGCTTGGGTTTAAAATTTTTATTCGTAATAAGAATATAGTAGCACTGCCAACACTTTCCAAAGTCAATCCGGACTCCTTGCCAGCTCTCAGGGCCTCATAACAAGATGACCACACAGAAGAGTTACGAGGAAGGAACTCGGATGCCAAAACGATAAGCAAGCATATTTTAATCAGGTATTGGTGCTTTGTTCTTGCCAGGCACGGGGTTGAGGAAAGCATGCTCTGGTGACAGATAACCCTGCAAGTTGTCATTTGGTAACTACATAAGCTATGCCTTTAGCCAGGGCCAAATGGATGATAAGTTTGTCACTGTTAACAGGTGCTAGTTATTTGGATCAAACCACACTTCACTTCCTCTTGCAAAATCAAGCTACCAATTTCCTGACTGCATTTCCTCATCTAGGAAATGAGAGTGAGGGAAGGTAAGCTCTGTGGCCCTTCCCCACACAGCCTCTGATCCTGAGTGCTTGAATTTCTGCCAGGCCCTCTTCTCCCTCTGTTTCCACAGAAGGCCCACCTTCACCCCCCATGAGCAGATGCCCCTGCCCCCCAGCTCAGCTGGGACTGTATTTCACACACGGGGGGCCCACCTTAGCAGCTGAACTCCTCCCCCTGTAACCGTCTGCACGCAAGAAGCCTGCAGCTTTGCGGCAGCATCCAGCGCCACAGCTGGGTTCTTTAGTTTGTCGTGAAAAGAATTCCAGCATGACACAGCTCCTCTCAGCACAAAGAAGTGCTGAAGCACTAGAGGGAAAAGAAGAAAGAAAAAAGAAAAGAAGCCTCTGTAAGTGAGGCAGTGCAGGGAGAGAGGTAAGATTGGGCCAGCCTCCTCCCTGGGGTCTGGTTCCGTCCACTGAAAACAGGGCCTGGTCCCAGGGGCGCCTTGAACGCCTCCCTGGCGCCTCGAACGCCTCCCCAGGAGCAAACAGTGCCGCTCGCCCTGTGGTCAGAGCGGGTCCCCCCGTTGTTTGTTTTCTAAACTTGCCTCCACCTCCCCGAGGTCTCTGAGAGCCCAGGGCTTGCAAATCAACACAACATTTAATTATTAGTTAACTGCACATTAAAGTTCCCATTGTTCAAAGAAGGGAACTAGGGACAGTGCACTTTCTGAAGTATTCATTAATGAAAAAATGAATTCTAAAGCCTCTGGAGTCCAGGGTGGTCGGCACCAAGCTAGGTGGTTGCCTGCCTCGACCCTGAGGCTTGGGCCGGGTCCACCACCTAAGCCGCCCTCCGGGCCGGCGTCATCGGCACCCTAAGATCCAGTCTCGGTTTTACCACATCCCAGAGCACTCTGAAGTATCCTCCAGAGTTTTCAGGAAATACTCAAAAATGTTTCCAATTATACCGAATTGTGAATGCTTTCTTATTAAAATAAAAGGTATATACACAGCACTGTGAAGAGAGGCATGAATAATATAATTAAATACTGTTTATGCTCCATGGGATGGGTGTGAGCTACTGTCACTCTCTGAGAATGACACTGGCATAAGGAGGGACAGTCAACTTGGCTTTAGAGGGCAACAGTTGGGGATGGAAACAAAATGAGACAGATCAGAAGACTCCCAGTGTGGCTCACCTCAGACGGGCTGGACCCTCCATGCTACATTTACCTGCTGATTCAGGCTGAGGCTACACACACACACACACACACACATACACACACACTCACACACTCACACACAGTCACACATCTTGACTGGAGGTCTAAGCTCACAGTGAGTAGGGGCAGCATTGTTCCAAAGTCAGTGGATACTCATTCTGTTTCTACCACAAACCCACTATTACCAAACCCGCTCTGCTTCTCCGCTCACCCTCCTCCTCATCTAAAGAACAATGGAACCTACCTACACTATTGCCAAGACCAGCTGCTGCCCTTTCTATTACAATTATCATTGGCACTCTAAAAAGGAATTGTCTTCAACGTCTAGTTTTGTTACTTACCCGTGAATATGGCTCTTCCCAATATGATGAGCTCTTTGGGGAAAAGGAGTAGATCTTATTTAATTTTACACTATGCATTATGCACACAGGTTTAGTCATGCTCATATGTCATTTCTGTGATGTGCCAGGCACTGTGCTAGTCTTTCAGTACAGACACTGGCCCTGCCCTTCGGGAAGAGGCAATCAAATAATAACACAGGTAAATGAACTAATTTTGAACTATAATTAGTGTTGGGCAGGGAAAATAAAAAAGTCTAAGATAAGAAATGGTGGAAAAGAAGAGACCAACTTCAAATTAGACCATTAAGGACAACTTCTGTGGAGGGGACATGCAGTCAAGGTGAGTCGTCGATGGGAGAGAATGAGCCAGCCATGCAAAAGCAGGGAGAATGGCCTTCCTGGCAGAGGTTTCTTGCACACAGCAGACACACCATCAAGGCTTCCTGATTTGTTGATAAAGAATTTATAAAGTATATCAAATAAATTCAAATTAGTAAGAAAATCTAGTCAAAATGTACTTGTGTATAAACAAAGCCAGTAAGTGAATTCTTCACTTTCCAGGGGAAGGCAGAGCCTGGCTGAGACGATGGGTTCCTTGTCCCTTGTGGGCTCCCCTCAGACAGTGAGACACGCTCCAGGCTCAGTGCCCCCTTCCCCTCAGCTTTTTCCGTTACATCTCACTTCAGAGCTGCGTTCAGCACCTAGCACAGGAATTAAAACACTAGAGAATTCTATGTTTTCCTCTACAACTCCTTAAGTTTATTGTTTCTCTGGTCTTTCGATGTTCTCACTGGTGTGGCATTGTGGTCAAGACAATACCTCAATCTCTTACATTTTCTCCCTTACAACCTCTCGTGATTTCACCCCATATCAGAAGGGTGCAGAGCGAAGCAGATGCAATCCCCAGACCCCGTAGCTCATGCACCTGGCTTTGAGTCATTTAAACATGCATTCCATCTCGAGATGGAAGAGGGTACTGAACAATTGCAGACTGCTAAACCACATGGCTCTCATGGTGCTGGTCACCAAGCCATTGTCCCTGCTCTTCTCTGCTTTACGGCCGTGGGACTGGGTCTCAGCCAACCACAGTCTCCTGCTCCCTTTAGGCTTTGTCCAAAGAGAACTTTGAGACTAAGAGGTAGGAAATATCTAGTTTCCAAATATCTAGTGAGGTAGATTTTTCCTGGCTGGACCCTAAAGCTAAAATCACTCAGGAGATAAGGGCTTCTCTTGTTACCTGAACGATAATGACTGCCCATGTGCCCAAAAAACTACCACGTGTGCCTAGAGAGGAAGGAAGAGAGGCTGAAACATCTGTATCTGTGTTACCTGACGTGTGCGACCAACATCTGGCTGCAAGATGTGCCTACCCACCCCTTGAAATCATCTGATGCTATTGCTCTCCTTCCTCCTTTCTATCCACCATTCTGTCCTTCACCATTTGTGGGCGGGCGGGAGGTGGGGCAGCCCTGCTTTACATTGTTAGAGCCAAACATATGATAATAAACCCATTTCTTACTCTCCAAGTCCCAGTCGAGTGGGGATGGTACCATCACAGAAAGAGTGATTGCCACAGCAATCATGACTGAGAGGGGAACAGGTCTGACAGGAACGCAGCCAGTGGCCCAGCCCAGGGGAAGCTGATGGAAGGCTTCTCGGAGGAGCAAAAGCCAGGGTCAACTTTTGAGCTGGTCAAGAGGTTAAGACTGACACTTAGTAAACAACAGGAAAGTTCAGGGGGTGCAACATCAAGAAGCACACTACGGAATATCGTCCTTTTTGCTGGTTTCCACATAGATCCAGGGATGCGCAAAATGGATTCTGATGACTGCACCAAAATCATAGAAGGCCATCGCCTCCACCCAGAGAGCCTAATCCAGTACATTTGGGTTATGGCTCCAGAAGCCATTTGTTTGTTTTATTTCCTAATGGGGTACATATGTAGTAGGTGTCTAATTATTTCATTCTCATAACATTTCTTTAAGAGTCAGGGCACTACTCCGCCCCATTCAAATCATTAGCAGAGATTAGCCAGTCTGATGAGTATGGAGCCTCCAGGTCATTCAGATCCAGAAATAGTACAGTTGAATCCCAACTGGTTGGCCAAATGCTTTCTGCTGCAAAATTGTGATGGCTGATGCTTTTTTAGTCTGGGCCGAGATTTAATTTGTGTTGCAATGGAACACTTTCAATCGTCAACGACAAAAGGTGATATTTCCAATATTCCTTGAGAAGGCTTCAAAGCTTTCAGTTCTTTTCTAAAAAGCTTTTCAGCTTTATTTTGATGTGGCAGAAAAGTTTTGCATGCGTCCTCGCATCCACTGTTGTGACAGCTGCATTTAATGAGTGCAAAATGATCAGAAAAACATCCTTTGGTGTGGGTTGCTGGTTGGTGACAGGGGAGAGGTGATGCTGAAATTGGAGCAGTGAAGTCATGCACACATCTGTTGAGGCGGAATTCCTGCCCGTCTGGTCTATATCAGGCAGCTCGATGCATGGCCTCAAAGCCAAATAAGACCTGCAGACCCGCATCCCATGCACCCCTTCTTCAAACAGCAAGGTGAAGATTCAACTGGATTTCCCAGGCTGTGTTGCTGGAGGTTCATCCATGGATCTTTCTAAGTCGTTCATGTATCTGTCTTACTGGGAGGACATCTTTCTGGCTTATCTAACATACTTACAATTAACAAACTCATGAGGGAAAAAGACAAACTTTAAATAATTTATGTGTAAAGGCCCAAATCAGACAATGAAGGTCTTCTTTTAAATATAGATAGTTATGGTAGATTAAATTATTTTTTAGTAAAATTATTGTTTGCTCCCTTTCTCCCCCAACACAAAGACACACTCACCCTCCTAGGAAGAGTTGACCTTGACTTTGGGACTTCTTTTGGCCAATGAGAGGTGGGCAGACACTCCTATATGCCAATTTGGAGCCTAGTAAGGAACTGCATGTTTACACCACTCTTCTGAGAGCTTCCACTTCTGCCTTGAAAAGTCATGAGCCAGATAGCTCTATGCCATCAGATAATCCTTGCAGAATGAGAGACAGGTGCAATGACCCAAATTCAACCTGCAGCTTAAAACCTAGTTGTCCCAACTGACCCACCTGTAGAGCATACCTGGAGGAGAGTCTCCTAGTTAAACCCAGCTTAGACCAGCCCAGCACAGCTGACCTGCAGCCCAGGAAGCATGAGCAAAAATAGCAGTGAATTTAAGTCATTGAGATTTGAAGCTGTTTGTTATTAGCATCATTGTGTTGTTTTAAAAGCTTTTGAGAGAGATCACCAACAATCAAAACCGAATAAGGGAAAAAAAAAAATATTCTAGCTGTGGTAGATGCCTAGAGCTCTGCTGACCTGGTGTAAGAGAAGGCAGATGGAGCAAACACTCACGTTGGCTAGCCCCATCTACGCAAGGCAAAATGGATAACAACCACACGCTTAACAGCATTTGTCACCTGTTGATTGTGCTTTGGGGCCATGGAGTTGCACTTAATATTAATGGAAGTGCAATTTCAGTAAGTCTTCTAAAGTAGCTCCTGGGTTCCAACATGCTTTATTGGTTGCTATCTTCTCATACCTTACACGGGAGAACTAAAGTACCTACATGTGTCTTGTCTCTTTCTCTGGAGTGTCTTTTTCATTTTCATATAGCTTCATTTCCAATCTTCTCTTTCCTCATCATAGAAAAGACAGCAAAAATAAACCGTCACACTGAACCATTATGACAATTTACTCCTGAGGGGAGAATCCTGTGGGTGTCTGAAAGCTTACTCTAAGTAATACTTGCTTAATTTATGCTTCTATTGATGAATAATTAGGGCAGCAATTAATTTTAAAATGCAAATGCGCAATGGGTCTCACTGTTTTGTTTTGTTTTGTTTTGTTTTAAATATCCTTTGTCCTCAGTTCTACTTGTATTCTTCTTAATGGATTTAGTTTAGCAAAGAAGTAAAATTATTTTTTAATGCTTTATTTACTTGATTGAATTGGACTTTTTACCAAATATTGACTAAAAATGTTTGTTCAAGATGGTATGCCATAGAATTTAATGGAAATAAAAACCTGTAGTACAGAACCGTCATTTTTTACTTGTCTTGTGGGTGATCTATCTGAATGATGAATCAAGTAACAGGCAGATGTTTCTAGCAAAGTGACTATATAAACTTCGGGTTGTTTTCTAGTTGGAGGGAAAATTCCTTATTGTCTCTGAAAATGTCACAAAGATATTCTTTGATAAGAGAAAATTTTCCAACTGTAAAGTAAAATGAGCTTTTATTTCTTTTACATCTTCCAGTGCTGGGAAAGTTGAGGATATAGTTAAGTCAACCAAATGTTCCTTTCATTTGCTCATTCTTTCAACATCTATTGACAATGGATATGCAAGTGCCCCACCCTATGCTAGTTTGACTAGTACCTGCTCTCAGAGTCACAGGGTGCCGGGAAAGTCAGACAAGAAAAACCTCTACATACTTTCATCATTGTACTACATGTCATCATTTTATATGCATGTTTATTATCTTTCTTCTCAACTAGAATATAAGCCCCAAGAGAGAAGGAACTGTATCTGTAATTCCCACCACCCAAGCAGTAACTGCAGCAGAAGAGGTACTCAGTAAGCTCTGTGGCTGATGAAAGGAGAAAAGTGATGTTTTAAAGATGTGAATAGGATGGAATTGGAGCCCAAAGAAGAGCTGCCTTCCTCAGCATAGGATGCGGTGGAAGGTGGATTGATCAGAAAGATACCAAGGAGGAGGTGAGGATGGAGCAGGGGTTCCCATGAGGAGACGGGCAGGATGTCGCCCAAAGAGCCATGGTAGGAGCACAGAGCAGATGAACATTCATGGAGGAGGAAGCCATCTGGACAGGTTTGGCAATACAAAGAGGTTTCAGTGGACCGCGGGATCCCTTGGGGAAGGCAGGAGCTGGGACTGGATAGGAAGGGAGGCCCATCGCAAGAGTCACCTTAAACCCAAATGAGGAAACTTCATCTTTCTGTTATCGGTGTTGACTACTGACTGACTGACACCTTTAGATGCCAAATGACTAACCAATGTGAGCACTGAAGACAGTTGTCTGTCCACTTTTGGCAGAAAGCTGACGTCCTCTTTTCTAACAAATCTGTAATGCTTTTCCACTGACATGTGACACGGGATATAGCAGAGACTTCAACAACTAACGCAAAACGAGTACTTGATCATTCACCGTACAAGTCAGATGTGTCTACATTTTTCTTCCACTCTCTAAATATTTAAAGGGAAATCGGCATTTGGGTCTGAATTATCTGAATAATCCCACAATTCTCCACTGGCTTTTAGTAAACATTCAAGATAAATTAAAAATAATAATAATAACTACCTTTAAAATTAAACATTATACATATTAAATGTCTATTTTAAAATGACAGCAAAGTTATTTGCCTTGGTTTTCACCCACGTAAGAAAATATTTCATAAAGCAAAAACTCAGGAAAGATGGTCACATGACCTGGTTTTCTAGATTGCTTCCTTTTGTTTAATGGACTTCCCTGTTTTATTAGAAAAGCTATCTGCATGTTTGCAGATACAGGCACTTGCCTTCCGCCTGCTGGGGGTTGAGGTCCTCAGTAAGTGGTAGCAGGCCACTTCAGAGATCATTGTGAATTCCTCTCATGTACACAGGCTTCAGCCCAGGGTTGACAAGGAATTTTTAACTTCAAAAAAAAAAAAGAGGAGGAATCACGATAAATATTTCATTGTCTAGTCAACCCAATTTGTGAAGCCTCTGTCTCATTCAGCCTCTGGAGATTGCTACAGGAATCCTCCCCAGATGTTCTCCCTTCCAGCCAACTTACCACTGTGTGTGTGTTGGGGGTGGGGTTGGGGGTGGGGCGCGTGCAGCATCTACATTCTAGAAGCCAGCTGTTAGAGAAGAGAGGAAGGGTTGCACCCACTGTGGGAGAGGACTGGATGTCACCGGCCACCCCTACCAGGCCACTGAACCTGTTCCCAAACTGGGCTAATTGACTGATGATCAACCAAGCTCTATTCTGCTCAGCTTTATACTATGCTCCTCACCGTGATAATCGGGAAGCATGTGGATCAAGAGCATGTGAAGCAGCGGGGAGCCGATCACTCTGACTTCCCTAAGTCAGCAGAAATCCTGAAAGAAAGATGCTGATTGAACAAATACTGGGCACGAGGATGACAAGGGCTTCGGGGTCCTTTGCATAGGCCCAGAGGCTCTCATTTCTCTTTCTAAGCTACAGAGCGTTCTCGGTAGCCTTGGGGCCCCATGTACCTGTCTTATTTGTTACCAGTATTGCTTTTTAAATTCATATTACCTATTGTGATTCTTCAGATACTGACACTTGTTCAAATCTCTTTGGATCATGCCTACATACTTAAGTTTGTCCTTCTACCAATATTAAATCTTATCTGCTCCTTGGATGCGATGACAATAGCTGTTCCACAGATACACTGTTGCCAGGAAAGAGTTTGGACCTAATGAGAAATAAGGAAGAGCCTAACACCCTCCTGAGAAGAGTATCCTGCCACAAATCGCCCTCGGCAGAAAGACTAGCCAAGCTAAAATCTTGAAAGAGCTGTTCCAGAAGAATTCTTGTTTGGGGTTTTAAAAACCACAAAGCCAAGATTTTGAAGGTAAATTTGATACTCCTACAGCTTGGCTGCACAAAATATGGAGTACGGTAAGCTCATGACAAAGAATGCCACGCTTCTAGCCCCTCGGTGGTCTCAGAGGCTGTAACCAGAGTCTGAAGGGCAGAAAAGCTGAGTTGACACAGGAGATTAGAATGGGCTAAACATA
>NW_011888941.1:3005514-3009597 GCF_000151845.1 Pteropus vampyrus
TCCTTGGATGCGATGACAATAGCTGTTCCACAGATACACTGTTGCCAGGAAAGAGTTTGGACCTAATGAGAAATAAGGAAGAGCCTAACACCCTCCTGAGAAGAGTATCCTGCCACAAATCGCCCTCGGCAGAAAGACTAGCCAAGCTAAAATCTTGAAAGAGCTGTTCCAGAAGAATTCTTGTTTGGGGTTTTAAAAACCACAAAGCCAAGATTTTGAAGGTAAATTTGATACTCCTACAGCTTGGCTGCACAAAATATGGAGTACGGTAAGCTCATGACAAAGAATGCCACGCTTCTAGCCCCTCGGTGGTCTCAGAGGCTGTAACCAGAGTCTGAAGGGCAGAAAAGCTGAGTTGACACAGGAGATTAGAATGGGCTAAACATAACTCCTCAGAGGGTCTAGACGGTTCCTATTTGCTTGGCAATTTCAGAAAACACAGGAATTTTAGGCTGTCCTGCATATTTCACTTTTCTAGTCCTGTTTTCAAGGGATGAGATGTTTCTAATGCTGCAGGTAATGATGAATTATTTATTACATACTGACCAAGGCCTCACAGTACCACTTGTGTCTACTAATGATCAAGTTTTACCCAAAATAGAATTAAACCATGAATGAAATATAAATCATTTTGTAAGACACTGGATTTCTGTGTGTGTTTCTCACAAGAAATTCCATGTAGGCCCCATAATTTTGGATTATTAAAACCAGAATTTTATAATACTGGTATAAAGACCAAACTATTTTACCCATAAAATAATAGTTTTAGACAGACACTTATTTATTACTTTGACATTCATGAGGGGGAAAAGGCTTTTGATCCTAAAAAAAAAACACATTACTTCTCAACATAAAAAGGTAAAATAAGATCCAATTGCCAATTATCTAATTAGGAAATGTCCCAACTGAAGTTCTGAATTTTTTTTCAGTGAGCTTTCTTGGCCCTCAACAGGAGCTTTATGTAAATGTTCTCATTTGGACATGTCATTTTCATTAACATCACTGTGATATATAACTAATAACAGTTAAGTGTAATTATGGTCATATTTAGAAAATAATTGTGGTAAGACAGCATTTCATGATCAATCTTGTGCTACTCCCCTTGTATTTTACACTCAACTCTGCCTACTCGTGGCTTCTCCAGAAAACAGAACTTGGATACCACAAATGTCAGAAAGGACAAGACGTTTCTCATGCTTTATGTTCTTACCATTTTATTGCATATTGTTGTTGTCTTTGTTGTTTTCATTTATGATCTAATTCTTCAGTATTTCTCTCTGAATGGAATTAATTACATCTATAAATAAAGCATGATAGAGTGGCCTTAAGTTTTGTTTTTGTTTTTTTATACTAATTTTTTTTTCAATTACAGCTGGCATGTCATATTAGTTTCAGGTGTACAACATAGTGATTAGATATTTATATAACTTACAAAGTGATCACCCCTATAAATCTAGTACCCATCTGACACCATACATAATTATTACAATATTATTGACTATATTCCCTACGCTATGTTTTATCTCCCCATGACTATTTGAAACTACCAATATGTACTTCTTAATCCATTCCCCTTTTTCACTCAGCCTGCTAACCCCCTCCAATATGACAACCATCAAAATGTTCTCTGTATCTATGAGTTTGTTTCTGTTTTGTTTTTTCACTTATTTTGTTCTTTAGAATCCACGTATAAGTGAAATCATCAGGCATTTATCTTTCTCTGTCTGACTTACTCCACTCAGCACAATACCCTCTAGGTCCATTTATTCTGTTGCAGATGGCAAGATTTTATTCTTTTTTTATGGCTGAGTAATATTCTATTACACATATTTACCACCTCTTCTTTATCCATTCATCCATTGATAGACATCCAGTTTGCCTCCATAACTTCACTATTATAAATGATGCTGTAATGAACATATGAATGCACATGTCCCTTTGAAGTAGTGTTTTGAGTTTCATCGGATAAATATCCAGAAGTGAGATTACTGGGTCTTTTTTGTGTTAGAGAAAATAATATGACATTTTTTAAAAAATAAAATAAAAATATAACTACCGTGTGATCCAGCAATCCCACCTCTAGGTATATATTCAAAAGAATCTACAGCAGGGTCTTAAATAAATATATATGTTCACAGCAGCATTATTCACAATAGCCAAGGGGTAGAAGAAACCCAAATGTCCATCAAAAGAAGACTAGATAAATAAAATAAGGTATGTACACACAATGAAACCTTATTCAACCTTAAAATGGAAGAAAATCTTGTCATATACTACAATGCAGATGAACCTTGAGTACATTATACTAAGTGAAAGATTCCAGTCACAAAAAGATAAATACTGTTTGATTCCACTTATATGAGGTATCCAAAGTAATCAAATTCATAGAAACAGGAAGGAGAATGGTGGTTACCAGGGGCTGGAGAAGGGAGAAAAGTCAAGTCGTTTAATGGATATACAGTTTCACATTTCAAATTCTGGAGATCCGTTTCACAACAATGAATATGTTGAACCCTATCGAACTGTACGAATAAAAATGGTTAAGTTGATAAATTTTGTTTTTCACCACAATAAAAAAATGGTTTAATTTTTATTTTTTTTAAGTGGGTGTGTTGCAATGGAAGGTGAGTCCAGAGCAAGTGAAAGTTGACTTGTGGGGTGAGGCTGGGGGTGGGAGATAAGGGAGAACTAAGAGATTTTGAAGCAGAGGAAAAGAAACCAGCAGGAAAACATGTGTCCAGAGATATAAGGGAAAAAAGCAGAATGATGAAATCAAGTCCCAGGAGGAAGCAAGGCCTCCCACTGGAGACTAGCAAGGCTCCAAGAGCACTGGGTAGAAGAACCACTACAAATGACATGAGGGCGTTTCTTTTCCAATAGTTCCAGTTTCCCACTTGAATAAATCAATGGCATTATACACAAAAGCTAAGCGTTGGCTTCCTTGCATCATGAGTCTCCCAGTGTGAAAGAAAAACCACATGAGAGTGAATTAAAGTGATTTTTCAGACCCCAAACCGAAGCCAGCAGTGGAAGAGGTCTCCTAATTGGTACCAATACAAGATAAAATTCGTATCAACCATTCATTCAACCAGTCTTTCCTCTTAGAGGCACCGCCGGGATGCTCTGTTGTGTCACACAGATACAGCCCCTGTTGTGTGTCTCTGCACCCTTGCTTTTCTGTTTCTCTTCAGAGTTGGTGAATGCCTTGAGATCTTGAACCAATCCTATAAGACCACTGCCCGTGGCAATAACAGGCCAGTGTTTGTACAGTTATAGCCAAAGAAGTCCAACTCCATGGTAACTGAGAAAGCAAAGTACTTCCAACCAGGAGCTCTGCCCACAAGGCAGAGAAGACAGGCTGGAACAGCCTACATGGTCTAAGACTTGGCTGGCCCAGTATGAGTCCTAACCGAGAACCAGAGCACATGAGAAAGGACACAAGTGTAGCTCAAAGGCAGCAGTGAAAGAAGGGCATGAAAGAAACGTCAGCAGAAAAAGTCATTCGTATCATTTGCTGTAGCACCTTATGTCCTGTGGTTCACGGAAGCCCAGAGGGCAGCTTGGATCCGGCAGATCACTGTGGAGAGAAGCCTCTCTCTTGAGCAGGAGCAGAATTTATAGTGCCCTAGATGCCTCTAAAGTCAGACCTGAAATGTCTTTTTCATCTCTGGTCTCCCAGTCACCAAAGGATATCCATGGGATGTGGGAAGAAAATAGTAGAACTTCTACATATTTTTTAAAATCTTATCATTTTACATTTTTATCTTTATGTATATTTTATAATATATATAATCTATTAGTACAATATTAAGTATATTGGGAGTTTATGCTCAAAATATTTTAGTGATAAGGGTGAACAATCAAATAAAGTTTGGCAATTACAGCTTTAAAGCAACCTGTCCTTTAATAAACCTGTCCTTTAGTATCTGTAAGGAGGACATTAAGCACCATGCACCTGGGGATATCTATTGACTTTTGTACCAGACCAACAGACGGAGGGTGTGGGGAGACAAAGAGGAGAGTGGGGTGGGCAGGAGGGGCAGTTACCAGGTGGAACTAATTCCAAAGGGGCAGGAGAGATGA
>NW_011888941.1:3009647-3021868 GCF_000151845.1 Pteropus vampyrus
GTTTAATGGATATACAGTTTCACATTTCAAATTCTGGAGATCCGTTTCACAACAATGAATATGTTGAACCCTATCGAACTGTACGAATAAAAATGGTTAAGTTGATAAATTTTGTTTTTCACCACAATAAAAAAATGGTTTAATTTTTATTTTTTTTAAGTGGGTGTGTTGCAATGGAAGGTGAGTCCAGAGCAAGTGAAAGTTGACTTGTGGGGTGAGGCTGGGGGTGGGAGATAAGGGAGAACTAAGAGATTTTGAAGCAGAGGAAAAGAAACCAGCAGGAAAACATGTGTCCAGAGATATAAGGGAAAAAAGCAGAATGATGAAATCAAGTCCCAGGAGGAAGCAAGGCCTCCCACTGGAGACTAGCAAGGCTCCAAGAGCACTGGGTAGAAGAACCACTACAAATGACATGAGGGCGTTTCTTTTCCAATAGTTCCAGTTTCCCACTTGAATAAATCAATGGCATTATACACAAAAGCTAAGCGTTGGCTTCCTTGCATCATGAGTCTCCCAGTGTGAAAGAAAAACCACATGAGAGTGAATTAAAGTGATTTTTCAGACCCCAAACCGAAGCCAGCAGTGGAAGAGGTCTCCTAATTGGTACCAATACAAGATAAAATTCGTATCAACCATTCATTCAACCAGTCTTTCCTCTTAGAGGCACCGCCGGGATGCTCTGTTGTGTCACACAGATACAGCCCCTGTTGTGTGTCTCTGCACCCTTGCTTTTCTGTTTCTCTTCAGAGTTGGTGAATGCCTTGAGATCTTGAACCAATCCTATAAGACCACTGCCCGTGGCAATAACAGGCCAGTGTTTGTACAGTTATAGCCAAAGAAGTCCAACTCCATGGTAACTGAGAAAGCAAAGTACTTCCAACCAGGAGCTCTGCCCACAAGGCAGAGAAGACAGGCTGGAACAGCCTACATGGTCTAAGACTTGGCTGGCCCAGTATGAGTCCTAACCGAGAACCAGAGCACATGAGAAAGGACACAAGTGTAGCTCAAAGGCAGCAGTGAAAGAAGGGCATGAAAGAAACGTCAGCAGAAAAAGTCATTCGTATCATTTGCTGTAGCACCTTATGTCCTGTGGTTCACGGAAGCCCAGAGGGCAGCTTGGATCCGGCAGATCACTGTGGAGAGAAGCCTCTCTCTTGAGCAGGAGCAGAATTTATAGTGCCCTAGATGCCTCTAAAGTCAGACCTGAAATGTCTTTTTCATCTCTGGTCTCCCAGTCACCAAAGGATATCCATGGGATGTGGGAAGAAAATAGTAGAACTTCTACATATTTTTTAAAATCTTATCATTTTACATTTTTATCTTTATGTATATTTTATAATATATATAATCTATTAGTACAATATTAAGTATATTGGGAGTTTATGCTCAAAATATTTTAGTGATAAGGGTGAACAATCAAATAAAGTTTGGCAATTACAGCTTTAAAGCAACCTGTCCTTTAATAAACCTGTCCTTTAGTATCTGTAAGGAGGACATTAAGCACCATGCACCTGGGGATATCTATTGACTTTTGTACCAGACCAACAGACGGAGGGTGTGGGGAGACAAAGAGGAGAGTGGGGTGGGCAGGAGGGGCAGTTACCAGGTGGAACTAATTCCAAAGGGGCAGGAGAGATGACAAGGCTCCAGAAAAGCAGGAAAAAGAAGAGAATTTCCAAAGGATTGAGTAACATTCGTGGAGTCTGCTGTCAAGAGGCAAATTTTATCAGACTTATCCATGGTTTTCCTTGGCTTTCACACACCACGTTGTTGCATTCAGAAGGTAAAGGAGTCCTACAGGTAGAAAAGCTTTTATACTCAGGGATACAGAGGTTATGTCCTTAGTGGGTTTACTAATTTCCCTGAATATGTCGTAAAAGGGAACAGCAACTTCTCCTGGTGGCTGAGATGTGGTAGCATCCTCAGCTGGATGTTAGGCTTTCCAGGGACCTCACACGCACGGGCACACATGCATGCATGTATGCACACAACATGCAGGCATATGAACACATCCGTATGCTTATACACATGCGTACAAATATGTGCACACACATATACACACAAACTCAAGTTCACGGTTCTAAAACATGAATTTGTATGTTTCAAGTCTTAATTTCTATAATGTTGAATGTAACATATCTAACTAGTAAAAATAAATAAGTAAAATATTTTAAGTATGTAATAGCCATCATTTTCACGAGGTTGGCAACTAGGTGCATTATTTTGCACCTTAATGGATTTGGAAAGACCAACATAATTACAAGCTTGATAAAGAATGAGGAGAGTACTTTGAATCTATATCAATGTCCTCATTTACAATGGCTTCTTAAAAATCCATCATATAGCTCTGTCACAAATTATTCTATCAAATCCTGCTGGGCAGAAAAAATGAAGAAGTGAAGGTCAAAGGGTACAAGGTGCCAGTGAAGTAAGATATATAAATTCTAGAGATCCACCACATAGCATAATGTCCATAGCGAACAATTCTGTATTATATACTTAAAATGTGTTGTGAGGGTAGGTCTTATGTTAAGTGTTCTTACCACAAAAGGAAGAAAGAAATAAAAAGAAAGAAAGAAAGAAAGAAAGAAAGAAAGAAAGAAAGAAAGAAAGAAAGAAAGAAAGAAAGAAAGGAAGGAAGGAAGGATAATAATGAAAATAAAGAGGATGGGAGGAAGCTTTAAGAGGCAATAGATATGTCGATGGCCTTGATGTTGGTGATGGTTTCACGATATAGACTTATCCCCAAACTCCTGGAGTTGTACATTAAATACATACAGATTTTACATGTCACTCATACCTCAATAAAGTGCTTTAAAAAAAAAAAAACAACTTATGAAAATTGAGATGGTTTTCAGCCTTTCACTGCAGCAAGGAACATTTTGTTTGTTTGTTTGTTTTTTTATGGTGCTAGCTTTCACTAGTGAGATCCACAGGGAGTATCTTCATGTTAGTTTTCTATACATTAGATATCCAAGGTGTCAGGTTGCTGAGTCAAAAGGTATTTACATTTACAAATATGATCTGAACCACCATATTTCTCTCTAAAAAGATTGACTCCAGTAATGTGTTACATAGCCCCTTTCTCTACACTCTTAATCACCTCTGGGGATCCTCAATTTTTTTCATCAAATTTTTGTCAGTCAAATAAACAATAAAATGACATGTAAATTTACATTATACTTACATTAATTATTTACAAGGTTGAACACCCACAGTATCAACCTTACCTATTATCTGCATTCATTGAATTATTACTAGTTTGTAGATTTCCCACTTATTTACTTTGTACTGTTCAGGTTCTCATTTGTTTGCCAGCATTTTTTTTTTTTTTACTATTAAAGACATTAGCCATTTGTCCATAATAAAAAAAAAATATTTTTCCCAGGTTAATTTTGTCCTATGTTTTAAGCTTTACTTATAGTACTTTTGCTGTACAAAAGTTTTACGTCATAGCCAATTTTATCAGATTAATCAATTTTTTGCTTTATATTACCTTTTGTCACGCTTAAAAGAATCTTTCTATTACGAAATTATTAAGATAATCAATATTTGCTTATGATTCTTTTAATATCTTTTTTACATATTTAAATATTTTATTCCTCTAGAATTTATTTCAAAGGAAGAGAGAGGAAATCCAACTTTATGATTTCTACAGGGCTAGTCTCAAGGAGAGCTGCCCAACATTCACTATTGAGTGAGATATCTCTCCCAAACTGGCCGGAAACCCACCTCCATCACATGTGTCTGCCCTTTCTCCACTTCCCAGTCTTTTCCACGACCTACCTGCAACAGCACCACACCCTTCAGCATCAGGGCTCTGTGACATATTGTATCATCATGCAGGGCAAGCCTTCTGACTACCCCTCTTTTTCAAAATTTTCGTATTCTTTCTATCATTTTTGTTCAACCAGTGGAACTTTAAAATTATGTTATGATAAAAAAAAATCTATGTTGAACGTTTAGAATTTCCATACATAGTATTATTATAAACTTATCCAGGAAATTTATTTAGAACAGGAATCAGCAAAAAAAAATTTCTGTAAGAAGCCAAATAGTGAATTTGTTCTCTGTCACAACTACCCAACTCCAGCATTAAAGTGTGAAAGCAGTCACAGATAGTAGAAAAAAAAATTATTTTTATGGTGTCATTGGTTAACGAAATCCAATAAGTTTCAGCTGTGCACTTTAACAGTAAGGCATATATATATATTTACACTGTGTGTTCACCTCCCACAGTTAGATATCTTTCATCAAATGTTTGACTCTCTTTGCTCTGTCTACCTCCCCATCTCTGGTAACCACTAGTCTATTGTCCATGTCCATTAATGGGCGTGGCTGCATCCACGAAAACTTCATTTATGAAAACAGGCAGAGGTACAACGCACTATTACTCAGTCATAAAAGGGAATGGAGTATTGGTACATGCTGCAGCATAGATGAAACTCGGAAACATTCTGTAAAGTGAGAGAAGACACAAAAGGTCTTCACATATGGTATGAATCCAGTCATATGAAATATCCACAATAGGTATCCATACAGACATTTTCAAGTTTGCTCTTTTGGTCTGTCAATGTTGATCCAGTCGGAGAAATATTGATCAGTTTTGTCTTCCCAGCATAAATCTGTTATCATTTTAAAGGTGCTATTCCTTTCCATGAGACCCACTGAGGAAGAACAGGAAGATGGCTGTGGGGTGTTATTTTGCCCGCACTCCTCCAGCTGGGATCCATAAGTGACCCCTGAGTCCAAGACACCCTTGGTCTTCATAAGGTTTACCCCAAGGCCCTCAAAACCCTTAGCCGGATCAATGAAAATGAAGCAATGCACTTTTTGTTAAGATGTGTATAAGTAGCAGCACACTCTGTGGACACAGGCTACTCAAACAAGCGTGCCCACCAGTAACTCCCCTTTAAACCCAAGCTAGTGAACAAAGATCGTCAAGAAAGCCGACAGCTCCCTTACTCTTCCTCTCTGCTCCTTTTAAGCATTCTGCCCTGGACTATTCTAAACCTCAATCTTAAATCCACTTGAAAGTTTCCCCTTAACGACCGGCCCATTTTGATAAAAACCAGATAGATTCCAAATGAACACACATCGCCACTAAACCTTGAAGCATCAGAGCACAGTTTTCTGAGCCAAGAGCTCAGGAGCCCGGCAAATCTGGGCCAGGGGTATGTGGCCCAGTTGCTTCCTTTTCTTTCCAACTCAGTAATAAATAATCAATTTGAGAGAGTTGATAGAAAGAGACAAGAGTGAAAAGTGAGCATGACACGTTTATGAGAAGAGTTTTTCCTGGGCTTCTTAAGTATTTTGCCTTGAGTTTCTCAATCACCTTAAAAGGAGAAGGGAACACCTGTCTCGTGTTACCTGGCCACGGCTTGGATGTATGAGTAGACGGATGAGGCAATATCAGGAACAAAAAAAAGTCATGGGGAAAGAACGGCTTGACAAGTTAACCAAAATTTTATATTGTTTCTAATTAAGAAATACAAAGAGAAAGATAGACAGACACCAAATCTCTAAAGGATAGAAATGCTTTGTTTCTAGTTGAGTTCTCTCTTTTTCTAAATTTCTTTTAATTTTTCAGTTACAGTTGACATGCAATATTACATTAGTTTCAGGTGTACAACTTAGTGATTAGACATTCATGTACCTAGCTGAGTTCTCATAAAAAGTTCCTGAATGTGGCTTCTGACATTGGAACACAGTATTTTTATGATAGATTTTTTTAATCCCTTCCCTAAAAGCTGAGATTTTGGAATCACAACTTACCCCATGCTTCTCTATGGTAATGAACTAAGTAGAAACAGTATTTGTCGTCTCCATGAGCTGCTGTTCCCATTGAAGCGAATGGAGTTAAGGATTTGTTACCTGATCTGATGGCAATGACTTTTCAATAGACATGCACAGAATCATTGATCAGTGTGTCCTTCCCTTGTTTGCATTGCAACACTGTTCAATTTACACCAATTAAAGAATGCTTGGTTTGGGTATTGAAGAATAATTAAGGGATGCAAATCCCCAAGGGCTTCTAGAAATGACATCTGACTGGAATGGTGATTAAGGCATGAAGGCAGCATTAGTATTTGAATAGTTTGACTGATATACAAAATCATTACAACGTTTCTCCAGGAAGAATGACATTAGGTCAATGCATGTACTTGCCTGGTCACCCTAAACAAATTTGACAGATCTAATTCTAAGTAATTGCTCAGAGTTTAGTGGCCGCCTCTGTCCCCACAAGGGCAGCTGTCTGGACCACATCTTGTAATTGAGATGTGTCTTTAAACTATATGTGTCAACCCAACATGCAAATGTGCTCTCAAAAAAAGGTGAAGGGTTAGTGACACTCTGGTGAATCATTTTCCAGTCAAATTTCCACATGAAAAGTTTACTGTAGCTATTACTGAGCTCTTCACCCCCTACAGCAAAGACTGACTTTGCCAGCTGCATCAGACTCTTGAGTTCATCTAAAAACCGTCTCAAAGTGTGGTCCCTAGACCAGCAGCATCAGTGTCACCTGGGAATTTATTAAAAATGTAGTCTTGGTGCCAATCCCAAACCTGCTGAACTCCAGACTCTGGGGGTGAAGGCCTGTAATTAACACCCACTCGGGTTTGAGAACCAGCGATCTATGGCCCACTGGTTCACTTTATCAATAATGAAATGAAGGCCCATAGGTTATGTAATTTGCCTAAAATCACACAGTGCGAGTGACAAAGGAGGCTGGAGTTATATTGTGTTCAAAACATTTAATTACTGACTTTTATTATTATTCAGTTAAGTTGTGAAAATGTTTGCTGCCTTGTTTTGTGTTTATTGTGCAACCTCAGCTTCTCCCCGAGAACATGTACAGGATATATCTCCTCTTCCTCCTGGACACCGGCGTCAGGTGCAGCCTCTGGACTGGCAGGGGAATCATCGCTCAAGCTAGAGATTTGCCTGTCAGTGTGAGAGCTTTGAGAGGTGTCTTCTTCTGCCAATGGAGATGGTGGATGCACATGTAGAGATCGACCCTCCATCGCCCAGGGTTCCTGACCAACTGTGATGCACAAAGCCCTGCTGTCCCCACTGGATATGCAGTGAGAACAACAGACTATTGTGGTAAGCTGCTGATATTTGGAGAATGTTTGTTACTACTCCATAACCCAGCATGTCACAGGACCCTTTGGGACTTCTGGACAGTCCCCTTGCACTATTAAAAGTGAGTGTCACGTCGGACAGAGTGGAGGTAATAAAGGAGTATTGCCCCTATTTAAAATAGAATAGAATAGAATGAGATTTCCAAGGGGACATAAGGATGGAAACCAAATGTGAATTACTACAGATTCTGGAGGATTTAACTTTCTTTTTTACAACTCATTGTATCATTTGCCATTTAATCCCAGCGTAACAATCCTTGGGCACCACGGAGCCTAGATACCCAACTAGAGCGAGTGAGTCCAATCAAAACTGAAAAATAAGGGTGGCCTCATTTGCAGGTGACACAAGCGGGCATCCCAGTGCCTCACCAAGCAGCCCAGCCAGGCAGCCAAAGTGTAAGAGAAAGGTTTCTTTCCGACTTGCCCAGGCTCCCACAGATGGATAAAGCCTATTCACATCACTTGCTCCCCTCGCTCCCCATTCCCTGTTCTTTTCTTCCTAAGCACCCCACCAGACAGGTGAAGCTGTGCGACCCTACTCCCACGTCCTCCCCCCCTTGTCTTTCTCCTACAGTCCTTCTTGGCAATAACGCTGCGCCTTTCAGCCATTGCATCCTGGCTCCCTGTGCAGGGCGGTGGGTAAAATGTGCCTCTCAATGGGAAGGAGTAGACAGGGTGGATTAATGGCAGCAGCAGAAGAGTGATACAGCCCCCGCAAAACAAAACGAGGGCGACCCAGACAAAACAAAGCGCCACAATAGATCATTTCTGAAAAGTCACCGGACAGCTTTGAAACCCAGGGTTGTGTGTTGCAGGCAGTTTCACATCACGGGCTTTCAAGGGGCATAAATGGAAACGGAGAGTAACTCTTTTCCATACCTCTTTTCAGGGGTCTTGTCAGCCAGATGACTATTTACCATTCAATTCCCATAGCTTAATGTGTGGAATTAGGAATTGGCCCCTTAAAAAGAAATTGCCTTTTAAACTCTCAGAAATCGTAGAAATTTTATACACTGATCAAAATTTCTTCCTCCTCTGTCCTATATTTCATTTTTAAAACTACTCATAAACATACACGTGCATTCGCACAAACATTTCCACCTTCACTTTTCTCAAGAATGTTCTATTCAGAAAATCTCCAACCAAAGAGATTCTTCGTCTTTAAGCTTGATATAGGGTTTAGTTTTCCTACTTAACTATTTCTTCATTTTCCCAATTTCATTATACACCAGAATTTTTTTCCTAAATAAAAAGACCTATCCTAGAAAACATCAATCGCCGTGTATTTGGAATGATGGCAAGTTTTGGGCCAAACTGGTGAAAAGTAGGAAGCAAAATAAAATAGGACTTTCATTCATTGACTCAGCAGGCGTTTACCAAGCAGACCCTGGTGTGGCTAGCCCTGAATACGTGCTACTTTGGATCATCTAATAAAAGCAATTAAGGTTTACTAGAGGAGGACTCAATAAAATGTCCCCGACTGGAATGGCCCAGCCACTATTTTAACAGTGGACAGTACGTATCTGGCTCCCTCCTCAGAAGCCTGCAGTGCTTGGCTAGGTTCATCCTATTAACCTTCCCTATCAGTTTCAAGGGCACAGAAATGGAGGCCCGAGAAGGTGGACTTGTGGCCCGAGACTGGGGTTGGGAGAGACAAGCCTTGGATCTGGCCCAGCACGTTTGACCTGACTCCCCAAGCCACTTCCAGGGGCTCTGTGGGAAGCAGGGGAAGAAAGACACACCAGGACACCTCACCCTAGGAAATCCAGCCACATCTGACCCCACGCTTCCCTCGTTCCCCCTCCTGTCCCCAGGAGGGCCCAGCTCCCAGGCCGGTTCCAGGGAGCAGCTGTGCTGATGGCCAGCCGGCCATTCTCCAGGGGCAGTCAAGCATACCCCGATTCCCAGAGAACTCTTTGGGGTGAGAGATGGACAAGAGGGGCGGGAGGAAGGGAAGAGAAAGGAAGGTTTTGCTCCTTGGCAGGTCTGTAGGGCGACACTGGGGCACACTAACCATTCCCTGATGTGCAAACTCGAAACGTGGACTTCTTTTCAGATCTCTTAGATATGCGAAAAATTAACCCAACAAAAGGGAGTCTATGGCGATATACTCAACTTGGACTATTTCAGACCCTGATATCACTTCACTGTCAAAAAACAAAAAACAAAAAACTAGAGAGATAAATTATTTCCTATTTCTGCTGACTATGTTAAAATCCTTAGAAATTTGCAACACATGTGTATCAAATCCACACATTGTACACCTAAGCTTTCACCGGGTTATATGTCAATTATATCTCAATAAACCTGGGGGAAAATGAAACCTTAGGGAGAAAACCCAAGAATAACTGTACTGACACATGCAAGTTCTGAAAACTGTACTGTTTCCTTCCTGAAATAACTTACTTGTTAATAGTTATTTCAAAAAGAGTCAGGATATTGCTCTATAAGAGGCAAAATCTCACTTAGAGAAATTACTGTTTAAAGGAAATAGCGATTCTTAAATATAGACCTCGCTTGAGAAAAATCGGTAGTTTAATGGTCTGGGAAGCTTTTATAAGTTAAAGTATTTCCACTGACATCTTCACTATCCTAAACCAGGGGTAGAAGTTCCAAAAGAAGCTTCCCAAAGCCCCATCACGACAATCCTTACAGCCCACAGGCACAGCAGTACTCAGGGTCTCATGGGAGGACTCTTTCAACAGCCTCACCCACAAGCAGTAACTACAAATGTTGACAAGATGACAGCACCTCTAAACTCTCAACTAGCCTTCCCCGGCCTGCTTGGAACTGAACAACATATTGCCTGAGAAACCCTCTTCCAACTTAACTCTTAAAACTACTGGCTTGGATTTATTGTTTTTTAATTGAATTCAAATATTATGTGGTTAGAGAAATTCTTCTGTGATTTTTTTATACCCTTTCCCAACCTCCACTGCCAGCACTTCTTTAGCCAGTGGCAACAGTAAAATTGCTACCTTTTCACAGGTCTTTCTCCACAACACAGTAACAACAATCTTAAACAATAATCAAGTGAATTATACACACAGACACACACTCCTTTGTTAATCTTCAATCTTCCATTGATATTGTTAATCTCCTGCTGTGCTTCTCTTCACTCTCTTCTTTTCGGCTCCTTGCGCTCAAGAATTTCTTCCTTGCCCCAGGGCCTTTGCACATGCTCCCCTCTGCTCAAGATGGTGTGCCCCACTCCATGCACACCTGGCTTCTTATCTTCCTTTAACACTCAGCTAAAACAACACCTCCCCGCAGAGGCTTCCCTGACCACCCTATCTAAAGTAGCTCTCTCTTGCATGTCCATCTCCATTCCAGCCCCGAGTCTATGGCCTTCACAACACATATTCCAGTCTGAAGGTGTTTTAATTTTGTGTCCGTCTACTTGTTTTTGTCTATCTCCATATTTCAATGTAGGCCTCAGGAAGAAAGAGACACAGTTCTTTCGTTTACCATCACCAGCAAACTTGCACATTGCTTATATGTAGCCAGTGCTTAATAAAAATCGTAGAAGGAAGGAAAGCAGGAAATAAAAAAGGAAAACGAGATATTGACTTGAAATCAGAGATTTCCACATTATTCAGGGTAAAATCCTCTGTTATTCTATAAAACAGACCCTAAAATACAGTAGCTCACAAAAACGAATTGCTTTCTCCGAAGTTGGGCTTTCCAGGCCAGAAGGATGTCCTATTTTGCACAGTGATGACGAGATCCAGATCCATCTACTATGGTTGCTCCTCAGTTGTGCTGGGCAGTGTGCACCTGATTGGTTTAACGAGGTTGCCTGCTCATCTAAGTTCCAGCCCATGAGAAGTCTAGGAAGAGCAATTTCCAGTCAGGACGGGAAACAGAAGTTGCACAAAACACTTCTGCTGACATTTCATAGGCAACAATTTAGTCTATGTCTGGAAAGGGAGGTTGAGAAGTAGAGTCTCCATCTGGTTGGCTTTATGTCCAGGAAGAAGGGAAAATGGATTGGGGGAAACTCAGCATCTTCTGTGTGTTCCTAGACTCTGATCTGTTAGGAAACTTTCTGGGACCTGTCTTGGCGTGGCAGGGCCGATGCACAGACTCTTTTTCTGATGGGAAGTATAAGACCTCTCACTTTGGATTTCACTCACCACTCTGCAGAGCTCCTGGGAGCTGGAGGAGGTAGTGTGACCTCAGGAGCAGCAGTCACTGCAGTCACCACGAGCGCTGAGACACCAACATGCTCAATCCTTTCCTTCTTCGTGGGCTTCAAAGCTCAGAAACATCCAGATACATTTTCGGTTTTGCACCTAAATTTTCCCATTCAGTTCTTTGCTCACCATGCAAGAAGATGCAAAAAGCAATTGACCACAGTCCCTGCTGCTCTAATTTGAAGTGAGGGAAATACATGCACCTCTTTGGTGTCTCCAACACAATCCCAGTATAGCAGCTAAACTGGTTTTTTCACAAGTGTTTGTCTAGCCTCTTTGACTAGATTGCAAGCTCCCTAAAAGAAATAGATAGCAAGTTGTGTTCCCGTAGCTCATGACATCCAACACAATGGGACTGAATCATATCCTCTCAACAAACAGTCCACTGAGTTATCGACATGGAGATATCGGCAGATTAAAGATAGGTCTACATGACCCTAGAAAAATAAGTTAATTCAGCAGATTAGTCCCAAACATTGGTTGATTCAGGATCTCTTTTTTAAATACTAAAAAAAAAAAAAAATCTGCCTATGTGAACTGAATGACTTACTATCCCCAAATAGAAGAAGCTGAAAATGTTGCCTAAAATTATATTGCACACTGAAACTTCTGGTAACTCAGGATGCTGCCTTCTGGGTGGTGTTTATTCTATGCCACAAACACCTGAATTACTGAAATTGAAATCAATCCAGATTCCATGTTTAGGGTTCCAGTACTTTGTGGATTGGCACATGTGTCTGACAAAAATCTGGGGAATGCTTAGCTTTTCATTCCTCTGAGAATTATGCCATTTTCCAAGAAAAGCTAAATAGCTCATTCATGTTTCACCCTCTGTTCTTCCAGCCTGGTTTCCTGAGGATATTTTTTAGCCAGACTGGTG
>NW_011888941.1:3021918-3050045 GCF_000151845.1 Pteropus vampyrus
AAAAAAAAAAAAAATCTGCCTATGTGAACTGAATGACTTACTATCCCCAAATAGAAGAAGCTGAAAATGTTGCCTAAAATTATATTGCACACTGAAACTTCTGGTAACTCAGGATGCTGCCTTCTGGGTGGTGTTTATTCTATGCCACAAACACCTGAATTACTGAAATTGAAATCAATCCAGATTCCATGTTTAGGGTTCCAGTACTTTGTGGATTGGCACATGTGTCTGACAAAAATCTGGGGAATGCTTAGCTTTTCATTCCTCTGAGAATTATGCCATTTTCCAAGAAAAGCTAAATAGCTCATTCATGTTTCACCCTCTGTTCTTCCAGCCTGGTTTCCTGAGGATATTTTTTAGCCAGACTGGTGGTGTTGTTGTTGTTGTTGTTGTTTTTTAATAGGCTGCTGGAAACCGAGAGTTTTCTACTTAAACTTATATTGAATGATTCTTGAGTGCACTATCAGATGAAGAATATTATGCTTATTTCATCTATTACAGATGAAAAAAGTGAACCCATGAATGGCATCCACTCAGTGGCTTTTGTCGACAGATGCCCCCAGAGTATAACTGAAACCCACACGAAATCTCCCAGCAACATTTCTGAGGGGAGCAAACTAATAAGTACCATCAGGTAATGAAGCTGCTGTGTTTTCTTTTCTTTCTGCAGCACTTTTCTCATCAACAGAAATGGAGAACTTCATATTTCAAGGGCTTTTTGCACAGGAAACATTAGTGTGGCCTTAACACACGTTGAAGTCTCTCAGGAGGGGAAAATTTGGAGTTACCTGAAAAACTTCAACAGAGCAGCAGAACTTCTTAGCCAGATGCCATCCATCAAGGGCTTCCAAGAGGAAAGTGATAAGTATGTAAACCACGCAGAAACATGGGGCGCACTCCAGACCATCTCGATCCTTGGACCCTTGTTTTCAAGAAGAGGAGCTGCCGTGAACTTCAGAGCACAAGCCCAGATTCACTCTGCGAACCGAAGCAGTAAGCTTAACTGCAGGCAAGGAAAATACTTGGTTTGGCTTAAGTGGACAATTCAGGCCAGTGTGAACTGGGCAGGCAAAAGAGTCCAAGAGTCTGTAAAAATTCTTTAGAAAACAGAAAGGCACCAGTCGGCAGAGGTGGCTTGACGATGTTTAAGTGTGCTTCACCCAAAGATACCCCCCAATACATCAAGAATGTCTGTGGTGCTTGGATATGAAAATATGATGATTTTTTTAACTTCTGGATTTAATGTTCCCTACAGTTAACATGCATTTTTTTCATAATGAGGAAAATTAAGAAATTAAAATGAGAACTCTTAGAAAGAAAGATAAAGTCCTCCTTCCTCAAACTGATGAAACTAGTGAAGGCTCCCAAGAAGACTCTTGAACTGGGTCTTTATCACGGAGGAATAAAATGTATGGTGGGCTGGGGACAGACAAGTAGGCCCATGAACACGGAGCAAGGGCAGGGCTGACATGGCAGGAGGCAGGGCTGAGTGGGACCACACTGAGGTGCTGGGACACCTTCGTCCTGTAGGCTGTTGGCAGCTTGCTGAGCTGGTCTACAAATGAGCAGGTCTCTGTCGCCCCCTCACACTGCATCAGGTGCTGAGGGTTGGCCAGTCATCACAGAGCACAATTGCCGCCTTCAGAGAGCCAGCAAGGGAAGTGCCTTTGTTTTATGACGTGTAATGATGATGAATCACGTGGCTTATCACAAAGTAATTGAGTCACAGAGAGCAGTGCAGCCTGAAGCCTGACGACATTAAATCCAAAAGCACACAGGTGACAACAAGCAGTATTTCTGATGAACTGGGGGCATGGAAGAGATGGCATGTTTTCCATGGTGTTGCCTTCTACCCTACTGTGGCAGCCTGGGTCTCAGTGGGAGACAGATGGCCCATTCACGTGGGCGACTGGGGGAGGTTAATGAAGGGTCTGTTCATAGGAGTGTCATTAGGGTTAAGAAAACCAAAACTGTGGTGAGCATTTATCACCCCTTAGCTTGAAGCAGCACTGGGGAGGGGTGAGTCCCACTGACAGAAAAGAAACTATGTCACCCTCAGGTCGGCAGGGAGGACAGGGGAACCAGGATCCTGACCTCACCGTCCTGCTCCTGAATTCTCAGCTCCCGGCCCAGCTAGACCCTGAGGGCAAAGAAGACACCAATGACACCTATACTGACGTACCTCCCCAGGGTTCTCTACATGGCAGGGTGCAAAAGGAGAGAGGTGTCTGAGGGGCAAATGAAAAACGTCCAGTCCACACATTATACTCTTAAACATTCGTGTCCTATGGTCGACCTGCCCCCTCAAGGAGGTAAGCTTCTGGAGGACAGGGACTGAGTTACTAGTCTGTCCTCTACTGGGTCCCCAGTACCTGCACACGATAGGCACTCAGAGAATATCTGTTGAATAAATAGGAGCAAGGAAGAGACAGCAGCATTTTATATAAGGTAAAAATAGTCCTTAACAGGGTGTCACCCTGTGGTGAACTGGCTCTTATTGTGGCATTCTGCCCAAAGCAAAATACAGCCAACATATATGAGAAGGAAAATATGGTGAAGTATGAGATTTGCTGAAAAGATTATATTTATGCTTTGCTTGGAGTGAAGAAAAATTTTGGGAAACGGACTGAAGAATTTTAAATTGCCTTTAAAAAAATACAAGAAATATATCTTTCTCCTAACTTTTAGACCTGTGGTCTAGAAATGAGGGGAGAGTTGCCAGGATTATTAAAGAAACTCTGTGTTAAACAGTGAAAAGATGTCAGGTTGTGGGTTTCTCGGCCACGGGAGGTTTTAGAGACCAACGTTGTCTGGATTTGATGACAGGTAATGACATTAACTAATTACAAAACTAATCACATTTGGAGCAGTGGAAGCTGAGATCACGATAAGCATAATCTAATCCCTGACTTCAGGGTTTTGGGAACCAGAGGATAAGTTTTCTCCCCCAGCAAAGCTTGACCAGATGCCTTTCAGAGTCCTTTGTCTGAATATTTTGAAAGTTACAGATACAAGAGTTGGAACCAGCGTTCTGAATTGCAGTTCCCAGTGGCTGGATTGGCACTGACCGAGGGCACTCTAGGGACACAATGTGGGTCCCCACTGGCTGTTCATCAAGGTAAGTGCCTGGCCCTCGACCCACTCCCTCTTCCCCTAAAAGCCTGGACTTGTCTGTACACACTCCACCCATCACTGGTTCACTCGTCTTAGGCAGCTTCTAATCCATTGGAGCTTCGGTTTCTTCTCATACAGATTAGAGATAAAAATATTGGTTTTTGTTTGCCTCAACAAATTGAGGTGACAATCCAGTGACATAGAGTTTACTTTGCCTGTTATAAACTGCTTAAATATAAAAAGTATTGCTGGTACTAAGCCAATGACAGGTCTATGCACCTGTGAGACGAACACCTCAATCATCAGAAAGGTGGAGAATAATTAAAATGAAGAAGCTGGCCACCTTCTAGTGATCAGTAACTCCTCCACCGCTTTCCCTCTTCCCTCCTGTTCTCTCTGGCCCCCTGGGAGGAAAGGGAAGAGGCCGACCTTCTTCAAAGCACGTCCGAGACAACAGAGCCTGGGCTGTGCCATGGAAATGCCCTGTCATTCTTCTCATTCCTTAAGCCCCAATGTGAAACTTGAAAGGAAACGAAATCCTAAATGTCAACACTATCTTTCAGTCACTTGGAAAATTATCTACCTCTACTTTCTCTCTCTTACCAATTCACTCACCCTCAATTGAAGCTATCCTTTGAGTCGAACCTCACTTTTCAGAAACCAAGCAATCACTTAAGAAAGAGAGAAACATTAAGAGATCCAGATTTCAATTAACTCTGCCATTGATTTTGGTAATTCTGGGGGAGGCATTTTTCTTTAGATAAAGGGGGAGCAAAGAACTCACAGACTAATGAAGTTTCTAAAGACGGCAGTGGGCAAGGCCTGAGACATTCGCAGTCGGTCCTGTCCCCCAGGCCCTGCTGAAAAGAAAAATATTAGGAAAATGACCTGGAAGGGAGACCTGCTGAATTGCCCAAGACAATGGAGAGTCTGTCACTCAGGGAAAAAAAAAACTTTGGTGAATAATATTTCCTTGTACTTTTTTATTTTAACGTAATTTGTGCATTTGGTGTTTTATACAACTGTGCGATTTTTTTAACTGATCAGTAAAATGCATATCCAACCTTGTTTTTTTTAAAGCTGCACTTGTTTCATAATTGTTGAATATATATCATTCATAACAAGGGATCACCGGGTTAGCAAGTGCTCACACACCTGCATGTGCGCACACACACACACACACACACACACACAAGTTCTTCATAAATATAATAGAGGAAACCACTGATACAGATATAATTTGTAATGTGTTGTGTTATTGAATGTCTTTTGGAGGAAAAAAGTCTCTGTGAAAATAGATTTAAAACAACAGGCAGTTTAATCAGATACATACACAACATTCATCTCTGTCCCCTAGAAATATGATTTCGGCATAATGAATGTAGGGGAGGAACTCATTCTAATACCTCTCTCCTGAGCAATGGAGCGAAACCAACTGTCACTGAGAACCCTTTCCTGGGGAAGGGGTGGGGGGGGAACAGAATCTGATGCTGTGATAATCATGAAAAAGAAGAGAAAAATCATCATCAGTAGGTAAACTATTAGAATTGAGCCAAGGAAATAAAGTAACTATAAATGATGCAATTAGGAGTTTCATTTTAAAAGGTTTACCCCGACTATACTTAACTCTCGTGGGAAGATTAACCCTGTGACACAATGCAATGATTTTTTGAAGGCCATACATGAGATTCCCTTCCATGGAGGTCGGTGATGAGACTTCCAAGGAAATACAAGAGGAGTGAATTACAGCAAAGATCATCCTCTCAAGTAACATGCAAAAAGTCAGGCTATTCAACAACCACCCAGGCAGAGCTATAAAAGTGGACTCGTCGTCGCTCACCGCTCTTGTCGAAAGGAAACTGTTAGGTTTGCATCTGGTGATGCAGCATTGCCACAGTGATGTGTCCACCAGCCCCAAGGGACAAAAGGGGCAGTGAGGGCACCTGGTTCGGGGCCGGCACACTGAGTGACACTCACGCACGCACTGACCATGCACTGTGTGCCAGCCTGTTCTGAGCCCTTCACCCTTCCCACAACCCTGTGAGATAGGCTCGGTTTTACAGATGGTGCAGAGATAAATGAAGTGACTTGCCCAAGGTCACACGGTTATTAGGTGCTAGAGAGGCACTCAGAGCCAGACAGCCCTCTCTGAGATGTCCAGGAGCTGCTGCTACTCCAGGGAACTGAATTTAATTGGATAAAAAGTCGGAACACAGTGGGTAAAAGAAGACAGGAAATGATTTGGCTTAATTATAATCATCTTCAAAGTAAAAACCAGTCACCTCAGACCTGCATCTCAGCGGTGTTCATCCTCTCTCTGCACACCCTCCCTGAATCTCTGTCCCGAATCCATCTGTGTGGCAGAACCAGTCCCAAATACTTCACAGGTTGCGAGAGAACAAGGGCATATGAATATAGGTAGATTGAAAATATAGCTTTTTATAATTTAATATTACTTCTATTTTGAAGTATCATTCTTCGAGAGTAGCAGAAACTCAGTCTTGGGGTCTCACCTTCACTTAAGTCATGGCTAAGTTCTGAGGACTCTAGTTCTAAGACTTGGTAAGCAAGGGTTTGGGTCAACGTTCGATGCCATGTGTCTATTCAGGCAATCTCTGAGTTGTCACTCAATCCCCCCACCTGGTCCTCAGACATCAGTCCACATCCACCTTTACTATTCCTTTCCAGGCATTAAGAGAGCAAAGACAGAGCTCCTCCTCTCTATACCCCCACCATCACGACTATGAAATGTCCCCACAGCTTTGTTCTCTCACGTCTTTAGCTGGATCTTGAGGCCTTTCTGTTCCCCTAAGGACCAAGGCTGTCACAAAACAAAACAAGATATTGGGTAATGCTTACGTTTGGATGAATATCACAGAAACCCAAAACAGGCTGGACCAAATACAAATTTATTATGGGACACAACAAAAGCATCTGGCACAGTGCTCAAAGATACAATCAAGGATCCAGGCACTTTCTATCCTTCAATCAGGCCACTGTTTAGCAATGGCAGCTGTCCCTTGGGCACCACATAAAAAAAGCCAGAAGCGAAAGACGTGACTACAACAGTCCTTGGCCTATGTTTCAGGTCAGCACTGGAGGCATCTGTCCATCCCAACGAGTAATATGGACTGGAACAGTGAGATTTTGGCTTTCTAACCTCCATCGCAGGTAATTGCCAGTTAGAAGGGAGTTAAAGAGGGGATTGAGGGTGACAACCAAAAGAATCTGCTACAGCCCAGAAGAAGACTCATTTATCACTGTCACTTTCTTTCCCCCAAGTAATGAGTAAGCATTAGCCTAATTGTTTGAATGAAGTAAAGGCGAAAAGAAAAACTAGAGGTAAAAAGTTGTATAATATTCCATAAAATATTATTCCATCTCATGATCCAAGAACATCTTGCTCTGAGTAGACAGCCCAGAGAAAGTTCAAATGCTATTGGCTCCTCTGCAGGATTGGATTCAGCAAACTAGACATGTAGGTCTTTCAATTCAAACCCTACTCACCAGCTACATGATCTATATCAAGGGCCTCTGTCTTTTCATTCCCATACTGCCTGGCCCAAGGGACCCAGAAGGCACTTAGTGAATAGATATTGAGTCAAAGAAACACCCATGTATTGAACTGCGAAGGCCGGGCCAGAATGTGACAAGGCCTTGTTTCCTAGCATATATGACACTAGAAGATTCAGTCACCACAGGAGAACCTACAGAAACTGAGCCATTTCATGCCAACCGTGTGCTACCAAGCTCCTACAGAGGGCCTGGAAGGCTCAGGTCCAAGATCATTCCACCCGCAGAGGTCCAAAGGCCCCCCTCCCCTCTCCTACAGCTTCAAAATCATTTGGCTCCCATGTGGTACAGCAAAAAGTCTAATATGCTTGAGTCAGAACCTTAGGTCTGCTGCTCTTGGGAAAGGTAACTCGAACTCGAGCCTTAATTTCATTATTGTAAAATGAAGCATGTACTAAAATCTACCTTGCAGAGTTGCTGTGAAGACGAGAACGATGGGTGTAAAGTGCCCATCCACACTGGCCTTTTCAGTCCACAGTGATGACTTTTCTTGCAGAAGACCCTGGGAACTTGGATTGGACCAGAAACAAAACCCAAATCAGTGCAGTCTGCTAAGAGACAAGAAGAGGAGACACTTCTACCAGGGGAGATTTCTTCTAAGTCAGAAGATGCTCCAGAATTGGGTGGGTAGGTTGGTTGGTTGGTTGGTTGCTTGCTTGCTTGCTTGCTTGCTTGCTTGCTTGCTTGCTTGCTTTGAGGAAGAAGGAGGATGGTAGGGCATGCTGGCTGAGAACACTCTTCAGTTTGGCATGGCTGATTGGTACTGATCTGTAGGAATCGCCAACTGACCTCAATTCTGCATAAAACTGTGGATATTTACGTGCCATGATGTGGGGTAGTATTTTGATCTCTTCCATACAGTCACACCACTTGAAAATTGATGAATTCTTTAGGGTTCTTAGGTCACCTTCGGTGTTAACATATGCTTCCATACAGTCATCTGTACCCAAGGATGAGAAGTGGCATTTTCATCACTGTGTGGAGCACTACTAAAAATGATACGCTTGCCAAAATTTTAAATAAAATACAAACCATCTCTGGCTACATTAGTGATCAAGTAGACAAGACTCCTGTGTGCTTGAGCAGCCATACCTGAGGTCCTGGTGCATTCTGTGAGCATCCCTGTGAGGCAGGAAGGAAACAAACTAGGACGTGTTCAGAGGAGGGGTTGGAGCGACCACCAGCCACAAAGAGAAAGCTCTTCACACACCAGAGCTGACGGAATGGGAGTCCTTGCCTGATGGGGAAATAAAGGATAAAACGGCCTTCAAATATTTGGAGAGAGCTTCCATGTGTAACAATGAGCATCAAGAAGCAAAACTAGAGCCATTTGGGGACTGCTTCATGATAGCGGGTTTTCACTCAACTTAAGGAAGAGATTTTGGTAGCTGCATCTGAAGGCGAGACACTTGGCCTTGAGTGACAGTGAGCACCAAAGCTAACAGCATTCAAGGTTGGAGGATGAGTGCCCGCCCCATGGAATTGTAAGGAGGGTGAGGGAGATAATTGTTTCAGATCCCCTCCTTACAAGCCACTTCTCAGTTGGTGACTTGGCCACACTTCTCTGGACTGTCACCTTGTTTCACCCCAGTTTCCATGCAACAGACTTCATAGGGCACAACCAATGGTGCCTCTTCATGTGTTCTCTTGACTGGCCTCTGCCTCACCCCCGCCCTAGGGCTTCCTGTTACCCCTGAAGCATGAGGCATTCCAGCGAAACTCAAGGCCCAAGCATGCTCAACCTAGGGATGAGAGCAGGAGTTAATGTCCCATGAGGAAAACCATTGGCTAAGAGGTTGGAACTGGCAAATAAATTTTTTTCCCTTCCTTCCTCTCCCTCTACCCAGTCAGTCTATCCTAAGACCTAATAGTTTATGCTATGAGATGATGGTCCCTGTATTAGTTTCCTGTGGCTGTTGTAACAAATTGCCACAAATCTGGGGGCTTAAAACACAGAAAGGTATCACCTTACTGTTCCAGAGGCCAGAAGTATGCAATCAGTATTGTGGGCCCACATCAAGGTGTCAGCAGGAGCTGTGCTCTCCCCAGAGGCTCTAGGGTCCCTTCACCTGTTGCAGCTTATGGTAACTGTTGACATTCCTTGGCTTGTGACAACATCGCTCCAACTTCTGCCTCCATGGTAACACTGCCCTCTCTTCTCCTGTCTCTACCTCTGCCTCTGCCTCTGACTCCTTCTTATAAAGACATTTACAATTCAATCTAGGACCTACGCAGATAATCCAGGGTAATCTCCATCTCAGGACCCTGAATCACATCTGCAGTCTTCAGCATATAAAGTAACATTCACAGATTCAAGGAACGCAGACATTTGTTCAGAGGCCAACATTTAGGCTATCACCGTCCAGAGGTTCAAGCAATCAGTTCCACTCCATGCCAAGTTGGGGCCACATCAGTAACACGCTCTTGTATTTACTCCTTTTACCTCGTTCCCCAAAACTCCCCCTACTCTTGGACTGACCTCTCCATTGAAGAGACAGCCACGAGGTTCCCCTCAAGCTCCTTTCCAAGGAACCCTAAGTATTATATGTCAACCATTAAGAACACTGCACACAGTAATGGTCGTAACAGTAGCAGTAGTAATACAAGAAGGGTTCCTACAGTTTTCAAAGAGATTTAACTTTTTTTCCAGGGCATTGCTTAATCGCTTAAAAATAGGCATGTACACAGAGGAAATGAAGGTCGTCTGTTTCAGTGGAATTTTACACTGTGTTGAAAGATTTATTTCCCCTCGATAAAACATTTCCAGCATGGTGACAATTTTTCAGTAGAATTCCTACTAAAAGGCTGAAATTAGAAAAAATTGGTTTTCCCATAGCAAATGGAAGAAAAGGCACTCCATTACAGGAAAGTGAAATCAATTAGTTAATGTTTACAAATTTCTCACAGACGAAAAGCGTTATCTGTATCAGTGCTAAATCCTGCCATGAATATACTTTTTGTGTGCCAAAACAAATTACGTTTCTTAAAACAGCGGCGTCCTGGGCCCTGGGACTATCTGAGAAGAAACATAGCTTTAACGATGAATCGCAGAATCAGGTAACACCATCCCTGAAGTCAGTCAGCAGGACTGTGACTGACTTATGTGGGGGTAAAGAGGAGAATATGGTGAAATTCTCTACTGTAACCTCTCAGGGGTCTTTGCAGATGATGACCGCATAATTGAAGATTCTGGAAATTTTTTAATATGAGGCAACTTCATTGGCACCTTTGTTTCAGAAAATCATATGACTTTTAGGTTCACAGATAAACCTGAAGAGAACTAGAAGCCAATGACGTTGAACATAAGGAAAATATAGGTGAACCTCCCTGTTAAAAAGGCAAACACCAAAAACGGTTAGCAACTGTCAAGAACTTCAGCTCTCCTACCATGAGGAGGCAAATTCAACATTTTGATTGAAGCTGCTTCCTCTAGGCACATTTGATAATTGTTATTTCAAAAATTACAAGACAAATCATTGAATGAATACAACCTGACTGAAGATTGCATTTAACAGTATGGTAAAGTCCACCTCCGGCATGTTTTAATATGGTGTTTAATTAGACAATTCATATCTGAGAACGTCTCTGAAAGAATGCCCTTGGACTTTATGTACAAAGTCTTAACTTCCAAATCTCCCAATCCTGTAGTTGCTGGTGCATCCTGCTAGCAGCATTTCAGTGTCCCTCCTTCTCTTTCCTTAGGTGGTATGGACACACACACACAGATAGGCGCGCGCACACACACACACACACACACACACACACACACACACTACATAAAACATGTCACGCAACATTCTGTTGAGTGACAGAACTGTTCTCCCTTTCCCATCCCATCTACTCTCTCTGTCTCCACATCACAATAAGACCAGGTCCATGGGGCGGCACAGGGAGGTCAGGAGGAGAATCTATATACTTTCTTGAGGATTTCCAGCACACAGGGGTCCAAGCACCAAAGTGGTTGTCAGAGGTTTTCAGCTTTTTTTCATATAGTCATCGCTCTTCCCAGAAAAAAGCATCTCTTTTTCCATTTCATAGCTGGCTTGTTAAATAATGTTGGGCTGTAATAGAGGGAAAGAAGGAAGGAAGGAAGGAAGGAAGTAAGGAAGTAAGTAAGTAAGTAAGTAAGTAAGTAAGTAAGGAAGGAAGGAAGGAAGGAAGGAAGGAAGGAAAGGGAAGGGAAGGAAAGAACTAAAGAACTGAGCATTTCTGAAACCATGAAAAGAAGCATGATGTATTAAAGCATGCAGTATCCTGGAAAGGGCAGTGACTTAAACCCAGGAGACCTGGCTTTCATTTCTTCTGCTGACATACCATTTGATCTCGGGTAAGCGATCTGAGTCTCATGTCTCACATGCCAAATAGAAATAACACCTATTCTAATGGTTTTATCCATAATATCTATGCCACTGATCTAGCACCTTATGGTTTAGAAAACACTTGGGCTCACATTCTTTCACTTGACCTTCCCAACCACCAACTGGTAGCATCTTTGGCCTGGAAGCAGAGCTCCACAATGTTGGCCATAAGGTATTGAATAGTTAACAAATGTGCACTGCAAGCCAGACAGTCAGCCGCGTCTGCACCTTTTCCAGGCAGCAGACAAAAGAAGAACCCAACCATGATCAGTTTCTTGCCACTGGACTATAATGGCAGAACCTCTTCTCAAACCATGACTTCCTGCTCCAAATCTCTTCTTACTTTCCCCAATGTACTATGTACTGAATATGCATAGCATAGCACATTACTGAGACCTTCAGAATTTCATCAAATGAGGACCACTATAAAATTGCTGCAAAAATTATTTTCCAGCATGGAGTAGGTATTTATTAGATACTCAGTGAATTGGATAGACCATTTCAGGAGTCGGCAAATGTTTTCTGTAAAGTACCAGGCAGTAAATCTTCTAGGCTTTGTAGGTCACATGGTCTTTGTCACTACTGCTCCATGTTGAAGTACAAAAGCAGCAGTAGACAATACGTAAACAAATGGGTGTGGCTGTGTTCTAATAAATCTTTATTTATAAAAACAGTCAACAGGCCAGATTTAGCATGTGGGCCTTTGTTTGCCAAACCCTTGGACTACATCGACTGAGAAAGTCCTGATGTCAAAAGCATTATTTTAACACTTCCATTTACAGTTAGGATCCTGACAACTCTTGATTAACCCATCTACCCAGCCATTTTTATCCCTCTTCCTCCACTGTCCTCTGATAAAGACCAACTGGCAGAGGGGACACTGAGTATTAATCCTTCGATTCCAGTTATTCTGAAAGACAAAGCAGGGACAGAGATTAAAACCAGACTCTAGGTCTTTGTGCCATATCCAGCATACCAAGTATCCCTCCTCAAATTGTACTGAATTTGCTGTATAACTAATAAAGAAAATAGAATGATTCTTTCATTTAATAGTCTTTTAGTAAGGATATAGGGGCGGAGTGGGGGGGCAAGTTTACTAAAGTCCCTTATAAAACACCGTCTGGAAGGAAATAATGCTCCTTGGCATCACAGAATCTTTTTCATGTGAAGCTACATGATCACTTTTCATTTTGTTTCTCAAGCACCCCATGGCACCCATCCATGTATTAGGCTAATAACTGCATGAATCTAGTTAAAAGGAACCAAGCAATTATTTTAATTAGAAGAGAACAAAAATAACGCTCCTGGATTCTGTTTTAAGGGGCAAGAAGGAAGTAGTCAGGGCTCAAAAAGATCCCACAAAATATTTTTGTGAAAGGAAAAATAATTAAGGCCAAATTTAGAATGTACTTGCAATAAATGGGCCAAATAAAATGAATGGCACCACTGTGCAACTAAAACCCATTCATATATAAGAGCCCCAGAAACTCTGTTTTTATGTGATACCGTTTTGAGTGTATAGCCAATTTTACTACGTGAAAGTGAATGTCTAGTAGAGACTTTAATGATCCTTGTGAATCTCTTACACAATTTCTTGTAGAGTCTCTGTGTAAATTCTTTTATTAATAAGAGGAAAGGGGAAAGATATTTGTCAATTTACCTATTAAAAGGATTATTTTTTTCATTAAAATTCTTTGAGTAAATTATTCAGATTTGTTTCTCTGGAAAAGTCTGTCTTTATAGAAAAGTCTTGTCACTCTTCTATTCTACAAAAAGCAGATTTCATCATAAGAGTTTTAATCATTTGAACTGAACTTAGTCATATATGAAGTTTGTCTCTGCAGACTCTCCATAGCTTTTGCTTTCCTGCCTCCCTTCTGGCCACAGCATTCTGGCCATTTTATTTCATCTCTGGCTTCCAGAAAAGAACTGAAGTGAAACTCAAACTAGTCAAATAGTCAGTGTTGTTCCTTCTGCTTGCATCTATGAAAGTTTACTGAGCACCTGTTATCCACCGGCACACAGCAAGTTTTAGATGTCCAAAGATGATTAAGACCTGGCCCACACAAAGAGTTCACACTCTAAACACAGAGACAGAGGCATGGGCAAAAATGTGACAATGCAGCCCCAGCTGAGTGGGGTCACGAGTATCTGGCCTGAGCTGATTGTGAAAGAACGAATAATCCAGAGGAAAGGCACGGACAATCTATTCCAAGGAGAAAGATCAGCATACGCAAGAGCCAGGCTCAAAGAACCCCAGGTGATACAGTGTGAACAGCAAGCAAACAGAGTTGCTGGATTGTAAAGCCAAAGACTAGAGTGGAGCATGAGAACAGGTTGGCGAGGGAAGTGAGAGCCAGGTCACAGAGGAATTTCTGCACCGTGTTTTTGATCTTGGACTTCACCTTGCAAAGCAATGGAGAGCCACCAGTTTTCAACAACAGAAACATGGCCAGCTCTCAATCTTAAAGAAAGAAACTGTATGGCTGAGAAGACAATGAAATGGAGACTAGGTGCCCCACAAATGCCATGATCAAGGAAAGAGATGACAAGGCCTTGAACTAGGACAGCAGCAAGTAGGAATGGAGAGATGGGGTGATATACAGTATCAAAGATTTTTAAAAACCTCTGTGGAGCAGTGACTGAAGGGGTCAAAAGTAGATGAAATTGGCTCTCAAGATTCTCTAAGTAAATGCTTGTCCCATGTCCGAAAAGCTTCTTCTCATATAGGTTCTCCTTTAAACCCAGGATGGGCCTTATTCATGGTTCCAGAATTGAGATGCAGTAACCAAATTCAGCCTTGGGCATATGAGCATACTGCTGCGTGCCATATGAAAACTCCGAGGAGAGAGTCTAGCTTCTATGTACTCTACCATGCAGAACTCACACAAAAACAGTTTCCTGCTATAAGTCTAAGTTAAAATACACAAAAGCCTGGAATGAAAGAATACTGTGGTGAATATGTACTGTGATGGTTGACTGGCATCTGGATGCCCAGATAGCTGATAAAACATGACTTCTAAGTGTGTCTGTGAGAGTATTTCTGGAGATTATCATGTGAATCAATAGACTAAGGAAAGAAGATGTCTCTCTCCAATGCAGTGGGCATCATCCAAACCACTGAAAGTCCGACTAGAACAGAAAAGCCCAGAAAGGGTGAATTTTCTCTCTTTGTTTAAGTTGGGACATTCATCTTCTCCTGCCCTTGGCTATCAAAGCTTCTGGTTCTTGGGACTTCAGAATCCATCCAGGACTTAAACCATCACCACCATCCCGCACCCCCTGACCTACTCTTCTCAGGCCTTCAGGCTTGGAATGACTTACACCACCAGCTTTCCTGGTTCTCTAGCTTGTAGACAGCAGATTGGGGGATGTCTCAGCCTACATAATTGTGCTAGCCAATTCCTATAATAAATCTGCTCTTATATATGTATCTATATATATCCTATCAGTTCTGTTTCTCTGGAGAACCCTAACTAATATACTGAGGACAAACTATGTATATTTTATATATATTTATTTTATATTTTACATAATTACTATATTTAGATTAGACTCATTTATGTTTTTATATTTTAAAGAATGTAAAAAGACACTTCTCAACTCATTTTATGAGCCAGCTATACCTTGATAACAAACCTGACAAGGACATTACACTAACGGAAAATTACAGGTACATTTCATTTATACACATTGTAAAAATTATCAAAACACGCAGTAATATATATGTAAATAATACATCATAACCAAGTTGGGCTTAGATCAGATTGGTTTAACATTGAAAAACCTTTGAATGATTCACCACACTAACAGAATAAAGGAAAATGTTATATGAATATTCTATAAATAAGAGAATACTTAATTTATGACAAAATTATCACTTCAGAGTACTGGGGGAAGAAAGTGTTTTCTATTAATGGAGTCAGATAAGTGGATATCATGGAGGAAAAAACAAACTTGATCCCAATCTCACACCACATACAAAAATCAGTGCCATGTGGATTATAGACATAACTGTAAAAGGTAAAACAATAAAGCTCCAGAAGATAATATAAAAGAATATTTCCATGCCCTTGACATAAGCAAAGTTCTCTTAAATAGGACATAGATAGCACTAACTATAAAGGAAAATATTGGTAAATTAGACCACACTAAAATTAAAATCTTCTGTTCATCCAAAGATATCATAGAGTGAAAATTCAAGCCCTAAGTAATATATGATATTCACAATATTTCCAAGCAAAAAAGGATCATATCCAGAATATAGAACTTATCTCCTTACAAATCAGAAGGCAAAGATAAAGAATACAATAGAAAAATTAACAAGCCACTGAAAAGCCCATTCACAAAATAGCCAATCAACCAACATACATGAAAAGATGCTCTACTTAATTAGTCATCTGGGAAATCAAAAATAAAATCACAGTGAGATTCAACTACGTGCCACCAGAATGACCGAAACCAACAAACTCGAGAACGCCGAATGTGAGCAGCACGCGCACTCTCACCTACTGCTGCTGGGAGTACAAGCTGATATGACCCCTTGGGAAAACTATCGAAGTGGAGCACAGTCATGCGGTATAGGGTGTGCTCACTCAGTGATGTATCAAGTCGCGTGGGTCTGCTCTTTGCAACCTTCCACACGTGGAACCCCAATAAAGCTTGTAGACAAGTTTTCAACGTTGATTTCCACTTCTTAGGTGAAGTAAATGGAGAGACTAATGCAGAATACTTTATAGAATAACTTTATTAAACTCAGTCTGTGGTTTGCTCTTACCTCCACTCAGTCTGCTCCCCTGATATCAGTTACAGAGAAAAAAATAGGAAGAACCATGCGTAATTATAGATCGGCTGGCCTAGGAAGAAGAGAATGTCTTCCCTTTGAGGAAAAACAAACAAAATGGGGACCCTTTGCAGTTTAGATAAGAGGTGAGTAATGTGTGAGGAGGAAAAAAAAAGTTAAAGGTCCAACGTACAAAATAATGACAACAATGAAGGGCCCCCTGGAGATGCGAATAGTTCTAGCCTTATTATATAAAGTGGGATTAAAAGGTAACAAATTCAGGCTAGCTACAAGGAAATGCTTTCTTATGAAGTGTATAATTAACCTGTAGCCAGCGGTTTAGTAAAATCCAACTCCTCCCTCCAAAAAAAAAAAAAAAGATTAGCTATTTTTAGCGGCCAAACTAGTATCTGCAGTTACACTGACTAATATTGTATTACAAAGACTCCCCTGCTTCCAGGCAAAAACTGATAGCCAGCTGGGGTCAGGAAGAAATTTTTCCCTTTGGTGTAGTGTTTCGCAGCTCCGTTATCTAATATGGAAGCATCGGCCGGGCTGAGCAGTATTTGCACCTCCAGTTCACAGCACCTGGCTTTGGGACCCGGGAAGCTGCACTGAAATGGGCCATTGTTTCAGTCCTGGATGACAACGCAACACCTGTAGGCCTGTATTTAGGCAACACCTTGTATTTCCAAAAGGTAAACACAATGAATATCATCAAAATCGTTCCTAACACTACTGTTTGTGCATCAACAATCTATAAATATATGGGAGAGTTCAATATATGTGTGACATAAACAGAGCAGGTTGCCTACACAGAGGTGATTCAAAAGACAGCTCTATCATTTTGCAGCTTGGATTTCAATTGTTGCATTTTTAGGTATGAAAAACTCAGATATTATTCATCAAAGTGATTGTCCTGCGCACTTGTATACCTTATATAATTTATTTTTTCAGGGCTTTTTACTTCAAAGAAATCACTAGCTAATGACATTTTAGACTTCAGAAATTTTTCTGATAGCACACTGGAATTCCCTTAGGCACAGGATGGTGAATAAGTGGATTTTTTAAAAGATCATTAACAGATATTACAAACCAATTCAAACTGAGCATTTTCTTTGCAAATTACTTTAACTTTTACAGCCATTGGAAGCAAAAAAAAAAAGACAGTGAGTGATTTAATTTACTTAACCTGTCTACAAATTGCAGCTTTGTGCTCCATCGGCGATTGCATTTCCAACCAAAACATATCTCTAACTGTCTCTAATAGAGATATTTTTCTAAATTATCACACTCCATGAGTGATATTTCAAAAGGTAGTAATGTTTATTTTTTTTATTGAGCAAGTTGCCCTGGAATTGAGAATGTTTATTTTATTGATATGTTTAAAGCAAAAACAGAGCCCTGCACTGTCTATATCTGTTGCTTAATTAAACTCTCAGGTAATTAGCAGGTTCATCATTTCCTGAGCAAGTGGACGGTGGAGCTTGGGTGGTAGATTGGGGTGGGGAGGGGGCTCTTTTATTTAATAATCAAATCATAGTTTCTGGGCTAAAGAGCTAATATTTGGGGTAAGAGTCACCTTTATTCCCCCACGTACATCAGGCCTCATTCTTATTTGCATCAATACCCCGTTGTGTATGTTTTCCATTCAAAGAGCTCCCCGTGACTTCAAAGAGAGTCGCCTGCGAGGACCGGCTGCGTGGGAGTCCTGGAACGCTCCAGAACAGGCCCAGATCCTGGGGAAACCATGCCAAGACTAGCTCACGCTGGAGCCCCCAAACCATATCACAAAATTAAACGGTCTCCCCTGCCTATGCCATCCCACAGAGCACGTGGGATACGTCCCCAGGCTTGCCAAGCGCAGCGCTGGCTTCTCAGGCTACTACTTATAAATATTTGATGAGTGGCACTCCATTTATAAGAAAATATGTTAATAAGAATATTCTTTGAAATCGGAGTCCAATGCAGGCTTTCAAAAGGCTCGTTGTTTGAGGTACTACAGGTTTGCTTTTTTCCCCTCTTTAAAGTGCAAGGTCAACTTACCACAAACCAAACAAAGGAATCTAACATCCTTTCGGATGTCGCATCAACAAAAAATGAGTAGGGTTCTACTCTAAAGGATGTTCTATTTTTGGAAGGAGTCATTAAATTACTGAGGATAAAAGAACATAGAAACTAATGTTTCTTGAGGGTCCCTTGTGGGCCAGATATTTTAATTCTCCTCTTTTAATCCCCACCAATATATCATGAAGCAGATTATATTACCCCATTTTAAAAAAGGAGAAATGGGCCTCACAGAGATCATGCAAATTGTCTGTTCCAACGTCCCACAACAGTAAGTGCAGAGCGGGTCTGAAATCCAGATCTATCAACCCTGAAGCCCATGTTTGTTTTTCTACCTCACACTAACTCCCAGGTATCTGCCAATTTCAAGTGTCAAGTTCACATCTGGCGGCAGCTGCCACTTTTCAGAAGAGCTAGAACTCAAAGATGACGGGTTCCTTCAATCCAAGCTCAGTCAGGGAATACTGTATTCCACATGCTGATGATTAAATTGCAAAAGTGTCGTTTTGCCCAAAAGAGTTCCCAGGGGGACCCTGCCAGGAAACAGAATCCAAGGCAGCTGGAGATCTGCCCTAACTAGTCTGAATGCCACGTGTGTGCCCCAAAATGCCAATGCCCTCCTGAACCTCTGACAACAAAGGTTCTAGTGATTATAGTGACCACAGCAGACACCCTGGCACACAAGTTCAAGGAGGAGTAGCATGATGGGCAAGGACTCCAGAATGACGGAGGACCCAAATGCTAATCCTCAGACAGGTGACACATCCAAAATCATCATGGCCCCATGCCATTAAGTGTTGAGATCAGAGGAGAAAGTTAAACCTTCCATTGATCTCCTTGGGCCTCTCCCCAACCTCAAGAGTTGGGAGCCCTGATGAGGCATAGGAGGGGGCTATTGGATGGTCACAGACTGAAATTAGGGGCCCAGTCCCTGTCTACCTGGTGAGCAGACACCAGCCAGGGTTCCTGGGTGCCCCACAGTGCCACCAGGGGCTGCCCATGACCACCAGCAAGCTCCTTCCTGTTCCCATAGACTATGACAGCAAGAGCCCCTGGGGCCACCAGAGGGAACCTAAGCAGCTCCGTGTGCCACGGCCACCCTTTGCCCTGGCCTCACAGAAAGGTCACTGGAACAGAGGCACTCTTCCTGAGACAGCTCACAGGGGCACGGGGTCTTTTTCCACTTCTCGGAGACTGTTCCTCATCGGCACTTTGGAGACAGTAGTACTTCCTGCTCAGCCCAGCATGCTGGCTGATGCTAGAGATGGGACGAGACCCCATTTGTGAAAGCACCTCACACAATTCATGCCGCGGGGACTGTGTCTCGTTAACTTTTCCTTTAACTTCAGGCACATTTCTCAACATCAGACATTTTACTGTGTTTCCACCACTCTGGCTTGGTCTTTTAGCAAAAATAAATCTAAATGGGAGTGATGTTTCAGGTGATAGAAGTCAAAACCAAAGTTCAAAAATAAAATAGGTGTTTTCCACGCATGGAACATCAATTTTTATAAATTGTGCACTCACTCAACAAATCTTTACACACGCCGAGTTGAGGCTTTGTTTCTGCATTGTGATGTTGGATTTCTACGCCCACTTTACCTGGCCTTTGCACTTAGGATAAAATCAAACTCCTAAATATGAACCACATCGGAGGCAGAGCAGGACCTGATGATGCCTCCTGGCCTCTCAAACCTCATCCTGACCAACTTCTCCACGCTCACTGCTCTTCATATGCCCTTGGAGGAGGCTGCACTGTGGGCCCACCTCCGGGGTCCCCCGGCTGGTTATTCACCTGCTGGCCCCATCTCTTCATTCTTGATTCTGCTCAGACGTCTCCTCCTCAGAAAGACCATCCACATCCTCTACACCCAAAATGGTCCAGCCCTGATTTTCCTTCTCCTGTTGGTTCTCTTCAGAGCAGTCATTATCATGTGTGACACTCCCTCTGCTTGGTCCCTTATGTGCCATCTATCTCCCCAACTCAACGGTAGCCTCTGGAAAGTCAGAGGTCAACTCAGTCCTGTTCCCCAACTTTGTCCCAGGCCTCAGCACAGTGCCTGGCATGTGAAAGACACAGGAAACACTGATGCCTTAAAGTGGTTCTACCTGCTGTAAAATAAAATAAAACCCCAGTCAGATACTTTGTTGCATCGGCCACAGTGGCAGCCCTGGAACTGAAGAACAGTTCTCATTTTTCCTCCTCCACCAAGCTCAAGTGCTTTCCCATGCAATTAATCCGTACTTCTTCCCTGAGGGACAGCGATGCACACCTGTTCTGGAAGGAAGGCCTGAGTTTACTCCTAGCCTGAGAAATGTCTTACCCGTTGGCTAAGGTCCTGCCTGTCAAGGAGGCACGGCTTCCACCCTGTCATCTAAGTGTGAGATGGTGATGAACTCAGTGCCCTTCAGAGCCCAGGTGTGACTCTCAGGTGCTTCCTGGGGCTCCTCTATCTGAGTGAGCCCAGGCTCCAGTGACAGCCCAGAACTTTAGCTCCTGTTGCCGAATGAATTCCCATCGTGCTGCAGAGTGGACAGGCACAGGCCACACTCACTGCACAGACACCTTTTTAGTCATAAAATGTGTTTCTTTATTGGATCTTTTTAAAAATAGAGAGAAAATATATACTAGTTGTAACAAGCAAAACATCACTTAAAGTTGTGAATAAAAGCAAAGATAATTCTTTCTCTCTGTCCCACCTCATTACCGTGCCTATATTTATGTTACTTATATAATTATATCATGTAATATATACACAATATATAGAATATATTTATATCTAATAAACTTAGATGTAATGACACATTTGTATATAATTATATGTAATTTTACATATGTGGGATTATCTACATTCCGGGAAAATTTTAGGGCGTCATTTTATCTTTATTTAATTACACCTATCTATGTATTTTGCTTGCCTTTCTCAGGTATAGTTACTCCAGGGACTTACTGGAAAGCACAGGTGTGCTCTGGCCAGAAGACCACTTGAGTGCAATGGTCCCGGTTTCCTTTTCTGTTTTTGGTCACACTTGCCTTGGTCACACTGATCTTTAGTGAAGTCACACTTGGTCTTTAGTGAAGCAGCACTGCTGGTGTTTACTCAGTCGCTGGTGTGGGGACATCTGAGGACCTGTCCTGTCCACTCCCACCCCACCCCCAGCCCCCAGCCCACAGACCACCCCTGGGCACTGGCTCTGTTTTCCCTTCACTCCTTGGCCCTCTTGCTTCCTTCTGTTTTTAACTGGCTCACATTTCGAGCTGACAGCTCCTGTATTATTTCTGACCTTATCTATTTCTGGTGACCTTCTCAAAATAACAAATCTCTAGGCCAAGGCCTCGTTCCCTTTCTCCACAGGTGTCTCTCTCTGTCTTTCCTCTTCAAAGCTTACCCAAGTCTTCTCTCAAGCCTTCTCTCAGTACCCATTTACTCAGCCCAAGTGGCTATTCCTAATGACCCTCACTCTACCAGGATGCAAATATAATCAACACAGTTGTGTATAGTAGGTTTCAAACATATACAAATAGGTTGTTTCAATTCATTCTTACAATAGCCTTATAAAATAGAAAAGAGTGAGTGCATTGGCCCCCAGAATAGATAGATCTTAAAAGACATTAGAAAGCAATTTGCAAAGACATTAAAATGGCCACATGAAAAAACACTCGATTTCACTATTAATAAAAGAAATGCAAAGATAAGAACATTATATATGTTCTGCCTGTGAATTAGCGATATTTAAAAGAATGATAATACTGACCGTTCAGCAAAGGAGGAGCATGAAAGTACACGGGATTATTTCAGGCAGAAGTACATATTGGTGGCACCTTTCTGACTGATAATTCGCCGCCGGATAGCGAATTAGAAAACCATGGGATCACGTAATTAATTCTTCTTATAGAAATTTATCCCAAAGAGGTAAACAAAGCCAGGTAGAAAGTTTAAGCTACAAGGATGTTTTAAATGTGACTGATTAAATTGAAGTCACTCAATAAAATGCTCTGAAAACACTAAAAGTAATAATGGGAAAGAATACATAAAATCGCACAAAACTTTCTGATATAGGTTGGGAAAAAGTTACACAATAATACATACCAAGTCCCATATAACAATAGATTTGCATATAGATATAAATATCACATACCCCAAAATATCAAAAATGTCAAGAAAGATTATCTCTAAGTGATGGCATTAAGGATGATTTTATTTTCTTAATACCTGCTCATTACTATTTTCTAAATTATTTTCAATAACCACATATTTTGTAAGGAGAAAAACAAGAAAATGATAACATTTAAAAAATTGCCTTTGTCTCAATGGAACCAATTCTACATTTGGTTCTTTCAGCCACTCATTCTTTCAACAAATATTTATCGAAATTCCACTATATACAAAGCATTCTGCAAAGTGATAAAATACAGTGATTAAACTTTTCTAAAATTAAAGAAAAAGAAGTGACTTCTACCTGGAGAAGGTATTCTTAGTAAATGGGAGAAATCCCATGGGTGTTGCTGGTCTCAACAGTGAATGCCACCAAGCACAACTAGGCATTCACTGGGCATTGCTCTTCCCTAAAGCCAAGAAATGGCCCAAAGAGGATGTCAACGCATTCGCATCCAGTCATTCTTGGGTGGGATTTAGCCTCGGAACTGGACCCGGATCTGAAAAAGTGGTTCCTGAGAGTGGACAATGGAGAGAAAGCATAGAGTGAGATTTACCCATGCCCTTAAAGCTCGCAGCTATTGTGTCTCCTGCCAGCTTGAGACAAATGGCTGGAGTGTCCTGGCTGTGGGAGAAATGGTCCCATGGGCTACATGACTACAGATGTTCCCCGGGAGGCCCAAAATGATCTATCTTTTGAATAAGTGACTAGTAAAAATGCAACAAAACTCCCCTAAAGCATCCAGCTGAGCCTGCCTCTTGAATACATATCCAGCCTCCTACTGTTCCTGGACCATAGTCCCCTTTAACTGGCATGACCGGAAACTCCCACACACATCAGAGCTGGTTTTCCCAGCGTGGAAGCCACCCCCTGGGAAGTGTGACACTCATATAGTCGGGCAAGAAGTCTTTTCAGCCTGTGGAGCACCATTTTGCAACCCTGTGGGATCACTGTCATATTCTAAGTTAACGCATCTGCTTTGAGTTGATTTTTCCCCACAATTTTTTATCCCCCAGAATTTGTGTTGATTCTTCCCCAGAAGGCCACTTGTGACCAGTGTTCATATGCAGACCCGGCTGGGGTTCAGAGTGGGATCACGGGGAAGTGAACCAGCCCTCCTGGGGACTGAACTCGTGACCTCATTAGCACAGGGTTCCAATCAACTGAGCCACCAGGCACGTACCTCATTTAAGGCACTGAAGTGATAATTTGCTAAATGTTAATTCTTAGATTAACTACAGATGAGTAGAGTTCCTAGGGGGAAAAATGAGAGAGATTTGTTAATTCTTAAAAGGAAATTTAGATTATCAGTAGATGGCCCCTTTGGTTTCTTTTAAGACATAATTCCAGCATCTGAAGATGATACTCATCAGGGTCTATACCGCCATGATTTTTTTAACAATATCCTGATCGGTAGACTTTCAAAGAAAAAGCAAATGGTGTCACTTCTGCATTTGCAAAACACTGCACAATGATTTTCATACAGATTTTTCCGTAGTTTCTATTTCAAAATCGACCACATAGTTTAGGCGGCATCATGAAGAACGATTTCCATATCTGAGGCAAAGGTGATCCTCTTAGAGTGGGCAGAGGTTTTCAACCAAACCTCATGACCTCTCCCTGTCCCCAGAACCTTAATTTCTGTGGAGAGAGACCCTCCATCCTGGGGGAAGGGACCCCGCCCCAACCCACAGACCTGGCTCAAGGCATACTGTAACCCATCCTACTCCACCCTCTTACTTTATCCTCAGCCATGCTGGGGGACCCAGTTTTACAAATAGCAAATATGGTTTGGAACAAAGTTTTGACACCGACTTGGTATCCTGTGCTCATATTATATTTCTATGAATATTCCACCGGCTTTTCAACTGTGCAGAACAGTTTCCGCTCTGAGGCTACATTTAGCATGCAGGCCATTTCAACTTCAGTTGCTCCCACCCTGACAGCGATCTTTGAAACTGATATGGCCCTGAAAGAAGCCAGAATAACTTTTTAAAAATATTAATAATGGGCTAGGTTCCCAGTCTTTGTAATCTTGTGGAAGAACCTCTGGGAGAAAGCACACTGGGAATTGAGTGCGTGCCCACGCTTTTCCATGGAACAGGCTGCTTGAAATGCATAGTTATTTTGCAGGGGAATTTCTATGAAGCAGAAGAGGATGGGAATCTGGCCTTGCGTTTTCACTTATTGCCTTCTGCCCTGGGAGTGTGAAGACCACCTTTAAGTACCCAGATCTCTGCCTGTTGTAAGAGAAACCCCAAAACATCCAATGGAGAGAACCAACCTGACATCTCAGGAGCAACCCAGTTCTGCCACTTGCCAGTGAGGGGCCTGTGCAAAATTTAGGTACCTTCTTTGAGTTGTCAATTTCCTCACCTGTAAAATGTAAAACAGTAACTGTCTCTGCATCCCATGAAATAACTGACAGGAAATTCTTTAGTCTGTTGCCTGGAACATAGTAACTACTCATTGAAACTTAGCTATTGTAGCTTCTGATCTGAGAAAAACATGGCTACCTCAGGGGAATGAATACATCTGCATTCCAGTTTTCCTTTAATTTATAAATCTAAAATAAAATTTAGTCCTGCAGTTGTACACCCATGATGAAGACACTGATGATTAAACTGACCACATCAAGCTTAAACAATGTACTCTGATTGAAATAGCTAAGAGGTAGCAGTCTAAAATGGACATAGCTAGCCTTGATTTTTAAATAATGCCTTTAAAAACATTTTCTTATGAAATACATTACAAAATGGCATAAGAAATTTTCCAAACTGGCATGATCAAAATATATGATCTTCAAATCATAATTCTCTATAACATACCAAAATTTTAGTCAACCTAAAGATTCTCAGGAATTTCAAATTCTGAATCTATAAAAAAAAAACACCAATTCAAATCAAATCAAATCAAATAAAAATAAGTATATTTCTATCTGAAAACACAATTGGAGACAACCCCATTTTTATTAAAGGAACATACTTACAAGTATTTAGTAAGCTATAATTTAAAACTTTTACTCAACTTCAAGTTGACAGTGAGGAACTAAATAAATAAAAACTAAACTGTTGAATTGTACCTAAGAGTTGTGGGCTCGATTCGCTACTTTAATCTCCAGTGGGGAATATTAGTTCAATAAAATAAACATTTTTAATTTCCTCTCTGCGTTTCCTCAAACCACGCAGATGCACTTATCTATGGCTCACTTAAAAGATTTGTGAAGCGGCCCCTGACTTATTTAAAAGAGGATGTTTGATTTTCTTATGAAAATGAAGGAATGAATGTTGAGTGCTCGTTGTTTTAATGCACTGAGCCCTTAATCACTTCCAGTTCTGCTTCATCAGAAAAGTAGTACTCTTGGGGGATTTTTTTTTTTTTTTGGTCACTAAATATTGTCTTTCATTTTGAGATATTTATTTCTTCCAGAAAATGATACTGTATATTTCCCCTAATGATGAAGGATGAAAGATAGAGAAAATTCCATTTGGTGATTATGGAACCACGAAGAAGTAAACTGATTCAGAAAACAAAGCCCCAAAAGAAAAATAAAACTTATTATGTGAGGTGGAAGCATGGAATTCTTGGCAAATATCCAATTGGAGCCAGGATTGGTAATTTAATAACATCCTTGTTTTGTTAATATTTGCAGGGGGCAGGGGCGGGGTGGGTAAAGCTCTAGGGCTTTAGCTTTGGGCTTTAGCTTTCTTCTCTCCACGATTACCTCAGCAGCAAGGGGCTTTAAAGACACAAACGCCTGCAGGCTCCGCAAAGGGCTATTGTAACTACACAGGCCATGGGTGAGGGTCCAAGATGTCATCTGCCCACATAAGCCAAAGGTTATGACAAAACCTTGATCTCCACAGCTCAGTGGGCAGTGAAAATCACTTCCAGAAAAAGCCCACTCTGAACACTGTCCCCAGAGTCCTGGAGCATCACACCCAAATCAGAGCGGACAGGGGAATTCATGAACGGAGACCTGCTGATTGCAATGATTCTACCAAATCATTCTGATCCCCTGGGTAACAGTGCTACTTCACTTTGGACTGGGCCTTCCCCCTGCTAATTACTAAGCAGAGTTTGGCAGGAAAAATCACCCTGGTTTGGTGATCCTGACCACACCCATGCATTCAAAGGGATACTCTAAGCGGCATACGAGGTAGAGAGCTAAAGGGTGCGCTGCAATAAGGAACAGCCCCTTTCTGGGAACTGAAGATCATGGAATATGCCGGGGTTTGGGGGTTTTTTTTTTTCTTTTAGCTTTAGTTCTCTTACAAGTTTTAAGGAGAGAAAGCAACACAGGACGAAAAACTGAAATGGAAAAAAAAAGGATACTAAATCGATGTTTAAAAATCCATAGTATTCCTATACTCTAATGATGAATTTTTAAGAAAAGAAATGATTTTTTTTTTTCCTTTTGCAACCACAACAAAAAGAATAAAACACCTAGGAATAAACCGACGAAACACATGAAGGACCTATATACACTGAGAACTATAAGACACTATTAAAAGAAATTGAAGAAGACACAAAGAAATAAAAAGATATTCTATGTTCTTGAATTGGAAGAATCAACATAGTTAAAATGACCTTATCACCTAAGGTATTATACAGATTTAACGCAATCCCCATCAAAATACCATTGGCTTTTTTTTTTTTTTTTAAGAAATTGAACAAAAAAAATCATCAGATTTGTATGGAAGCACAAAAGACCCCAAATAGCTAAAGCCATCTTGAGGAAAAAGAACAAGGCTGGAGGTATCACACTGCCTGACTTCAAATTATACTACAAAGGGACAATAATAAAGGTATTGGCAGAAAAATAGACACACAGTGCAGTGGAACAAAACTGAGAGTCCAGAAGTAAACCCCCATATATATGTGCAAATAATTTTTAACAAAGGAACCAAAAACATGCAATAGAGAAAGGAAAGCCTCTTCAACAAATGGTGCTGGGAAAACTGAGAAGCCACCTGCAAAAGAATGAAACTAGACTGGTATCTATCACCACACACTGAAATTAACTCAAAATGGATCAAAAACCTGAATAGAAAACCTGAAACAATAAATCGCATAGAAGAAAACACAGATACTAAACACATGGACCTTGGACTTAGAGAGAATTTTATGATTTGGGCCTCAAAAGCAAAGGAAGTAAAAGCAAAAATAAATGAATGACTATATCAAACTAAAAAAGCTTCAGCACAGCAAAAGAAACTGTCAACAAGGCAAACAGGCAACCATCCTAATGGGAGAATATATTTGCAAATGACACCTCTGATAAGGGCCTGATATCTAAAATATACAATGAACTCATACAACCCAACAACAACAATAAAAGCAAATAATCCAATTAAAAAATGGGCAGAGGACCTGAACAGACACTTCCCCCAAGAAGACATACAAATGGCCAACAGACATGGGAAAAGATGCTCGACTTCACTAGCTATTAGGGAAATGCAAATCAAAACTACAATGAGATACCACCTCACACCTGTTAGAATGGCTGTCATCAATAGGAAGTAATAACAAGTGTTGGAGAGGTTGTGAGGAAAAAGGAATCCTCATACACAGCTGGTAGGACTGAAAATTGGTACAACCACTATGGAAAACAGTATGGAGTTTCCTCAAAAAACTAAGAATTACCATATAATCTAGCAATCCCTCTTCTGGGTATTTACACACAAAAAAACTGAAAACATTTATCAGCAAAGATATAGGCACACCGATGTTCACAGTAGCATTCTTCACGGCATCCAAGAAATGGAAGCAACCAAAGTATCCTATGAGATGATTGGATAAAGAAAATGTGGTACAAATATATAATGGAATATAACTCAGCCATAAGAAAAGATGAAATATTGTCATTTGCGACGACATGGATAGATCTCGTGATAATCATGCTAAGCGAAATAAGTCAGACAGAAAAAGTTGAAAACCACCTGATACTTCTCACATATGGAATATAAAACTGAAAGCAACAAACAAACGTGACAATCAGACTCATGGACAATAGAGTGGAATAGTGATTACCAGAGGGAAGTGGGGAGGGGAGCAGATGGGGTAAAAGGGGT
>NW_011888941.1:3050641-3078989 GCF_000151845.1 Pteropus vampyrus
CTGGTGATGGTGAGGGCAGTGGGGGTAGAGATGGTAGAGGTGACGGTGACGGTGACGGTGACGGTGACGGTGACGGTGATGGTGATGGTGATGGTGACGGCAGTGTTGGTGAGGGTGAAGGTGATGGTTGTGCCGATTATAGTCAAATTCCCCCAAAATGAATTAAACACTTTAACTTATGTAGTAGAGACTTGAGAAGTTTCCTCTACCTATCTTCTTTGAGTCTTAACTTCCTTATGCACCAAGTGTTGATTAATCTGATCACAAAGATGGTTTTTGCTTAAGACTTGAAAGGCACTTTCAAAACAAAGAGAAAAAAGTAGAGTTAAAACAACTGCTTAATGGATATATTTCTCTCTGTGGGTGAGTTTTTACTCTTCACTTTTATTTTCATCATGCTCATTGTCACTGAAAGCATTTCAAAGTATCAATAGTCCTTGAAGTTGCTGTATCATAAGATTCCAGGGATGCAGAACATCTTCTTCATGGGGACTGTTGTGGAGATATGTGACGACACTTTTTTTTTTTTTTTTAACCAATGCTCAAAAATGTCTAGGGCAGAGAAATTCTGCTACCAGTGGTGCCAATTACCATAAACACAGAGAAGTCCCTTCCCGTGTGCTTGCATTTAATGGATGATGAGGAAGTCACAGGCAGTTTATTAAGATTTCTCTTCCCTTCCTTCTAGGCTCATCGTAGGATTGAATGTCTCCAACGACTTTGAAGTTCGGCATGGTCATGTGATTGTTTTGACCAATAAAATGCAAGAATTGGCAGGTGTCGCTTCCGGGCGGAAGCTTTAGGAGCAGGGCAAGCATGATCATGTTCCCTTTCCCCACCAGGGTGAATGTGGAAACAGGTGCAGAGAGGAGGCTCCATCATCCTGAGCCGCTAAATGTCTACAGCTGGCAGACACCCCTTCTGACCCATAATGGACGTGCAGTGCAATCAAGAAATAAACTCTTGCTGTCTGAAGTCACTGTGGTTTCGATGGTGATTTGCTACCACAGCATAACTGTCTCTATTCTAACAGATACGATGGCAAATAGCCAAAACAAGAAGTTTAAAGTCACCGGTGGTCACATCAGAAAGAAGGAATCTATGCCTTTCTAAGAAACTGAACCCTCAAGCCTCTGTGTTATCTAATCGCTAACACTAAAACATTTAACTGTTCCCTAGTGAAGGTCCATTCTAGACAAAAGGTGCCTAGGAGAAAGGTGTGACAGGACCTGCAAGCAACTGACAGTCACTCGAGCCCACACAAACGGCAGGGTAATTTGAAGCTCTCTTTTGACTAAGTTCTATTTCAAACAATAAACCTCCTTCTTCTCATTATCCAGGCAGACAGGCACAGATTCCTTATCATTTTCAGAACTGTTCACTTAAGGACTGCACTGCTCAAGATATAAGCCTCCTTAAGGAACTCTACTTTTAAGAAAATCATATCTCACAAAATTAATACATTATCACATTCGAAGTGAGGTGGCAAATGTGAAAAGCCCATCTGTGCCCACCCTCCCCTCCACCCCAAAAACTCTACCACCACCCAGAGCTGCAGCTATGCATGAAAAATCTAACACATGCAAAGTATAGAAGCTCTTCAAAAATTTGGCCCAGTGTGTCTTATATGCAAGTTGCAGTCTTACAGAGTCTTGCCAACAACAACAAAAAGGAAAGAAAAGCAAAGTTTCTCTTCTCTGGACTTGGAAATGAAACATAAAACTCCTCTTTTCTATGAGGCTGAATGGCTCCGATTTTCCACAGTCAGAATGATCTCTCACTAGTCGTTACCTTCCTAATATCCGTGTGGCTTTTTAGTGGGCATTTCTTTCTTCCCAAAGTAATCACATGGCAGCAGTGGCCCAACGAGATGATCCAGTTCCCTGCTGAGGGGTCTGGGTTTCTCTCTAGACCTCAGGGTCATTGTAAAGATAACATAAAATGAATGATATAAATGTGCTTTAAAACACAAAAACTGCTATATTAATGGCATTATTTCTACCACACCTCACTTCCACCACACCTATTGCGTCTATTGTGTCTAACTTGTATACTGCATTATGTTTTCTGAGGTCTCTTTGTACATAAGTACAGAGGGAATTAACACTTACTGGAAATGTTCCAAGTACAAAATTCACACAAAACCCTATGAGTTGGGTGTTCTTATCTCCAAGAATGCAGACAGGTGCAGAGAATTCAGCGGTTTACCCAGGGTGACACGAACAGGGGTACGCGGAGAGCCCCTGTCAGAACCCTGTGAGTCTGTCGACTCAACACACACACTGTGTCTTCTCCCATCCAAGGAAACTTCCTGCTACCTGCCAACTCTATTGCAAAAAGGATGCGTGTGCTGGTGCAGTCTATTTAGCTGATGAGAAGAATGTACTAAACCGCCCATGGTAAGCTGGCTAGGCAGAACTCTCAACCTAGAGCTTCTTAGATGTAACCACCAGCCTATCAGACGAAGAAGGATCCGGACAGGCAAGGGAGGACAAAAAGACAGGGCCTGTGCCCATTTGGAAGAGAGGGCAAGACTGAGCAATTGTGAAAAAGAAATTAAGGAATAAGACCGATTCGAATTTCAATGAAAACTGTATGAAAAGTTAGTTGTTCATTAACCTATATTGGTTTGAAATTTTCAATAGCTTGGGAAATCTCTATAGGAAGAAGACAACATACTATATAGCCATAAAAGTGAAGAGAACAGGCAGAGCTAAGGGTGCAATGGAAAAAGGGCAGTCGTGGATGCATTAAAAAATATTAAGAGGAAAATTTAATGGTGGAGCAGAGAAAAAGTCCCAGCGATACCACTAGGAAAGGAGGGGACCACAGAGTAAAGCAAAACAAATGCAGAAAGGTTTGTAGGAGATCGACTTTCACCATTAAAAGAGAAAAGACAACAAAGGGAAGAAAATCCAAGGAGCAAAACAAAAAATACTAAAACAGCGATTCGAAATGGTCAAAATTATTTCTTCAAAAAGCACATACATACACTCTCCTTAGGGCCAGTCGAATTATTACTCATTTAGGTCCAAACAAGCCAGCCATTTAAGAATATAGATACATGATGGGCTTCACTCAATATTAATTAATTTTCACTGCTTCTTTCCAGCACATTATCGGCAAAATGGCTTTTCTTAAATTCTGGATCTACAACATGACAATTCAGAATCACATAGTGAATTTTCACCCATAATTTCCCAAAGTTGAAGGGATAACTTAATAACTCATGCCACTTTATTGATAATTAAGTTGCCCATGACTTTTCTTATGGAGACTTAGACTTTTAAAAAGCACATTCTCTAATATTTTAGTAATCTTTTTCATCAGAAAAAAAAATCTTCCTGGTTGATAATATAAGGAAAAGAGAAAATTTAAGACCTTGTATTATTTAAAACTAGTCTTATAACAACCAGTGTAAAAAGAAAAAAAATGTTTCTATGTTTAAAATGATAATACTTTCTACCTCAGAAATATAGTGTCCAAACTGTCCTGAGTCATTTTTTGTAATGTTGTGGTCATATTTTCTAAATAACGTCTATGAAAGAATCATTTAGATTTCAGGTCTCAGTACCTTCTCTGGAGGGGAGTGAGGTAGCAAACAACTGATTTTTTTTTCATCCAGATGTCTGTTTCATATTTACTTAGCAAAACTATCCTGGAAGTCACATAAATAATTAATTAATGAAATTAATATATAAAAGTTCAAGAGACATAAGAAAAGATTCTCTAGGCAAACTATAGACTAGAAATTGAGTTGAAAGATCTCAATTCTCACGTAGGCACATGCATCAACTTTCCAAGGCAGAGTTTCATCTACCAGTTCTGAATAATATTATCCAATCTATATCTATATATATATATATAAACAAATGGTGTTTCCAAATCAAAATAATGTATGTCAAGTACAGTGGGAATACCAGGGCCTTAGGGAAAGGACTTGAAAAGTCTGAATAAAGAGCATCACAAAAGCGTGTCAGAAATCCTTTGTTTCTCCACCATCTTCCAAGTCATGATCACTGGCTGCCCAGCAACAGTGAGTCACTGTGAAGTAACAATAATTTTGACTCATAAGGCAGTTTTTCCTAAGGAGCTTCTTCCAAAGTCATCATGATACTAAAGTTAAATGATATTAACCTGTGTACACACATATGAATAAACAGGTACAGTGTTGATCAAAGAGGTGAGAGTTAAAACTAAACCAACTAATGTTGTCGATGGCATGCCATTCAATCTTATTGTGGTGGCTTGAACAATATGCTCAAAGAGAATTTTCCTAGAGAGAAAGTTCAAGTGTCTTCACCACACTGCAGAGTCATTGCACCCCACTGAGAAGCAGAGGGGGACGGGACAGAGAGCGCTCACAGGAAGGCTCCCGTCGCTTAGATCGCTCCCACTGGAGACGAAATGGCATCAAAAATTGGCAGTCTTTTATTTCCCTTCTTTCCAAAAGAAAAAACAACATCATTAGCCAGATTTACTCTGACCTCCCACCTCCTGGGGTTGCCTGGCACTCAGGTTGAGTCAAAGGTATCTTTCCATCAAGGTAAATAACGGGAAGAGGCAAATCAATAACTTAATTGCTTAAGGAAATATTCAGGGCAGTGTGTATTTCTGGTTTTAATAAGGCTTTGGAGCATAAGAGTGATGGTCATTTAGAAAAAAAATGATTTTGTTTCATTTCTCATCAAAATTCAGACTGTATATTTTAATCCTTAATTATGTCTTTTTTGTAATTTCAATTAGTCATGAAAAGTTCTGTCAACTCTTAGGAGTACGAATTAATAATAAATAAATCCCAATCTTTTCAAATTTCCTAACGCCATCAATATACATCGTAATATATGAGACTTAAGTCAGACTTAAGTTCATGACTGCTGATGTCAGCTCTATACGACCCTATCAAGTCATCCTCCCAGGAAAAAAAAAAAAAAAAGCCTTCATGGGGATTTGAACTCAGAAGAAGTTACCACCTCTTGTCATATTGAAAGAGTTTTAATAGATCCAGAAAAATATCTGGAGAAAGAGAAGAAAAGAAAGGTGGGGGTGGGTGCCTGCCTCTGAAGTTGGAATCTCGTTTGCAGTGTGCATATAGGGTTAGTCCACACTCACAGTTGCTACACTGATGTAACCAATCTTAAAGGCTCGAAAAGAAAAAAAAAAATCTGAGAAAATATGTCTAAGTAATACCTCTCGAATTAAGAATTTTTCACAATAGATCGTATCAGCTTTGGAGGTTGGGTCTCTATAACACCGTAACAGCTATAAAGTGAAAAACTGAGAAAGCCTTGTGAATGTTGGAGCCACACCGTGTGAAATATATAGAAATTTAGAGATATCTTAAAGCCTGAGGCCAGCAGGGCCCACTACCAGCAATATTGTATTTAGTAAAGGTGGGTCTCTCCTAGCTGACTATGTCCCCAAAGCCTGTTGAGGTGCTACAAATGAAGACTCCCCAGTCACATTTGCTAATCTTCATCTGCCTACTCCAATGAATCTTCTGTGACCTCTGGAGTTGAAATAGCAAGCTGAACCTTTTGGAATTTATCATCAGCCTGGCATCTGTGCTCAGCAGTAGAGCCTCTGAATTCAAAACAGGACTGTTTCCTGGCTCAGAACTCCAGCTCCAAATTCCTTAGGCTCAAAAGTGATGGGAAAACAGATCTTCAGCATTCTTCTGATTTAGAAATCATTCAAACTGACAACAGATAAGAAATTGACGAGGAGATATGAACTCCTTAATTTACATAGCTGTCTCTTTTTTCCTTTTACATAGTAAAAGACGGAGCGTCCTTAACCTTGATTTTCTCACTTCTCTCAGTTTAAAGCACAGCCCATAACATTAATTAAAGTGCATGTGAGCTGGAGGGTACAAGTTCTATTTCATATGCTACGCCACATGGCATTCTAGGAGTGCTGTACAATTTTTAGGTGTGCTTTTTCCCAGCTTGACGTGTGTGCAGCCCTACAAACGATTTAGCATAACCTCGCCCATATTCTACACGGAAGCTCCACAATAACAACCTAAAAATGAATGCAGTGGATAAAACAAACACTGAGGGCATTGGTGGCTTAAGTTTTAAGGTAAACGGAGGTAAGTTTCTGATGCAGAATTACAAAGTGCCGGCGTCAGAAAGGGCATCCGAGATTTTCTAGTGTAACCCTTTTATTTTACAGAGAAGGCCTGCAGAAGGTAGTTTAAACAACTAGTAAGGGGAAACCCCCAAGTATTTCTTATGGTTCCAAGTCTTTTCACTACACCAGAGTCATAAACCTTCTTGAGATACTGATTAAGTCAGGTCTTTGCTAGGGGAACAAGGAAAGATCATATGAAAATATACACACGCAAACGTTTGCATATAAACTCGGGAGGCCTCCAGATGCTGAACGGGTCCATGAATCCCAGACTGAAAACTTCTACCCTCAAAGAAGCCTCTTTTCTGAGCAGAAAGTACTACTTTTAACCCCTTTCAAAACTTATCTCCTCTAGACGCCGAACTAGATTTAATGATGTAATCTATAAACTTCAGGAAAGAAGCACTTCTAACAACTCAAATAGATAAATTAAGCCCTAATCAATATTTCCATATTTTTAAAACGTGTCAAATTAAAAAAAAAAAAAAAAACTCATAAGAGAAATTTAAAGCTACATGTATTTTACTACCAATTTCACATATGGATATGAAATATCTTTTCTCCTAATATGGAGATGCCTCAGCAGTATTTAAATGATTCCTTATTCCAAGTCATATAAATATGCACCAGATGTATCTTTTGTAAATGTTATGTTTTTCAACTTCTCAGCATTTGCAAGCAGTTGAAAGCTATGTCAAGCATGCTTTAATGGGGCATAAAAGTGTATTGTATTCAAAGAGATGGCACAGCTCTGTAATAGGTGAAAATACAAATGTTGTCAATGGATACATTTTCATTTTATTGATTTACACTGCATAACAGAATGCCCTGTGTTCTTCTTTACATGTGAGCTCTATCTCAGTTGAAATATAACTAGATATTTAAAAGTCACGCTTACATTAATGGATTCTCTAGATAACAGAAAATTCGAACACAAGATTTTATGACTAGAAGGCAACTTAACGATCAACTAAACCCCATACAGACAATTTAACAGACAAGAAAACTGATACTAAAAGGGTTACGTGAGACAAGCAAGTCACTAAACTAGTTGTGGCTTAGTGCATGAATTTATATTCCCGTAATACAAGGAACTTTACTGAGCTCTTTACCCTATCTGCTTCTTGACTGCCTAAACAAAAGAAGGAGAAGGAGAAGAAGAAACAGTAAAATATATATAATTTATTGATTTCCTGGGATGTACTGAGAAGGAACAGATGTAATGTATATGTTGCAAACTGTCAAATTATCTTATGAGAAGTAAGTATAGGAAGTAAAATGCCATTTGCTAGTATCAAATATTGTCGAAGACTATCAACATGCCATTTCTCCAATACAAAATTCTAATGGACTCGACATTCACTTTTTTAATACAAAAGATAACGTAGCAAATTCCGCTTAGAATATTTTCTTTGAGGTTAAATACATCAAAGATGTTTAGGAAGTATATATTCAAGTCAGATGTAATTGATAGTACATCTTGAAAACTGTCTTTTTTAAATAAAAGTTAACATAGATTGATAGTTGTTGTAAAACTTTTTTTTTTTTTTTTTTTGCTAAAGAGAAAACAAATTCTATCTCAGGTCATTTTGTGTGACTTTCTAACATCTCTAAGCCAAGTACAACATTTGAGGGTGTGCATCAGTTTATTTTAATTTTACCCTGGCTCACTTTACCCACCTTAGTTTCTTTCTGTCATGTATTTTTATAAACTGCCTCAAACTATTTCTTGGAACGAAGCAGAATATTAATTAATTAATAACTAATTAATTAATGGGTGAAAGTTATTTTCTGAAAGCCAAGTAACCTTTTCACTTTGACCTTTACAAATAACATTTTGCCCTTGGGAGGCCAGTGGCAGCAGCGATTTAGAATGAAATAATTATTGAGGTTTTTTTCAACCTTAATGTCACCAACGCGGTGAGTGGAGTGCCAGTGTTTCTCGGAGCTCCACGGCTGACTCTTATTTCCCCTCAGATCCCAAACAAAACCACGTCTTTTCCCTCAGGCCAGGAACCAGCATTTGCTCTGCCCCGGGTCAGTGGACAGAGGGGCAACGCCCAGCTTCACAGCACTCCCGTGGGGCACAATGTCCAACTGCACTTTTATCCTGGCCTCCTCTGAAACAGCTCCAATGTCACTCGAATGACACAAGACTGGTGAGGAGATTTAAGACATGGCTCTGCCTGGGGCTGTGAGTTGGCCCTACTGCAACTGCAAAGGTGTTCGTGAATTGAGCACAGGGAGAAGCAGAACCAGCCTACGCAGCCCATGGACTCTTCCTTCAGCCCGGAGAACTGACAGTCTCAGGAGTTGATAGTCACCGTCATGTTCAGAGAAGTTGCTTTCCACCAATCGGTTATTTTCTTCCCCAGGGTGCCCACGTGCAGAGAAACTGACGTGTCACTATATTATATTTAACTCAGGAGATCACAGATGTAGGCGCATGCACCTCTGAGCCCCGTATCATACCTGACCATGCTTCAGTCCTCTTAGGCAGTCCAAACCGAATTGGAATCATCGTATCGGGTTAACACCGCGAGCCTTACCCTGGTCTAGCTACTGCGTGGGGCTGAAAGGTGTCTCCCACTGTGGTAATGGGCCCCAAAGCAGGCCTTCGGAGCCTGTACTGTCCTTGCTTTCGTAGGAGGCCCACGGGACCGCTGCACTCACAAATGCCATAGCACTACTTCCAAAGCTGGCACAGAGATGTCCCCAAAGGGAGACATCTGAGGAACTCCAAGAAAGGGAGGAAAACATCAGGGTCCCCCAAAATTTGGAAAGCAGTAAAGCGATGTTGTTAAAAACACATTCCCTCTGAGATGTGACCAATTTTGGAGACGGGGTACCACCACCCCATACCCTTGGGCGGTTGACTCATCTGTCCAACCTGGGTACAAGCTATACTTCAAAGGGTGTTTAGAGGCTTCAACAGGACAATGCCCATAAGGTGCATAATATCTGGTACACGGTAAGTCCTTAGTAGAATCGCGTCATTATTATTGTTGTTGTCGCTGTAGAAATTGTCTTTTAAGTCATTGTGCATGAAAATGAGAACAGATTTGCATGGGAGAGTTCATCTTTTTTCATCTCCCCATACACAGAGACTGAGCACAGGCTGCTAAATTCTGGTGGACCATTCTCCCCTAGGCCATTTATAGTGCTGAAAATGAGAGAGGAAAGAGTGCCCACTGCGGGGCCATAATCCCACAGCCTCCTGTCAGCCACTGCTTTGGAATCCAGCTATCTGCATCCCTGAGCATGGCTACTTTGCTCCTATCACAAAGTCCAGGCTGAGGGTGGCAAGGATATTTTCAGAAGGAACTGGAGGAAAAATCTCAGAGATTGACCATCACACTGGTTCTTCTCCCTGTTTACTGTGAGAGCAATGACAGGTGTCTGTTGGGAGCATGGGGTCCACGGGCATCCCTACTAAAAAATCTCACTCACCTCCAGCGAGCTACTGTCCCACTCAATAATGGCTTCTCCATAAAGAACATGCCCCCTTAAAACTGAGTGCCAACAACGATGCTGGGCAAAGAAGCTGATTCTTGGCAACGTCACCTACCCCACCGCCACCCCACTCCTCCTCTCAAAGTTTCTCCAGTGCCTGAGGAAACTAATTCAGTACTTTCTCAATCCCCACTGTACAGACCTGTATCATCTTTAAAGCAATAAGGCTTGGCACAAGAAGATTTAAAAATAGACAACAAATCTACATTCGATGCTTAATGCACCTAACCCTTAGGAAAATGTATACGAAACATTTTTTTTCTTCTCCACAAAACACTTTAGCTGTTACCCAATGCCACCGAATTTACTAAGACTGCACGCTGAAATCAGCTCATCCACACAGCTAAAGCTGGTTCTGCAATGACTTCTAAAACCCAGAGTGCAGAGTGACCGTGTGGCTGGAGGCCTGTGTTGACTTTACTATGAGTGTGAACAACTTGCTTTAAATTGTACTGTGTAGCAGCTTACTCCCAACCTCCCACCCTCTCAACACACACACAGCGTTGGACCTGGGCCTGGTAGGCTGGTTCTGGATAATAGAAGTGAGCTCTGTGTGGCCTGAGGAAGGGATAAAAGATAAAGACATGGTCACGCCCATGCTCCTTGAAGGGTTATTCACGTAGTCGCAATTTATTCTTAGTTGTCCACTGATTTGATTTCAAGGGCACCTCATCATACTGGGTCTAGAGCCTCACAAATGAGACCTTTACTTGCAGCTACACAATGGTTACTAATGTAGCCAATTCAGCAAAGTCAGTACTAGAGAACAGCATTATTTTCAAGATTTATTATAAAGGGCATTTTTTAAAAAATCGTGTCAAAACTGTTTTAATATCTTGGGCTTTTTCTCTCTCTCTCTCTTTAAGGACTGCATTTGGGACTAAGGGCAGTTAACAGTAGCAGGTCCTGATTGGCCAACATCTGTTTCTTTATAGGAACCTTACTTGCCAAGTAGCTGGACAGCAATACCCATTTGGTATTCATGGGAAGTACTTGCTGAGCAACAATGACAATAATTGCCTCTGATTCTTGTGTTTACAACACTGCCAAAGTATCATTAGGGCCTTATTTATAGATAATAATGCTTATTAATCACAAGTATTTGAATTTTGGAATGTATTAGATTAATATTCTTTTGTACCTCGGTTCTGTGCTAATGCTGTGAAAGACATTTGCTGAATGCAACCCCTCGTGAGTGCTTATTTTGAGCTGCAAAATAATGTGTGTAATTTGCAGGTGAAAGATAAAGAAATGACGTGGCCACCTCTCAACAGCCTCCACCGCGATCAATGGCCAACTTGGAGAATAAGGCCTCAACTCTAAAATGAGAAATAAATATCCCTCAAGGTATTATTTCCAAAAAATCTTCTAACTTTTTATGACGAGAACTTACTAATAATGTCTATTATCTTGTTTTGCCATAATTCTTTGGGGGATGGCATCACTTTATTGAAAAGGGTCTGCGGTGAGGAATAATTAGTGATTCTGTAACAATTTCACACTGTATAAGTTTTAGAGGCTCAAGGGAGAAAAAATGGCAGAGGATGACTAAGAGTTGTAACCAGCACAAGTACAATCTGCCATCTAACTGGCCTGTGTTAAACATCCTTCGTTCATTCATTCAGTCTTCCTACTTCCCCATTTTTATTTGCATCTAGAAACAGGACTCACTAAAAATTTCAAAAGGTTATCACACTTTTTCTAAGATTATCACAAAGAACAATTTCTGTTAGTGTAATAAAAACTAACTTTTAAACATAAAGCATTACCAGCCCGTAGTTTTCACCTGGCCACTCCTTCCTGGAATTATAGCAAATATAAAATCAGCAACATTTTCTCTTTATCTAGCATACATTTTTATTTATTCTTGGAGTACTCGTGCTGTGTGTGTTAGAACAATACTTCAGTTGTTTAATTAGATGAATTAAACGTAGTGACATAATTTTCCAGAAATATTTGAGAAAGAAATTTTTGAGAAAGCTTATTAATATAGCTCTAGGTGCTATTTTTTAAATAATATTTGTGATTAGATCTTTTTTTAAAAATTGCCTGTAATTAATGTTTACTAATGTTCTTTAGACTAAATCCAAATCATGCTCAATCTTATCCTACTCTACCAAAGACTGTTTAAAATAGTCTATGGCTCTAATTACAACCTACGATATATAACACTGTCCTCTCTTATTCTCTCGATTTTTGTCCCCCCCCCCCCGCCACCACCACCTTTCAATTCACCATATTACACTGAGAAAATTATCCTCCCTAAAAGATGCTTAACAATGAGTTCAGTTAACATTTCCAAGTCAGAGGATACAAGGAGACTAAGATTCTAATTCATTAAATGTATAACGTTAACATTTTAATCCATTGCTAAATGTAAATAACTTTAGCAATCCCAGTTGAACTATTTAACATTAATTTAAAGTATTTTATAATATGTGTGTGTCTCTTCTCATGGGGCTAAGTAGAAAGGTGAACAATTATCTAATAACTTTAGTCAATGTATTCAGCCAAACATGGCAAGTCAGGCCCCTCATCTCTCTTTATTTGAATTTGGTAAATGTCTCAACTGGAGGTCCATTCAGATGTGTGTTCCATCTCTCACAACACAGGGAGAATGAGGAGTCAAGGAATAGCTTATAGAATTAGTTGCTATCTCACAAATGGAATCACTGCAGATAGCCAATCTAGATTATGCAAATTTCACTGTCCTTTTCTCTTTTCTTAATAGGTAGGTGGAAGGGAAAGCATCAATGCCTGAGTTCTCCAAATAATTCAGTTCTCCGATTTATTTTGCCTTCAGTAGACATCGTCTGGTTCTCTCTTTAAAAGACGCTAGTACTTGGAGGAGGAAAGAAAATAAATGTTTTGAGAGAACACGGATACATCTCACCTCAATGTGTGTCACTGATAATGTCTAAACATTGAGGGTGAATACCTTAAATCCCCCTTGGGTGTCTCTCTGAACCTTACTGAATTAGCCTCCCCTAACTGCTTACCGACTTGAAAAAGAAAGAGAAAGGGAGGGAAGGAGAAGGGAAGGAAGGAGAAAATGGGTAGTCTAGAAAGTTGGAGTTTAAATTTGAGGGTATTGAAAATATAATTTACTATGAAAAACGGTTTGACAGAATAACTTGTACTCCACCAACATCCTAGCAGTTTTCTAAGAGCCTGGTTAGATAGGAAACTTGAGATCTGTCAACATTTTATAGTTGCCCTGACTTAATAAGCATTTTTCCTTCTTTTCTTTAACTGCCAAATTTTTTAATGAAATTGAATCTTGGAAGCCTACATTCTGGGGAGTTTTATTTGCTATATTCTAGTTCTGTCTGCTTTTAGGCCACAGAATGCCAAAATATTTATTCGTACAAATCTTTCTATGTGTGTAACTTGAGCCTACTAAAATAGTCCTTCACCCACTTCATTAATTAAATCAACAAAAAAAGATCATTTTACATTTTTGTAGAGAATAATTCTTCATCCAATTTTTTGAATGAACATTTTTAAATCATTTATAGCCTAGGCTTCCTTGTCATGACACGCTATCAGATAGAAAACTTTCTAAAACAAAAAACTAACTTACTTTTGTGGTGGATTTTAAACCCCATCCAGAATAAAATGTTTCAACGTCTTTCCAAGTAATACTCTTTTAAAATTTTTTTCACTTGTGGTAATCCCATGATTTTAACTTCAAACTTTTTAAGAGATTAAGAAAAAATCTTCAAAAAGCAGTTGAGCAAAACTGATTTTAATTTTCACAAGCTCATCACTGATATTTACACACCACCAATGAGTCATCAGTCTTTGACATACTCTCTCTAAAATAAATAAGCAATAAATTACATGTGGGAATAAATGCCATCATAAACATCATATATGTTTTTCAGTAAAAAAAATATACATTTACCTAAACTTGGAAAAGCCAACAAAATATTTTATAATATTAGGGAAAATAACTCTCATTACATGAGAGAGCCCCTTCTATCAAGGTCTTCAAGATAATTTAAAATTTTTATTTTTGAGTCCTTTATCCATTAGGACAAATAGCTGTTAAACTATAACATTCAGGTGTAACATTTCTTTACATTTGCTCAGCACAAATGAGCATTGGGACCCGGCTGATGTATTCATTTTAACTGTAATTCTTATTTTAACCCCAAAAGAAGACTTTGAAAATGCAAAGATTCAAAATACCATCAGACAAGAAGCAAATAAGTAACGTATCATCCCACATTACGCAAATCATTTCAAGTATATATTTCAAGTTTGCTTTTGCATTTTGAATTATCTTTCGACTACTGAATATCTTTAATGATATAAAAGCCCATAAAGCTACTTAAAAATGTTTTCTTTACAGTAGAAAATAAAAAACTAATGTTCTTCTTGATTACACACAGAATATAATTTTTGTTCTAAGACAATAGTATTTAATTTGGGGGGGGGACAAAAATACCTGCATTTAGATAGAATATTTACATATTAAATGTGCATTCTGAAGTACGATGCCCTTTTTATTTCATGTAAAACAAGGTATTTAAGTTCATAGTGCTTTTAAACAGGGTGTGCTTAAAATACTAAACTATGCAGTGTTATTTATTGATTTCTGTGGAGTCATGTACAGTTGGCACGAGTCAGATTTCAAAAGAAATTTTGAAGTTTGTTTTAATGGCTTTAAGATTTACTCACTCTTCTTCTGATTTTACGACTATCTGTTATAGAATGTATTGTTAATCGCATAAGTTTGGTATATTACACATGGGCTTGTTATATGCAAATGTATTCAGTTGGGGTATGTATATATTTTGTTACATTATGTACATAAACATCTACCCTTGTGCATATGTATATTTACATCATGTATAAATATGTGTATATTACCAAAGGGTACTATCCTGACGGAGGAGGAGCTTTTAAGGACTGCCATACAAAATTTCAGTTAACTGTTAACTGAATGCTGTTTTCTATGAAAGTAATTAGTGTTTTTTCCCCACGGTCTCAAAGGTGGGTGTTTATAGATGTGGTTTAGTTATTTACTGTTTTCCAAAAGGCTAGTTTTATAACCTTATGCCCACATATGCTTTAAATCAATGAGTGATACCCTCCCCTTCACCTTTCCCTTCTCTTAGGAAGGCCTGTGGGCAAACAGCTTGATAAATAATTCAAAGAAAAGCTAAACTTTGATTCTAAAAACAAAAGCTCATCTATTTAAACATTAACATTTTACCGTTAACACTCTTTATTAAAATGTAGCTGTCTACAAATTATCTTATGAAAAGTAGTGGTCAAAATTGTATCAAGTTACTGGCTGGTGAGGGAGGGTCTCTTGAGGTGAGTGTGTGCAAATTTTACTGAGAGCCTTTCTCCAGGGCAGAAGGGCTTATAAAAAATTATGGCAAATAGTAAAACCATCTAATATGAATAAATCCAAGTACAAAAAATATACACCACTAAGTATCTCTAAATTATTGAAAATCTTCAGATGCAAACATTAGGGCCAAACGAGGACCAACTAAAAGTATTCCTAAAGTTTCTTTTTAGGATCTTCTGAATCTCATGTTACCAAAAACACAGTTTGGCAATTGGGTTCATATTCTCCGTGATGGAGAGAAATATTTCACCCCCTTCTGAATTCTTTCTGCCCTGTTTTGCCCTTGTGAATGGGACGGGTTGATGTTTTCAGAAGAAGGAATTGCATTTGGCCCAAGTTTTCTTCTGCTAGTCTGCTTTTCTCTTTTTAAAATAGAGATAACTGACAGCCTTGTTTTGTAATGAAATTATGGAAATCACTGACTGGAGGAAAGGGGAGTCATTATTTCAGAACTGAAAAGGTGTGGGTGTCTTCACTCCCTTCCCCCAAACTTCCCATCACTGGAAAGGAGCCAATGAATTGGAAAGGGGCTGAGGACAGTGGCACGTTACAGGACAGCTAACGAGACACCCTAAACGTGATTTTTCAGTTGATTCCTGCCGCCTTCCTATGCCTCCAAAATAAAAACAACTTCCATGCAATTGTTAAAGCCAAAGCAGAGAGGAGCAGATACACAAGCCCCTGAAACGTGGCTTCCCGGTGGGGGAAATCCAGTCCAAAGAGCAGGCTGGATGATGGAAAAGCTCTCGGTTGCATTTCTCAACGAACATTGTCCCTTTCAGCCTTACCCAGCTCACGTGAGTCAGAGTGTCTGTGAATATTCCCGGACCACAAGAGGGATCTCTTTGGGAATCAGATGAGATGGAGGCGAAAGAGGGAGACGCATGTGTAGAGAAGGGGCGGGGGTGGGGGGAATAAGCTCTAGGGTTGCAGATTTAGATCTCAAGGCTGAAAAGGTTACGCTTGCACCAAAGCATGCTGTAACGCCTCCTGCCCTGCCCTGCGCGCGCACCGCACTCACCCGCACACCCGCTCTCGCCCACACTCGCACCCGCACACTGCTCCAAGCCGCTCTCCTTGACAGACTGCGGGAGAAGCGGCCCCGAGGCGCGCTCGCGGGAGGTGCGGTGGCCCAGCCTCGCCGAGCGCACGGCGCGGCTCTCGGAGCTCTGGAGTCCGCGGGCACCAGTGGGGTCTGCTGGGCGCGGACGTGAGAGGAGGCGGGAGCGGAGCGGCGGACCCGGGGCGAACGGGGAGCCGGGGATGGATGATGCCTAGAAATCCCTCCCCGCGCCGCCCTCTCTGCCCTCTGCCTCCGCCTGCCGCTCTTCCACCTCGGGGAGCTCGCGCTAGGCCTAGGGAGGGAGCAGGACAGTGAAGTGAGAGCTTTAGCCTTCACAGGAGCTGGGCCAGGACGTGGGCGGCGCGGAGAGCCCCGGCGGCCCGGCACGACCGCGGGCGGCGCGCGGGATCCTCCGGCGCTGACCTGCAGGGGGCGCCGACGCGTTCGCGCCCCTCAGGGACCCGGCCGCTAGTAATGGGCGCGAAGGAGGGGCTGGTGGAGGACCCGGGCAGAAGCGGGTAGTCTCCGCGCCTCTCCGAAAGGTCGGGCAGAGTCCTGAGGCTGCTGCTGAGCCGCAGGACTGGGACAGTGTTGTCACACTAGTCACCAACGAGAGGCCGCGAGGCGTCGCAGTCCGCTTTCCGGTCTCGGGGGCTGCAGGAGGCCTCGAGCTGCTGGAGAGTTTGCCTCCTGGCCGCTTGGCTTAATCAGTGCTCTAGGGTCGGGAGGGGGGAGCTTCGCTTTGTCCTCGCAGAGCCGCGCACCGCATTGGGGAGTTTCCTACCACTTAGGGGACGAAGGCGGATGGAGTGCGAGCCTTGCTTCCTGGCTGGGACTACCCGAAAGTACCAGAAGTCTCACCTGCGAGCTGCGCCCTCAGCCTCCCCAGCAGTCACCCTCAAACTCATGCCCCTCCCATGGCCGAGAGGACTCGAGGCCGCCTAAGACACGGCTGCGCGGATGCGGCGGGCCACCGGCTAAGGGCCGGGAGAGCCCCGGGAATCTGATGTACTCAACGCGCTTGGGCGCTCGGCCCCTGCCCAGCTCGCGAGCCGCGCCCGCCTTCCCGCTGGGTGGGCTCTGCGCCCCACCTACGGGGACTTCCCCACCCTGCAGCTTCGCTGGAAGAGGAAAGTGGGGGCCACGTTCCCAGAGCAACAGAGTTCGCGTCCTCCCAGGGCACCGAAGGGGGCTCGATCCGGCCCAGCGGCTCTGCAGATACTCCATGGGGGCGTCAAGGGCCAAAAGTGCCTTTGGAGTCGACCTGATTTTGTGAAACCTCGAACTCCGGGGTATCCATGTCCCTTTCTCACTCCAGAAGTTCAGCCATGTCCCCCGTCCTGATTCAGACCCAACAGCCAAGCCAAGAACAGAGGTGTGCGGATTTTTTTTTTTTTAAAGACCCACATCTTATAAATATGAGATTTATCAGGCAGCGCAGATTACTTAAAGCGTACCATTTCTCCGCGATCCAATTTTATTAGGATTTACTCTCATTTGTGCTCGGCTTCTCAGGGGAAATAATGCTTTGATTAATGTAATCCTGGCCCGGGATCCGCCACATGCCCCTCGCCCCTCTCCCAAGAGAAAGGGCCTGTTTGACAAACAATAACAGAGCAGCAACTCTTGCAATCTGCCCACATCTTTGGGGGTGACTAGGGAGAAGGTGGCACACGTTCACATGCGGTTTGGTAAATGCAATGGTGAGAGAAGTGAGCTGGTTCTGCACGGGGTGAACTTTCCAGACGCAGAGCCCTGGGCTCCAAGGCGCGGGGGCTAATGGGGAGGAGCCCTGGGTGGGGTGCGCGCGTGGGTGCATGTGCGCGCCTGCCCTCTGCTTGCTCGGAGCGTCTGCCTCTTTGTCCCCCGCCACAGGCATCCACGGCGGGGAACTGCGCTCTCTCTGTGAGCAGCACCCGGACCCAGGGTGCGGCCACAGCGCCCACCCGCGGCCCTAAAACACCTCCAGAGCAGATCTTAGGGGATAACCGGGCACTAACCTGGGGCGCCCTGCAGCTGCCTAAACCTCTGCCAGAAGCCCAGAACATGGGACCGAATTCAGCAGTTCTCCCCATACATCCATGCATCCGTACACGCATACAATACAAGTCAGTAGACGCAGGAACGAACGGGGCACCTCTCCCTCGCTTCTGGCTGAGAGCTGGGAGTCCCCTTTCCTGCTGTTCCTCCTCCCTGAGGGGAGAACGCTCAAGATGAAAAGGAGCAAAGGAACGAAATCTCGGACTCGGAGACGGTCGCCTCTGGTCCGCGTCCCTGTCGCGCTGTCCCCACCCCCACCGTCCCCAGCTCCAGGAAGGCGGGGATGCAGCGGTGCGAGGGGTCCTGCCCTGCTCCGCCAGAACAAAGCCCACCGCGGGAGGCCGCGGCCGCGCACCAAGCTTGTGACAAAGGCGAGCGGGCGGCGCCGAGCTCCAAGTCTGCGCTCCTACAGCGTGGGACGCGAAAGAGGCCTAAAAGATGGGGTGCGATTTGCACTCGGTTTTTCCGGGGCTGCGGCATCTCGCTCCTGTGTACTCAATGACCCGTAATGGTGACTCAGCGTTTACCTCTTCGCTGTCCCGCACCCCTATATCCCTCTCGCTTGTCTCCTGTCCCCATTCTCCTCCATCTCTCCCTTTTTCCTCCACCTCACTTCTTTTACCTTACCCTTCTCCCTTTGCCTTTTTTTTTAAATCTCCTTTCATTTTTTCTTTTTCATAGAAAAGCAATGTCAATTCGACTTCCGAAGGCCGTTCTGCGTGCCATAGTGCTTAGAGAGAAAAGAGGAATAATGAAATCCTCTTAATTTTATTACGCAAACTGTACTCAAAATGCAGTCTAAGAAAGCGGAGCTTGGCCCTGGGTCCCTACAAGTCGCCGCGTATTCGGGAGAAGTTGCTTATGGTGGCCATAAATGGGGGGAGGACCCCCGCCGCTGTGGAATGGAGACCTCGAGTGTTGGTGTCCCCCGAGGCAAACCTTTCTACGGCAAGTTCCTATCTGACTTTATAGCCCTGGAAAGGAATCGCTTTCCAGACCTCCCCGTCCCAAAGAAATTGTAGTTCTGTCGAACTTAGGGCACTTTAACAGTCACTGTTTAACCGAGTGAAGTTTTGTTTTTGCGATGTGAATTAAAAATAAAGAGAACACAACTTACGCCATTTAGAAAACACACGCCTTGAGTTCTGGAGGCTTTTGGAACCCTAATATAACACTAAATTAAGATTTGTCGTCTGTCAAGCACCGGTGAAGCCTGGAATTCTCTCCCTACAAAAACAAACAAACAAACAAACAAACAAACAAACAAACAAACTAGGAGTAGGAGAGGGCGTTCAAACCAATAGGAGAAACATAACTTTTAACTTGGAATAAACTCCAGTGACATGAAGCTAGAGTGAGCAAGGCCACTGAGGTCTATCACCGAAGTCTTTTCACCAGATATTTTAGGGCTGAAACTGTATTGCTGCAAACCATAGAATATTTGCAGTATCAAATATCCATGAATATTGGTATTGTATTTTTTAAGTGAACAAAACAGCCACAATTTCTTGAAGACCCGCCTCCCAGGCTGACCAGTTTAGGGTGGGCCTAGGGAGGGAGCAGGACAGTGAAGTGAGAGCTTTAGCCTCCACAGGAGAGAAGACACCACATAAGCACCATTTGTAAAAAATGCCTAAACTACAGACTTCAGCCTAGTAAACTGCAATCTGCACCCAGCTCCACAGACAATAGCTAAGTTCGAATATTTAAAAATCTATTAATTAAAAAACACGTAGACTAAAGCATAAGAGTTGTTTTTTCACAATGTGTCACATGCCTCTTATCCATCACAAGACTGTTCGGTTCCAACCTAGACAGGAAAAACTGTCTAATGTAAGGGGAATGTTTGGGGTAGGAGCATGCCCCCAAGGGAGAGGAGAGTTCAATTCTGTTAGGACCACAAGCTCAAAACATCCAGCCATCCCTCTGGCAAAGCTAATATATCTGGGTTTTGTTTTTAACAATATAGAAATACACACACACACACACACACACACACACACACACACACACCCCTCAAGTTGACCTTGGAATATTTTTTTCTAACTAGGACATACCCCCATGTTTTTGTTAATAAATCATCATCATCACTCTGGTCAGTCTGCCCTACGTTACCTATTCCTGAGAATTTAAATTCAAAGGCCATTGTGTTGGAGAGTGAGGTGGGGAGGTAAGGGGGGCAGGCAAGGATAGTCCATGACGTTATGTCAGCCACAGTTTCCCTAGCGATTGGTAGCTTTCATTACCAGACTTGTCAGGTGCACGCATGCAGCTAGAGTGGGCAAACTATTGGAAATGGGTTGTTTCAAAAGCATGCACTCGATTACCAACTTATTGTGCCCTCAAAACCTACATTCCCCAATCCGAATTGCTCAATAGTCTAAAGCATCAGAAGTGTAAAGCTGCTTACTTTAGGGTGAGAAATCACAATGTCTGAATTTGTAATCACTCCTTCAAACCCATGTAAGAAAACAAAGTGCTTGCTCCTTTCCTACAGATCACATAAATCAGTTATCAAAGTGATACAAAGAACTAGGGGGAACCATCGCAAGCTTCAAAACACTTAGCAAGACCAAGAAACAACTCATCCACTGCCAAGATGACACATACTCATTTCCACCCAAAAGCTACCAGTGGAGAGCCCTCTCCTTTGTATACAGCACACAGTGTGGGTTGTAAATATGCTTAATATTTTCATTTGTAAATGCTAATGGCAAATGCTCTTCTGCGTGGTTACGGTAGGCAGCACCTTATCATTCTCAAATGGAAGCAAATGAGTAAATATCCACTTTGTGTTTTGTACATTTGACCTAGGTAATGTTCTTCATTCTCTCATTTGGCAAAAGCAATTTCACCATCCCCAACAATTAAAAGTCTGTGGCTTTGCCCAGAACTTTGAATCTTAATTCATATACCAAGCCTGATTGTTTCTACCTCCAAATCATTACAGAATGCTAACGCAGTCTCTATAATATGTCAGTTCTCAAATTAACTTGTTGCTTTACCCAGAATTATTTTCTGCTGCTTTTACTTTAGGTAACCTAAGACTATAGATATCACGAGAAAACATTTTGTTTCTTTCAGGGTTTTTTAAGTACCTTTGCAAAAAAGGGAAAGTAAGTAGCAGCCAAGATAGAAACAGTCACAGATCTCATGAAAAGTGATACTAAAATTATACTCTAAATATGTACAATTATGGCTTAACTAAGTGTTCTGTAAAATGTCTGGCTAAATAGAAAAGTCTTCTTTCTCCTTAATAATTTTTAAATGCATTTTAGCAGCCTGGACATGCAAAGTAAGCCACCGCTTTGAGGCATTTGTCCAGTTCATGTATATCTCCCCCAGAAGTCTTTTGTGTAAAATGTCCGCAGAGCTGAAGAAAAAGCAATGTTTGGGCTCAAATTACACAGTTTCCTCAGTTCGCCACTGTTTTATTAGCACAAACCTGACAGTACATTTCCTAAGTCTAAATGTAAGGGCTCGCAGATGAAAATCAGGGAATTAGAATGCTTTTCAGAGAATCTCCTTTGCTTATATTAGTCCCAGTAACCTTGCAACCCTCCTAGATTGAACACTATTTAAATCTGGACTTTTTAAAGTTAGTTTCAAAGAAAAACTCATGGCTGGAAGCTGACTGACTTGGAGCTGAGTTAGAAAGAATAAAGTGTCTTTCTCCCTCTTCCAGGGGAACAGTAAAGCTCTACATAATGTGTCCGTTCCCAACAGGCTCGGTGACACAGTCACAGGTGCGTTGAACTACTGAACCGTGGAAGCCAGCTTCTCCCTTCCAGTCACTCATGGCTTCCCTGTCTCTGTCATACTCTCTAAATCTTCTTGGGAAAATTGTCGGTAATTCCTCAGAACCGGTCAGGATTTGCCCTTCACTATTTTAGGAAGTTTTATCCTTTACCACAATCAAGTTCATTCTTCGTTGGCAGTATCAAAAAATCTGAGGGGGAAACCTGGTGCTCTATTAAAACTTTTCTTCAACAGTGTTAAATAATATTGTGTTAAAAAGTTCAAACCCACAGTTACCTCTAATCCATGGCTATTTTGTATTTTCTTTTTCCTAGCAAGACTTTTCTTCAAGAATAGATACAAAATCTTTCTACAGCCATGGGAGGTACCAAGAATCTAAGTAGCCAATAAATATCAAATGGAGTAAAAGAGATCACAGATGCCTTGACTAAATCTCCAGGAACTTAAGTTTATTTAGAAGTAAAAACATGTATCAAGTTGAAGAACATTCATTATTTAATAGATACTATCTTAGAATGCATTTTATTTTCTTGACTGTTTTTCAAAAATATATATATATATATATATATATATAACCTGAATGATGGCTTTTAAGTCTCTTATTACAAAACCTCAATAATTTTTTTAAGTGTTTTGCTTTCACAGCCCAATTCTGTTTTCCAGTCTTATGTACACTTCACTGAGAGAAATAGACAAATTCTTTTTTGAACTGTTTCTTTCAGGGCCATTTCACAGACATGGTGGGTGGGAGATGGGGAAGTCATTGTCCTCATAGTTAAAGCTCTGTGTTATGCAATGAAGTCACTCCTCATCCTGAATATGCACAGAAAGGTTTGTTCCTTTGGCAAGTTGGGGTGAGCAGATTTGCTTTTGAAGCAGCTACATTTTCCTCAGTACCTGCTAAGGCGAGTCAGTGCGCCCCCTGCTGACAAGTTCCTAGTGTGACTCCCGAGCACTTTCAAAGTTTATTTTGTTCAGTAAACCGTGTCATATAAAATTAACAACAACCAATAAAATTAGCTTATATGTTTCAACTGTAAAAGTCCAAAACAAAATAAAGCTAGTTTTAGTGGAGCTAGAAATCTCTAGTTTGGCTTCTTCTCTTTGGCTGAACCAAGGTCCTTTTATCTAAAGCCCAGTGCACAAACATATAGCTTAATGTGACTAGTGTTCTTCCTTTTATTTCTTTCTCTATGGCAACCAATATGCTCTGCTCAGAAATGTTCCCCATCAAGGAAACAAATGATCTTCAGGGAGCAGCTCTATATGGCATCTGGTCCAATGGAGCACAGAGAGTTAACCCCAGTCAAAAGCGAGGCTGCCAAGCACGTAAACAAGGAGTGGAAAACTGGCGATTTCTTATCCCCCTCCCCAACTGAAACCTCTTCCTGTCTCTTTACAAACCATTTCATTGATTTGGCATCAACTGTTGCCAAAGAAATTACAAATTTTAAATTGCAAGGTGTTCTGGATACAAAAGTGCGATGAAATTCCAGCCATTCGGGTTTACCTACTCATCACCCAGACGCCGCTTTCCTTTAAAAGAACAAAACCAAGAAGCTTTGAGAATCCTCTCCAGCCTATTTCACGAAGGTAAGGGGCTCACACAAGCTTGGACTTGGCCTAGCTATTTCCTCCAGCCATTTTTATCTAATTAACTGCACCTAGCAAATAACTGCACCTTCAATTTTTACACGACCCAGTGACAGTGGCAAGGAGGGGGACAAGGCAGGCTGTCAAATACGGAAAACAAAGTAAAATCTAGTTTGCGTTGCTGGAGCTCCAGCCTCCTTTGGGAATGAAGTGTAGGATGTCCTGGTTGGTTTTGATTGATCACCTCTTTCTGATGGACTTTTACTACGAAGCTGAGAGGCTGCAACTAACCGCGTGCTCCCAGAAAGGGCACTAACCGGGGGTGCACTGACTTCCTGCCTCTTCTTCCTCCTCTGCTTCCTTCTGCTCCAGCTCTCTGCCCTCCCTTTGCCAAGCCTCCCCACCCCACAACCTCCAACCCTCTGCTCTCAGCAGGAATCCCCTCACCCCCATCCCTTGCAAGCACACACAGTTCACCACATCAGCACTGGCTACAGAAGGGTTTTTCTCTCTCTCTGGTCTTAATCTTTAAAACTCCTCAAACAAAAAATATTTATAATACTACGTGCTTTATAATCGCTGCTATTCTAGGGCCTCCCCTCTCCCCAGAATCAACAATTAAATTCAATTGCAAGCTCCTCCCCAACCCAAACCCAAAAATGTGCCTTGCTGTGAGGAGCTTTGGAGTGAACCCATCTTTTCATGTAATATTTTCGCATGGCTTTTTTTTTTTTTTACTCTCCCCCAACACACTTTCCCTTCTTTCTTTCAAAACAGTTGCTCTGTGAACCCTTTCTTGTCCCAAGTAAAGAAAATAAACTCCAAAACCTACAAGAGCATAAATAAACCCAGAAAGGAGGTGGGAAAAGGAGAAATTAGGGAAAGAAAATGAAAAACACTTACCGAGCAAACTTCCGAGGTTTGACTTTAAAATAAAAGATGTTTTATTTTTTTTTCTAATAAGGTGACTGGAGGGGGGAAGGCTTATTCTCAACTCCCCAGAACCGATGCATCCTTAGCCTTCCTTTACACCGACTCCTCTAAGCCCAGCTCTCCACTAGTCTATTATTTTCACCAAAATATATGAAAATGTATGCAAATGAAAATCAGCACTAACTGTTCTCCCCTTGTTATATACTTTGGATTTTTTTTTCCAGACAAAACAATCACACTCGCAAAGGGATGGGGCGGGTGGGGTGGGGCGGGAGGGGGGAGGCTGGGGAGCGACTGGAGAACGAAGTAGGAGGAAAGGGGGGAACGAAGGGGACAGACCTCGGAACAGAAATGCACTACTGTTATCGAGTAGCACAGCGTTTTGGGGGGCTTCCCACACACACACACACCCTCCTTGAAAAGAAAGAAAGTGGATCTGTTTGCAGAGGCGCTATCACGTTTCATCAGGCCACCTGAGACTGCTTTTGAAAGCGTGTACTGTGAAATTCATAGCAGTAATTTAGACAAAATCCTCACTGTATATTAATGAAAGACGGCCCCATGGCTCTGTTCCTATCCTCCCCATTCAGTGTAAACAAAACCACGAGACTTTCTCGGTTTTTGAGCCGGATCCAAGCAAAATCGGCAGGAAAGGAAAACATGGGGTGCTGGCACCGACTATTCAAACGTCTGCACCTGGAGATCTCAGATTTATTCAATGAAATCTGTGTTCCGTCTTTTATATATACATATACGCATACATAAATATAAAAAGGAACCTTAGGAGGACGCAGAGAAAAAAAATCCCCGGGGTTTGGTTGACGCTGCCTCTCAGATCTATACCTTAGCAATAATGCTTTCCTAAAACCTACCTACGATGGTATCTCTCCCCCGGCAACAAGAGCTGGACAAGATCCTACATAAATTCTACGCGTCTACTGTTAATCTGGAATTCACGCAAAGTCTGTGTGGCTGCGGCTGGGCTCTCCAGCTTTAACTGAGTTCACTTAACTGCGCCCAGCAGAGGAATTATTCCCCAGGAGGGAAGGGCAGCCCCGTTCACATTTTAATCCGAGCTTCGCATCCAAGTCCAGGGCCGCGGCTCTGGCGCGCGCTGCTGGAGCTGGGGTCTGCCCGCCACAGAAGCAGGCTAGGGCGGGCGTCCGTTGCACCGCGGCTGGGGTGCGGGGTGCACGCAACGCACACTCATTAGGAACGATGTATTTATTGAATGTCCGAGTTAGGTTAGTTCATTGGAAATCTCAGAGGAGGGTTCAATTTGCCCTTGTTTTCGTTGCCACTTTCTCTTTTTTCTTGGTTCGCTGAGGTTCCTCAGTGCAGCGTTTCCGCTTGGCTGCGTCCCCCACCCCCGCTTCTCCCGCCTACCCTGCGCACTCCCCCCGCCCGTCCCCCTTAACTCTTTCAGCCAGGCTGGGGCTGAGAAAGCGTTCTGTCGCCGCCAGCCCCATCCACTATGCAAACCCACTGGAGACAGAAAAGAAAGAAAAAGCACACCGTGCCTAAAAATAGAGGGCAAGCCAACCCCACCACTAATATCCACGCTGAAAACGAGAGAGAGAGAAAGAGAGAGAGAGAGAGAGAGAGAGAGAGAGAGAGAGAGAGAGAGAGAGCGCGAGCGAGCGAGCGAGCGAGCAGTGGAGGGCGCGGCGAGTGGATCCCGGTTCCTTAGGCCGGCTCCTGCTGGAATGGGGATGCCTAAAGCCCCTGGGGTGGGATACACTTACGATGTACCTATGGGGAAAGGTCGGCCTGATTGCTTTTCAAATACATCGCATGGCTCCGCTGACCGGCACCCTCCAAACTCACAAGGGCACACACGCTACTTGCCTGAATCCCCGAGGAGGGAGGCGGGAGGGAGGGGAGAAAAGGAGAGGGAGGGAGCGAAGCAGAGGGGGGTGGGGGCGAGCGCAGCCGCGGCAGCGAGCGGTCCGTCTCGCACGCGCGGGCACCGCGCTGGTCCCGGGTTGCAGGTTTCCCAGATGATGGCATCCGAGAACTTAAACAAAGGGGGCCGCCGCTGGCGCGCAGAGGCTGCGGAAAGTTGCGGTGGCGGATTTCCAAGGAGCGTGGCCACGACCCGAGCTCTTGGCGCTGCGAGCTCCCCCTTCCCACCCCCGCAGAGACAGAGATGGGGGCCGACTGGTGAAGGAGAAAGGAAACTTTGAAACCACTGGGGACACATCTGTCTATAGGTATTAACGTGAATGGTGCATCCTTGCCGCGCGCTTTACAAATCTCTGGGATGGGGAGGCGGGGAGGGCGGCAACACCACGCAGTCCTGGGTGGAGTGGGTAGCTTGCTATTTTTCATGATTTTTTTCCCCTCTTCGTTTTCCTTGATTCTCCCCCCCCCACCCCCCATACACACACACACACTCCCACCCCTACCACCACCTTCTTCCGTCCCTCCCTCCCTTTCTCTCTCCTTCCCTCCTCCCAGACCTCTAGCGAACGCCCAGAACCATGGAGGGGACGCCAACGACTCGGCCGGACACTAAGAGTTAAGATGTGGCGGAGGGGGTGGCGGGGGAGGGGCGGGGAGGAGAAAGTGGCGAGGGGGAGGGAGCCTGGGGGACGACAGATTTCCAGCATCTACGATGCTCTGCCTAAATTAAAAAGCAACCAATCGGAACGGCCGGAAGGGGGGCCTCGCGTCCTGAGCCAGTCATTCCCGGCCTGCCAATCACCCAGCGGGTAGCCAATCAGCGGGGGCCCTGGTGCTCGACTTCCTTGTATTTGGGAAAGTGTGGTGGTGGGTGCGCGCTCGCGGCGGAGGGTAAACATTCGACAGTCCCCGCTCTGAGAGGGAGGGACAGAGAGCGAACTGTCAGATCGGAGCGCGAGCGGGCGAGCGAGAGAGGGAGAGAGAGAGGGAGGGATCGGGAAAGTGAGAGAGGAAGAGAGCGCGCAAGAGGGCGCAGAGCGAGCTCCCGCTGCAACTCCGCTTCGGTACGGCCCGCGCAGCGCCGTCCGTGCCCCTTACGAGCCGCTCAACGTGCTCACTGGAGTTGGTTGTGTTTCCAGGATCCCTTCTATGCACACACACCCCTCCATCTCCACCAATGCACTCTTCTTCCTCCTCCTCCTCCAGACAACTGCTGGGAAAAAAATAAAACACCAACCCCAGCCTTCAGCAACAAGGTAACAGAGCCATTCGACCTCATTTTTCTCCTGTTCAATTTTTTTTCCTTGTTATATTTGTTTCCTCATTTCTGCCCAAAAGGAAAGATGTCGCATCAGACTGTGACTGTTGCGAGGAGAATGGAAAAGGACTCTTGTTTCAGAGGCAACCAAGAACTCCGGCAATAGCCACTTCAGAGAAATGCACCATCGCACGAAGTTTTCCTAGGACAGAGCAAAACTTGGAAGGACCAGACCCGGAGAGCAGGAGGCAGTCTCTCCTGTCCGCACACGCAAGCCGCCAGCATCGCCACGCCTTCAAGGACGAAAAAAGTTTTACTACTGCAAGGGACAGCGAGTGAGATGTGTGCCTGAGGAGGACAGCGGAGAGTGACCGAGAGAAGGAGCGGATCGGCTGCTGATCATCCACAGTTTGGTTCAGGAAGAAAGGAACGGCTTCTTTCTTTGTTGTCTCCCGTGAAATCGCCACTTGGCAGGTGGAGCGGGCCCCGCGCCCGGGCACAGTCCGCGCTCGCCGGGACAGCACGGGGAGCGGAAGCCGGACGCTCCGGCACACAGCCCCGAGCGCAGGCCCGCGCCTCGCCCAGCGAGCCTCGCTGGAGCGAGTGGAACGCGCCGGGGCTGGGGGGCGGCCACGACCCCCCCTGAAGGGGGCGGCCACGGAGCGCGCCCCGAAAAGCGAGCCCCCCACCCCAGAGCGCTGCTGCTGCTTCTGCTGCTGCTGCTGCTGACCGAGGCCAGCCGGCGACCCCCGCGCCCTGCCGAGCGGCCTTGCAGCTGCAG
>NW_011888941.1:3079949-3097109 GCF_000151845.1 Pteropus vampyrus
GGCGCGGGCGGTGGCGCCCAGAGCCTGGTGCACCCAGGGCTGGTACGCGGGGACACGCCCGAGCTGGCCGAGCACCACCACCACCACCACCACCACGCGCACGCGCATCCGCCGCATCCGCACCACGCGCAGGGACCCCCGCACCACGGCGGCGGCGGTGCGGGGCCCGGACTCAACAGCCACGACCCACACTCGGATGAGGACACGCCGACGTCGGACGATCTGGAGCAATTCGCCAAGCAGTTCAAGCAGCGGCGCATCAAGCTGGGCTTCACACAGGCCGACGTGGGGCTGGCCCTAGGCACGCTGTACGGCAACGTGTTCTCGCAGACCACCATCTGTCGCTTCGAGGCCCTGCAGCTCAGCTTCAAGAACATGTGCAAGCTCAAGCCACTACTGAACAAGTGGCTGGAGGAGGCGGACTCGAGCACCGGCAGCCCCACGAGCATCGACAAGATCGCGGCGCAGGGCCGCAAGCGCAAGAAGCGGACCTCCATCGAGGTGAGCGTCAAGGGCGCGCTCGAGAGCCACTTCCTCAAGTGCCCCAAGCCCTCGGCGCAGGAGATCACCAACCTAGCGGACAGCCTGCAGCTCGAGAAGGAAGTGGTGCGGGTCTGGTTTTGCAACCGGCGCCAGAAGGAGAAGCGCATGACGCCGCCGGGGATCCAACAGCAGACGCCGGACGACGTGTACTCGCAGGTGGGCGCCGTGAGCGCCGACACGCCGCCGCCGCACCACGGGCTGCAGACGAGTGTGCAGTGACGGGCAGGACCACAGCAACACAAAGGCCGCCGCCTCCGCAGCCGCTGTCACCACCGCCACTGTCCCCGTCGCCATGCCGACCCCGCACCAGGGCCACCCCGGGCCCGCCCGCCGCCCTCCCCTCAACCCAAAGACAGGTATGCCTGCCCTTGGAAGAAAAAAGAGAGAGAGACGGACCGAGGAGACATTTTTTGAAGTCCAAGGAAGGAGGGGCAAAACAAACAAACAAGCATAATAAATACCCAGACGGTTTTAAATACATATATAACAAACAAAACCGGAAGAGAAAAAGGGGGCGATCGTGAGATCTCGTTTATGCTGTGGTGGTGTTTCGTTTTTGTTCTTGTTTTTGCTTTTAAAGAAGGGTGAAGATTCCTAGCGCACCAAAACTGCACTCAGGAGGTCTTTCCCACCCTGAGAAGTCCTACAAGGCGGAGGTGGACGGCACCTAGCACTTGCCTCTTCTCTCTTAAAAAACGCACCCCTCCCTCCAAAGGGCTGCCTGAGTGACCCACGGGAACTTTCTTTCCTGGAAGCAACCTGAAAGAAAGCAGAGGCACCGGGTTTAATCAGGGATGACTCTGTGCTCCGGGACCCTGTTCTTTTTGGCCATATTGAAGTCATTTGGGGACAAACTGATTATGAAATGGGAAGGAGAAAAAAGGTACAGTCTCCAGCAAAAACAATATTCACAGCTTCTGAAATTAACAAACTGAAGAGCAAAGCCAAAAGAAAAAGAATACGTTTCCTCCAAATAACCTTGGAAATAAAAGTATCACGAAAAAGCAGGGGGATGAGCGAGGGGAAGGGGACATCGCCCATCCGCCGAGGAGTGGGAGAGGCCATGCCCAGCAGGACGCGGGCGAGTGGACTGGGCACGGAGCAAGGCCCAGCCACCAACCCCGGCTGCAACGGCTGCCCCTCGGGTGGGCGATGCCTAAAGATTCCACTGCTAATATTTTTTTTATTAATATTTTTTATTTTTTATTTCTGGACTGACTCAGATAAAGGGATTTAGAAAGACTGAGCACCAGCCGCTGCACTTCTTGGACTTCGCTCCTCAATCCGTTGCCAACTTTGATTGAATGGGTGCTGTGGATGTGATTATATAATACTGCCATTTCCAAGCAGTGTTTTTGGTAGGTTTTAATAAACAGACTTTTCAAAAGACGGCAATATAGAATTGTTAGATCCGTTGTTGATCTAAAAATATTTGCTTTATATTTTCATTAAATGACTTCTTTTAATATTTTATTCAGAATACTTATGAACTGCTGCAAAACGGTAATTTATTTTTCCCCAGATCTTGTATTACGTGTTTTTTTCAGACGAGCACAAATCAAAATGAAATGAAAATATGGACAGTTGTTAGGTAATAAGGGTATCTTTTGATGTGATCATTTGATTGTAATTTAATTTGAGTAGTGATTCCGTAAGAGCTGATCGAGAAAATAAATTTGTTAGAATGAAATAGTCTGTGTCTGATGCATAAACACTGTGTGGGAAGAAAAGAGTTCTTTAGAAAATATTTTTTTACTAATGCAAGTCCTTCAGTGATAGCACTGAGGAAGTGAAGTGGAGCCTGCTCCACCTAAGGTACATTTGGAAATCTAGAGTGAAAGATAGATGTGACAAAACGCTAATACCTTAACTTAGTAGTCACTCCTTGGTAAACTGTAAATTTCACAATATTTTTTTCTCTCCCTTAATTTTAGTGGGTGTTTTTAGTGTTTTTAGGGGAAATGGTCAAAATACCAGTCCTTTTCTTGGAGATACCTGTGTCCTTTATCGCCTTTCTCAGAAGATTGGACTACGTCACCAGTAAAAATGTGCCAACTGATTATTAATGGTTAATACAGGGCCCCCTCAAAAGTTTAGTCTGTCTTTTTCCTGCCGTCCCCCACCATATTGCTGTGCCTCTTTCCTCTTTTTCTGAAGACTAATAGTTGTGAAGAATAGCTTATAAGTCTGTAAAATATTTTATATCAATTACTTCCCATTAATGACTATATGTAATTACGTTTAAATTATTAAGCTGGGGTCTTTTGTTTTGTTTGTTTCTCCTGTAATGCAAGGAATGTGGTCCACACTGCATTCCCCTCTGTGATTACCAGCTCAGACACAAGATTCTGCAGTTCTGTGTTTCCGTCGTTCCCCAATGTGATCTTATATCTTCTTTACTGGTGCTGGGGGTTTTAGCTTTTTGGATCACTCCTTAGGTACATACTGCAGAGCGGTCACATTTATCAAGTTAATGTATCAATATTTACCATGAGGGGAAATGAAAGGATGATGCCTCAGGTTGTGAGTACTAAAGACGCAAAAGGCTCTGCTCAGTTGAGCCCTTTCATATTGTACTTAAAAAAAAAAAAGTATTTGGGGGTGATAAAGCAGTGATTTTATAGATTAATTTTCCCCCTGATCTCATTTAGCTGTCACTCATGTTTTGCCTTCTTCTCTCATCTCCACTTCCTCTCCCTATGATATCGATGCAGGGGTTAAAAAACCCGGAAAACTGTGAGAGCAACAAGGAACAGTTATTTCTTCCAGACAGACCCTGTGTCACTTTCATAAATCAAGCCCAGCCAGATGGCCATGTATTGGGTTGCATTATTTTAAACACCAAATCGTAGTAAAAATCACAATCATTTTGATTTGTGAAATCTGAAAAAGGCCATATTTATTAAACAGAGAGAAGAAAAAATGAAAACAAGAAACCACAATTTACTTTTCTTGGCTTTCTTGTTTCCCTATTTCTCTTGCTATTGTAATCACTCTGCCCAGCAAATTTACAACCTGGAGTGGGGGTGTGGGGACAAACTTCATAATTTTTGAGGATCTACAGGGGCAAGCAAAGAAGGCCTTAATTGGAAAGCTGAGGACTGGGTGTGGTTGTTTTTATACGGTGGATACTACTGGCACGTGAGATGAAGACCTGTTTTTCCCACCAGGATGGTAGAGGTTGATTAGACAGAGAATGAGTCTATTTAAAATTTTAGGAGCTATTTGCTTACTTGGTTTGGCCGAGGAGAAAAGAACTACCGTTAGATTTCACACTATTAAAAAGCAACCTTTGCTGATTACTTCGGAAGAAGCCCCGATTAAGGAGCATCAGAGTAACTTTTAATTGGAGAAGCTGGGCAAGCAAGACCTTTTCATTTCATTATTTTTCATTTTTAAAAGTGAGCTAGTGCTTGCACTCCATATTTTTGAAAATCAGCCCTTTGAATGTATTTACAAAATGAAATTCATGGTTGAAAAACAAAAGAGCAGATATGACAGAGGTTTTGTGCTAAGGCTGATATTGTTACAACACATAAATAATGAAAATATTGTTATATATCACCAGATCTTTTTAATGAATTTGGTCATTGTGTTCCTTTGCAGAGCAAGTGTCTTGTGCTTCATAAAGTGCCCATTTGTTTCCACCCATTTCAATTCACCCCCTCCTCCAGTACCAACCCAAAGGAAAGTGACAAAGTTCTGTTCCATCAATCTGGCTAATCCCAAGCTAGGCCCATTTATAGTTTGCAGTCCCCTGTGGCTCCTGATCTGTTGTCCAAGCCTCAGTCATCTCATTCACCCAACCATCTTCCCCTGCAGGTCTGGGCGATAAATCATTCAAGGTGTATTTAAAATAGTCACTTTGCTGTTGTTGCTCTGCCTTTTCTTTTTTCTTTTTTTAAAGTACTTAGCCAAGGACTACTTCTTTGTTCCAAAACAGAATTGTTCATTATTGATCTTAGAGAGTCCCTCTGCTTCCCTGTAGCCTTCAGTGTTTGCTCATTACCATGCTCATAATCTGTTTTGTATGAATGCTTTTCAACATTCACAGAATAATTGGTTCTAATATTAAATGCAGTATATACTATTGATAGTTTTATCGATAAGTGTAATATTTTAAATAATTTTAACAATTAAATTTGTTTTTTAAATTATATATTTGTAAAGTATTTATCCTGTTGGAAGCAACAATATACTGTTGTATTTATTCGTTTATTTTTGTAATAAATGATCAACCTCTTCAAGCTAAATCAAAAATGACACTTTTATATATTTATACAAAATGCATTTTAAGAGATGGGCATATTTGCACCAATTTGTATGTAAATAGAGTAAGATCCATCAATAATGTGTAGCTTTCAGAACTAAATTGAAGGAAGAAACATTCCACATGGAGTTTAGTTTGCCCAAGTTCCAGGATAATTAATCAAACTCTAAAATGGATGCAACAAGTATTGGCACTGGATGCGGGCTTGAAATTAATTATTTAGGAGGTGGACCTGGTTTTTTTCAAGGCAGAAGGATAGAAATTAAAGTATTCTTTCATGAAATGCACGTGGCTGACTGGACCGATTAGAACAGATGCTGTTTCAGTGATAAAACCTAATACCTTGGTGTGCTCAGACATCTATGCTGGGGAAGGGTGTTTAAAGAGAGTTAAGACTTTGAGGTTATCAGTGACCCAGAAACAAGGTGATGGAGAAAAAAAAGTGTTATGTTTTTGTCGTTGTTTTTTTTTTTGTTTTTTTAAATAGTCCTCTTACAATGGCTGTGAGTGAAGAACCTCTTTCTCTAGTCCGGTTACTGACAGCATAAGCGATCAGTACAGGTGTTGTTTGTAAGAGTGATACATGTAAGAAGTGTGGGGGCCACCTCCCCAGCAGTCCCAAGTTCTGTTGGTCTCAGTTCCTCAGGTAGCTGGTCTGAGGGCCTGAAGGTCACCCAAGTAAACTCCAGCCGCAGATCCCCACCACGGGCTTGATCTTGATTTCAATAAGGAAATCAGAGGTCTCTGGGTTTGCCTCCTGAACTTCCCAGTCTAGGAAAGGAAACCGTGTGAAGGCTGGAAGAGATGGATGAGGTTTGGGGGCAGCGGAGATAGCAAGAGGGGGTACTTGTGTAATCAGATTCTTTGATTTTGTTAGCTCGGCTCATGGCCTATTAATTAGATTACTCTCTCTTTCATTCTTGATTTCACATCCGTGTTTGTTCCTGTATCTTAAAATGTAGGCGCAAGCGTGGGGAGCAGGAGCCTATGATGTCACTGCCGGCCAGAGGCAGCCGCCTGGCCTTCTGGAGGTCTGTGGGCTGAGTTCTTTATGAGCCAGGTCTTCCTCGAGGAAGAGCCGGCTCTGGAAGTGACCTCAGAGGGGTCTGGACAACCGGCCTTCTTGAGGTGACACGGGTGTGTGTGTGTGTGTGTGTGTGTGTGTGTGTGTGTGTGTGTGTGTGTGTATCCGGGCCTGTGGGTGCCAGCGGGTGCCAGTGACGGGGAGGGGGCTGCAGAAAGTAGCAGCCTGGTCTTTCAAGCCCTAGGGACGCAGAGGGCTTGCTCAGGTGCAGGGCCTGTCTCAAGTGGAACCGGCTCAGCAGAGCTGAGGAGGGTGGTGCTGGGGACCTGGGGCTTCCGCTGCCAGAAGCCCAGCTTCTCTCCAGGGACACAGGGTATGGCCGGCGGTGAGGTGGGGCGGTGGCCCGCGCGGTGGTTTGGCCGGATCTCTGCTCGGCCAGGCCCGGCAACAGCTGGCCAGTCCCACAAGTTGTTTTCCTCCTGACGACCATTCAGCAAAACGCACGATCCTTTCTCAAAGATTTAAATTTCGCGGATGAATTACCATACAGCGGTTGCTTAGCAACTAAATTCAAGCAGGGCTACGAATATGCAAGCTTTTTGTATTCTCATTAATAAAAATGCCACTCTGACACAGCAACCCGACTTTGGATCACTGCAACTTCTGTAAAAGCCGTAGGAGAATACAAACCGATCCTGCCATTTAATTACAGATCAAAATGGCTTGAAACGCGATGTTTTGTTCATCTATCTTCCTAAAAGCACTGTAAAAAATAACGGCTTTTCAAGAGCAGTAGTAAATCTTTTTTTTTTTTTTAATGGAGTTGTCTATCGGAGTTATTGATAATTGTCAAATGAAACTTTTTTAAACACAGGTGGAAATATCCTTTTTCATCAACATTTCTTCTCTTCCCCCTCAGTCCACTGTCCTCTGATCCTGCTCTCCGTCCCCAGCCTAATAACAATTATTATTATAATTCTAGAAACACTTAGGCTTTGGGGGCCCTAGACACTAAAGGGCAGTTGGCAGAGCAATCGACGAGGCCGGTGTCTGGAGAAAACCTATAAAACTGGGGACGGGCAGAAAAGAAAGTTGCAAAAGTTTCCTTGGAAGGTCGGGGGAGTTGCTGTGTTCCGGTGGGCTCAGGTTCCAGAGGTCCTGGCACTCACTTTTTGCACGCATGTGGGAAGTAAAGGCAGAAATGCCCGTCGACCCCTGCCCCAAGTTGGCAGATTTTGCATTCTGGAGTCCAGCCCCCTCTCCCAAGGAACTCAGTCGCCGCCTCCCCCTCTGCGGACCGTGAGCTCAGAGGCGTTGGGTTCAGGGCCTGCGGCTCGGCTCTCCTTGAGCCTCCCGGTGGCCCCGAGTCCTGGAGGGAAAGTCAAGACAGAGCTGGACTCGCTGAGGCTTCAAAGACCAGAGCCCACCTCGGAGACCAGAGCCTGGGATTTCCAGAAAGGGGACACTTTGGGTCTCTCCCGCAGGGTGCCACGTAGAGAAGGGGCGCCTTGGCTCAGAATAAGTGTTCGACCGTTTGCTGCAGCCCAAATGTGGGAAAGCGGAAAGCGGAGGGTCAGCGAGGACTGGCCTCGAGCGCGGGTGGGTCTCATTGTTTGGGAACGCGCCGGGACAGGGGCTCGGGGGCTGGCCTGCGAAGCCGGGGTTAGGGCAGAAGGCGGCCGGGGGCTCTGTGAAGTTTCAGCGTCAGGCCCTGCGCACTGCGCTCGGGATGGGGATCTTGGCGAGCCCGAGGCGTCCGGGCCGCGCGCCTCCGCTTCTCGCGGCTGGAAAACCCCAGCGCCCCACGAACACTGGGGTGGCTGCCAGTGCCCGGCCACGTCACGGTCACCTGCCCAGGAACTGCAGGCCCAGGGACGCGGCGATGCTGAGCCGGCGGTGGGCGAGCGCAAGCGGCAGAGAAGGCCGGGGTGCCAGGCGGCAGGTCGGTGCCCAGTCTCGGCGCCAAAATCCAACGCCAGCTTCACTGTTGAAGCTGCAAAGGAGGCAGTGGTCAGCTTTGGAAATATCCAGGGGCAAAACTGAAACTCCCCAGATTGAGTCCAGTGACATTGCCCTAGAGCCTGCCCCCTTCCCTCATACTTTGGCATACCTGAGAACTTTAGAGGTGACTCGTCCCCAGGTGAGCCTGGGTGCCGAAGGATGATGAATTTCCCAACTGACTCCATTTAACCCGATTTCTTTCTAGTGAGTACCAAAACAAAACAAACAAAAACCCAGTGGAAATCAAACCATAAGGTGAATATTTGCTGTATTAAGTGCTCCAGAGGCATTCAATTTCGTTTTTTAGTAAAACACACATAATAAACAGGAAGCCATTTATTTACAAACATAATTGCCCTAGACAAGCCACATTCCACGTACGTAATTCATTAATGGAATTCGTTCCTTTCCCTCCCTTTGGAAAGAAATTTTAGCTTTTAAAAATAGCCAGGACTTGGGGAAGGGAAGGAGAATGGTCAGTTTACCTGTTTCTAGAAAAAGGAGCAAGGGTATCTGGCCAATTCTTGTCTGTGGGGATGTTAAATAATATAAAATAACCATTTACAAGATATGGAGAGGTTTTTTGTTTTTTTTTTTTTAACTTTTTACTCCCCAGAATAAGTCTGTTGGTGGTGGTTGCTGTTGCCAGGGTTGGCCAGTGGAAATGTACTGATAATCTACCCCTAGTTGGTGTGTGTTATGTGTGTGCATGTGTGCATGTGTGTGTACATGGAACAAAACTCAAATTTAAATAACTTAGCTGGCTGGAATTATACCGGAATTTTTATCTGTAAAACTCTTAGTTGCCATTGTTTTAGAAATGTCTGTGGAAATGCGCCTGCTGCCCTCCCTTCTTTCTAAGAAGAGTTATACCAAGGGAGATGATAGCGCTTAACTTCCTAGTCACCAGTATAATCCAGTATCACTTACCTGGAGAACCTGAGTTCGGTCTTTTTTAATTCAAAAAGCTTTCTCTAAGTTAATTCACATCTCCTTACAAGCCGGGAGAGGGGCGGTGTTTGGGAGAGAGCTGTCAGGGGAAGGCAGAACCAAGTGTGACTCTCTAGGTGACCCGCTGAGTTGGGTTGTGAGTAAAATTCAGAAGCACAGTACACACCTGAGGTATATCTGGGACTCTGTGAATTTCCAGTACGAGACATGTTTGCAAAGGACTAAAAGAATGGCAATTGCTGTCCATGTTTCATTGCGGTAGCTACAAAATAACGGGAAGGACACCGAGAGGAAAGCCAAAACATCTTTTTAATACAAAACAAAAGGACAAGGGATGTTCTGATGAAGAGCATCCTGGGAGATCACGCATTAGTTCTGTCCTCCAGGACTGCCTCTCGGCGGAAGGCAAACCCATTTAGTCGGCTGGAACATTGCACACTGAAATAGAATAGATATTCATTTCAAAGAGCTCGCCTTGCGCCAGCACTAAAATAAAAGGTGCCAAAACCTGCCACCGTCACGCTACCCAAGCTCAGACAGGGCTACTTGGAGGTGGGAGTGGGGGCCAGGCAGGTTTGTTCCACTTCAACCCTGGAAGAGTCTCCAAGGGAGAGTCTAATTTTCATTTAAACTTCTAAGGTTGAAAACTCTCCAGCAGAGTTTTAAAAAATAAATTAAATAGGTCTAATCAGAAAGTATAGTATCACCCAGAAACTAACAAAATGAAAAGAGATATCTTACTAGCTTAGTCTTGAGAATCTGTAGGTTGTAATAGGGAAAACCCTATTAGTGAACAAAATAACATTTACAAACTATGTTTAATTAACATCTTTTGGGGAGAAATCTTTCAAACTTGCTTAGGCAATCCTACTGATTATACTTTGTACTTCTTGCCAATTTCTTCCAAATAGGGCTTTAAAAATGTTTCTAGCCTGAGAAATGTCTTTAGCTCTCTGGAGAACTGTTTGATAGTTGTCCTGGATGTTTTTAACAAGAGAGGGATGCTAAACAAGTAACCTGGAGTCCAGTGCCGTCTAGGGGAGTGGAAGTGGTAGATACTCAAATGTACTGAGCAGCCTGCACCTAAAATGAGCTTTCTGCTTTTCAGTGAAGAGGGGCTGCTGAGGTCAGCAGTATTTACATATGTACCTGATCCCACAGGCTTTCCCCAATTTATCAAAGAGGAGGGCCTGCAGGTTAGGGGGTATGAGTGAGGGGAGACTAAAAGATGGATCACTTACCTACCCCCTTTGTTCCTGGGCCTTGAACTGGGGCTTCAAGGAGGGAAATAAAAGCCCCCAGAGAATAAAGCTTTCAAATCTATTTGCATCACCCTGACACTCTCACCCCCACCCCAACCCAGCCAGAAAACCTTCTGCTGGCTGATTTTGGAGCAAAATGGTAACTTGAGGACTCCCCGTGTGTGTTACATAACATACAGAGCCTTCTGCAGGGAGGTGCTTACACTTGATTTTTCTCCAAATGACTATGCGCAGGCAGAAAGGCCTAGAAAGATGGAATGAAAACAAATTAAATAGAAAAAACTGTGGAGAAATGTGCACCCATATATGAGGATGCATGTCAGCTTATGTGCATGGAAACGGTCACTATTTGCCCTCCTGTGTGCCAGAGCATCTTCCTTTAAACATATTGCCTAGGGCTGTACTTTGGCTTCAGAGGAGTCATACCAAATGGAGGAGGTGGGTGACTATCTACCCGCAGACAGTGGGACCTGGTTGCCCTGTATCCAGTAGCAGCCAAGCGAGTTCACAGCTGTGTTATCCTCACCTTGTTTTTTCTGTCAGAATCCTCAAATCCTTACTGTGGGAGGGCAGGTTATCCCCTACCCCTGTGCCCTGCTGTGCCCACCCCAGTAACCCCTGCCGGTGTCCAGGGAGCTACGCATTCACCAGCAGCAGGAATGGGCCTCTCCAGCAGCCCGAGGTCACATTCAGAAAGCCTTTTCTTCCTAGAGAACTTCACCCCAAAGGCAACAAACGGCAGTGCAAACCCTGTTCATTTGCCCCAAGCACAACGGGAAGATGGTAACCAAGGAACAAGCATTTTGCAGGAGGGGAGCTGGAGAGAGCCAGTTGATTTAGCAGATCCCCTGTGCCAGACCCTCTCCGCAGTGGCGAGTAGGGGAGGAACCGGGACTTGGGGAGTCCCAGAAGGGGGAGCTGCTGAAGGCATGCAGGCTGACAAAGCTGTAACAAAGGATTCATGCAAAAGTAGTACCAACGATCTTTAAAGGATCACACCTTACAGGCGGGTCCCCAGAATCCCGGAACATAGTCCATTGACTGTTCCTCCCGGGCGCTGCAGACGTGCCCCGCCTGTCAATGGTGCAGGCTCGCCCCCAGGCCTCACCAGCCTCAGGGCCTCGTGCAGCCTTGGCCCTGCGCTCCTGCAGGCAGAGAGCATGGGTGAGTGGCTGCGCCTGGGTCCGCATGGCCTTGTCGGTGGCTATTCCCCAGGCCGCCGCTCACTGAGGCGGTGGTCTTGTTGGGCAGCATATCTCCCCCTTGGTTGGCCGGGGAAGGTCATGGGCTGCAATCTGGTCTGACAATGCAGGCCCAGAAGCAGGCCATGAGACTCCCTGCTGGGCGAGAGGAAGTGGGCCGGAGAAGCAGGAGCTCCTGGGGTTAGCAGGGGTAAGTCACCAATGCCTTTGCAAGGAAAGCAAGCAGGACACTGGAAAGGATGTCCCCAGGATGTGCTGTTGTGGAGCTCATGGTGATTAGATGGGCATTTCCTCTGCTTCTGCTGAGGCTCTTTGAGAACCCCAGTTCCCCTGGCCCCTCTACCCTGCCGCCAGGGAACACTGGCAGTGACTCAGCGTCTGAGTGCAGCGAGGCCTCCAGCTGGTGAGTAGGAATTGGCACCCCAGCACCTGAGGATGGGAAGAGTTGAGACCGAGGCAGGAGGGTGATTGGGTGGGGTGGGAGGAACGCCATAAGGACCCATAACTTTGCCCTAATTGTCCACTTATGGTCCTGAAGGCTCTGGTGCAGCCCCCAGGTACCTCTCTGAGTTGGTGGGAGAGGCATTCCTCTGGGAACTCGGGGCCCAGGAGTGGGGCTCAGTGCAGACCTGCCAGAAGCAAAAAGCTCAGGGTCTGCGTTCAGAACTAGGAGTAGGTAGAAGATTTCATCAGACAGAGGTATCCCTCCACTGGTGACAAACTGGGTGAAGTGAACAAAACTTTGGGAGAGGGGTAGAAGTGGGTGCGAAATCTGGTCAGTGATGACCCCTCTACTTCACAGTGTCCCTTTTATTTAATTCAGCCCAGGGGAAGGCCCTCAGAGTTGCTGCACACGTCCAGCTGCCAGGCTCTCCAGGTCCCCCTAACTGCCCAGAGCAGACAGTCTGCCAAAGCTAGCTCAAGCCCTCAGGCCAGGCCTGCAGATCCCTCCCCAACTCTCCCCACCCCAGCTGGCCTGGGCTGGGCCGTGCTGGGACTGCGACCTCACAAATGGACCCTTCGGGTGGGGCCTGCTCGGAAATTCCAGCCAGTCATCCCAGCATGGCAGAGAGGGCTGGAGCCCTTGAGTGACACAAGCGCCTACCCCTAGCTACATACAAGTGCAAATGAGATGCATTTTGGCTGATCAGTCCACTGTATTTTATGCAACTTAATGTGTCTATGTCTTGTCAACTCTTCTAGTCAGGAAGACTAGCAGAAAGTTTTAAAAGGAGTTTTTGTATGTGTGATTTCCAACTGCAATTGCATCCAGGGAGATGGGGTGAGAGTGGGGACAAGACTGCTTGTTGACACGAATAACAGTTTATTAACCCACCTAAAAAGCGAACTAAAGCCACAAAGAAGAAACGAAAAAGAGGTGGGGGTGGGTTGCGGTTGCCGACAAGAGACCTTGACAAAATTAGTTGGACTCTGGCTGGGAAAAGTTTAAAGCCATACGTTTCTTTTTCAAGAAACAAAATTCATTTGTATTTACTTGGGTGCAAGAGACAGATCAAACTCTTTCTCCCAGATTACCTGACACCTCGAACAATGCGTAGGGGCTACTTGGGGTGGGGAGGGAGCTCTCAGGAGTTCAACAAGAGGCTAAAGGTTTTCGGACACCATGGAGGCCCTATCTGGGCCACTGGTACTGTCTTTCTTTACATGTCAATTTCCAAACAAGTTGTAAATGCGAGAACCTGGCCTCCAACTCTCACCAGGCTGTCCCACCTCTACCAGGTATTCTGAGAAAGCCAGTCCTCTCAGACCTAGGCAATGTAGGCCTCAGTAAGATAAGGAGTGGCAGTGGTGGCAGGTCTGAGGGACCAAATGGCGTCTGGTGTTCTGCCCTAGGCCGCCTCCCAAGATTCACACAAACACTTAGAGAGAGCTCTGGTCTTTCAGCTCAGAGCCTGAGAACTACCCAAGGACAGTCAGAGAGGAGCCCTGGGCCAGCTCCACCCTCACCCTGCCCCTCAACACAGGTATTTGCTGTCCCAGGCTTGCCTGCCACTGACCCAAGGAAAGGGAACATCAGGTTTTCTTAGCCCTGCTCCCAAGCCCTGCCCCTCTGCCCGGCTTAGAGGTAGGCAGGGCCCAAACTGCTGGGAGTCACCAGAGCTGTGTGCCAGCCTCTTCCCCCTCTTTCATGGGGTTCTCAGAGTTCACAGGGAACTTGTTCTCGTGGCACCTCTGGGTTCTTAGGGATGGCAGGGAATTTGCTGCTGACATATGAAGCTGTCCTGTTCAGATCTGCCTCTGGGGTCCTCTGCCCACTCAAAGAAGCCGTAGTAGCTGTGCAGTCATGACTTAGAGTCTTACCCAGGTTGCTAATAGCCTGGGCCAGGTACGAGAGCCTTGTACCCAGGGAGCCACTGAAGGAGAATACCCCAGACCTGTTTCAGTCAGGTGAGGTTTTTCAGGTAAGGATACCATGTTACCTGTGCCATCCTGTTACCTGTGGAGGATTCCTTCTGTGCTGTATTCCTTGGCTGAGGTGTGAGATGCCCTCACTGTGGAGCAATTAACTCTAACAAAATAGAATGGAGAGGGGGATCATGTGCTTCACATCAAGCAGAAGGGCCACCCAGCACTCTGAAACTATCCAAACTTTTACGCTGCTTAGCAGAGAAGTTTGCTTGTCACAAGCAGCTCAGGTTTCTGCCATACAGCCCGAGCATTTTCATTCCAGCTTGGTAAATACATCAGAACCAGATGTGTGCTGCTGCTGCAGGCTTCTACCCAGGGGCTGAGGTGCTGGGGAGATGTCCCCAACAGGATAGACTAGAAATTCATTGCCCCAACTCACCAAGCGTCCAGACAGGCCAGTATGAAGGAACGAACTATGGGGCAATGAGCAGATGTGCTCGACACCGAGATTAGGTGCTGACACCTCCAACTGCCTGGTCCTTTAGCCTGCGTGCTTCACGGTGGCTAACAAGAGAGCCTGCAAGCGGCCCTCTCCTCTCCTCTTGCTATGGACTCCCCAAAGCAATTTATTCCCTCCCTCCCCCAAGGCCTCCTCCTCCCATCCCAGAACCTACCATGGATTTCTATTTAGGATAAGAAGGGGTTTCAATAAAGAGGCAGGGCGGGGTGGTGAACCAGCTTCACTAATAAATAAATCCAGCCACAGTAGCCTTTACACCAAAGGACTATACTCACTAACCTTTTCTTTTCAAACAATCGCACAGCCAATGGCCAACACCATTTCAACCCACGAGCAAAAAGAAATTTTAAAGCATAGACCAAGTTCCTATTTCTTCCTGGCTCTCTGAGTTGACCGTCCCTCGCTTCCTCACGTCCCAGCTGTCTTGATATCCGTACCCCATCTGAAGATTTAAAGCACTTCCTTAAAATCTCCCAGGTTTTCAGCATTACGCAAGTACTTGGAGAGAGAATGAACTTTCCCACCCCAATCCTACATCCAAACCAAATACATTATAACCACCATCATCAATTACACTTTGCATACTTGACACGCCAGCAATGTAGACTCCGTTATTTACCAGAAGTAGCAATAAACTTTACTGAAAGAAATAAATTCAACACTGACCATGGGATACCTATGGAGAACTCTTTGAAAACATCATGCCTATCTTCTTGCCTCCTGTATTGGGTGGAGTGCTGTAAAAATCTTGGGCAGAAGAATTTTAAAACAGCTTGATTACTTTAAGTAGTGCTGGAGTCCTCAACTCCAATCATTAGTAATAGTCATTAATAGTCATAATTGGTATTTAATTGCTTGATCTGATTGTTGCTTTATTCACGACCTGATTTAGTTTTAGGGGGGAGTACAGGTGGTTCAGAATCAGTCAAGGGAAGCCATTTGCAGGCAACTTTTTCAAGCAGAAGGGGAAGTACTTTTGTTATATTTGCAGACATGTGTCTCACACATTTTTTCCTGCTTTTTGTAAACTATCTAAGAATAAACATTACAGATCTGGGTTTTAATTTATCCAGATGGGATCATAACGTACCTAGGATTTTTTATATATATATATATACTATCGAATTGAGGACACATGGCGCTATTCACACGGAAAGCCGAAGAGAAAGTCAGTGCGAAAGCAGAAAAAACTGAATCGCTAGTGGAATCGAGTATCTGAGCAAGTTCACTTTATTCCTTCGCAGGAAGAGGGTCAGGGGCGCGTGAGAAAGTTTCCCTAGGTCTCTGTAGAGTGATACCGCCGGGCGGGCCAGACCTTCCCACCAGCCGCCGCTGGGGCTCTGGGCTGTGTGACCTCTCTTCCCTGATCGCCCCCCACCCCAACACACACACACTTTTCTGTGCTCGGGTCTGCGTTTCACCGTGGCTCCGCTTTGCAGAACCTACCCGAGACTCCCTCTGCTAGTGTGCTCTGCACCTCCTGCCTTCGCCCTCCTTCTCCCCGTTCCCTGCTTCTCCTAACCGCTCCGCGCGCTCTTGGACTCACCCCGGCGCGGTCCTTCCACTCCACACACAGACAGGAAACTGGCCTCGGTCCCGGCACCATTTGAAACCACCTTTTATCAATACCATCAAAGCCAAGAGCACACACTTCGGGCTTTGAGCTCCCGAGCCCGCTTCTAATAGAAAACCGGGGATAGGGGGAGGTTGGTAGGGGCGAGAAATCCTCCGGCCAGCCCCGACTTCAGCTTTCGTATGGGAATGACCGCCAAGGCCGCTCTCCCAGAGCCCGCCTCGCCGCCCGGGCCCCAGCCTTGCCGGCCCTCGGTTCTCTTCCTGGCCTGCCGGTTGTCGCTGCGCTTGCTCTGAGTCGGAGCTGCGACGCGCGGGGACCAGGCCGGTGGGCTCCCCTCCGCCCGTCCGGCTGGCCGCGCTCAATATTAAATATTCATGGAGATCGCTACTTTCTTAAAGGAGAACCTACCGCGCGGGAAAGTTCACAGCCAAGGGGACGCACAAAGGAAGGTCTCTGCTCCTGCGTGTTCCCAAGGTTGGAGAGATGCAGCCCCTCTCCGCTCAGTGCTCGCTCGGACTGACATTAAGGAGAGGTCTAGGGGACGGGATTACCGTAGCGTCAAGTCTCTCCTTTCTTGGAGGATGTGGAAGGAGCGATGAACTTGGCGGAGAGAAAACTCGCTCCCTGATCCCGAAACTAATTTTCGAACCAGCTCTCGGATCTTACGCCCTAGGGTCCCCAGAGACTTTTTTGTTTTAAAAATGAAGGCTGTCTGATGTCCCCAGGCTCCACCGGCACTGGGGGCAGCAAGAAAGTTGGCCCCGCGTTGTTGGAACCCACGCACGCCCTACGTTTAGTAAATCTTACCCTGAACAACAGTTTCATTTGAACGGTTGAAACAACCGCATCTGCACCTGCCCCCTTCTTTTAAACAGTGAGCCCTGTTTGTGGGGGCAAGTCAGGGAGTAAAAAGGGACTGCAATGGCGCGTTATCGAGGCTCCTGTCTGCGCCCGAGTTCTCGCCTCGGCGCGTCCTCGAGGCCTTCCCTCCCGCGCTCGGAGGCCTGGCGGTCACCGGCAGCCGGAGTCGGCTTTCCCAGGCCGCAGCCAGCGCCCGCCTTCTCCCCAGGGAGCGCGGCCAGGGCCCCTGGCGCGAGCAAAAATTGGAAGAGGGAGGGCAAAGCCCAGTGCTCTGGGCTGGCCGTGCGGAGGACGGCCCGGGATCGCGTCCCCGCCGGGGCCAGGCCGACCCGTGACGGGGCCACGCGTGGTGCCAGGGCGACGCCGCGCCCTCACAGTCACACACACTCACACTCACATCCGAGGTTCTTTTTGTTCCGGGCCAGGCACACTTTCACAAGTGGTTAGAAAGTCTTGGGCGCCATCTAACGGGAGCAGCACAAAGTTGACGCCGGGTGGAGGTTAGACGGATGAAGCGCAGGGACTCCCCCGCCCCTCCTGGCACTCCAGGGCTTGTCATCACCAACACCACCCCCAACAC